>NC_134575.1:138044422-138363848 GCF_050947875.1 Dermacentor variabilis
TGCTTTGCCGGGACCTTCGGATGCTTCCAGTTGTACCCCAGGCCGCCAGGCCAACGCTACCCTTGGGGCTTGCGACCCAGGTACAACCACGGGCGTCAGCGCCGAGTTCCCAACAACCGATGCCATCGGTGGGATCCAAACATCTGGTTGGCAGCGGTGAGATCGCCTCCGACTCCAAATAACTGTCTGCCAGCGGTGAGATCGCGACAACGGAGGCCAGCAGCGAAGAGATGCAGTTGACTGTATGCTGAGCAGCTCAACGACGATCCGGGAGCAGTGCAACGAGCCCTGTGTGATGACTGGTTGCCTGCAGCGGAACGACTGCGCTGGACTCTTGGCTGCGAGGTTTGGTGAGTGCGGGACTTTCTTCTTCTGAGCTTTGCCAGGATTTTATTAGTGTCAGAAACAGAGCTGGTAATTGTGGTTGTCGTTGCTGCCGGGTTAGTTTGCGGCAAGACAATAGTAAGCAGTAGAGAAAGCAGCATTCAGAGCAGCCATGGATTTGAAGTCGTTGCGCAAACCGAAATTGTTGGAGCTTGCAAGAGAGTTGGGTCTGGATGTCTCAGACAAACTCAGAAAACCAGAACTGCTAAAGGCTATTCTTGAGTTAGAGGCTGAGGATGACGAGCTGTCGGAATGCCTTGAGACCATTGAAGAGAGGGAGACTGCAAAAGAAAAAGAAGAGCGTGAACGTAAAGAACAGAAAGAGCGAGAGCAACAAGAGCGTGACCGTCAACACGCTTTGGAAATGAAGCGTCTTGAGGTAGAGATGGAACGCGCTCGTAATGGAAGTCAGGCACACGGTGCAGGAGAACGCGTATTGTTCAAAATGACTGACCTGATGCGGCCGTTTAAGCTTGGAGAGGACATTGGTTTGTTCCTGGTTAACTTTGAGCGAACGTGCGAGAAGCAGGGGTTCTCTCGGGAAACGTGGCCACAGCGCTTGCTCACTTTGTTACCCGGCGAGGCGGCCGACGTAGTCGCTCGCTTGGATAGAGAGGAGGCAGAGGATTTCGACAAAGTAAAATCGAGTCTGCTAAAAAAGTACCGGCTGTCTGCGGAGGCGTTCCGTCGGAAGTTTCGGGAAAATGAGAAAGGCAGAAGTGAGTCATATACAGAGTTTGCGTATAGGCTTATGTCAAACATGCAGGAGTGGCTCAAAGAAGAGAAAGCGTTCGGTGACCACGATAAAGTTCTGCAGTGCTTCGGGCTAGAACAGTTTTATAGTCGGTTACCGGAGAACGTGCGATACTGGGTCTTGGATAGGCCAGACGTTTGTACGGTGGCTAAAGCCGCTGAGCTAGCCGAGGAGTTTGTGACGCGTCGGGCTCGCGGAGCTAAGGACGGTCAAAAGGGTGAATTTGGCTCAAAGTTTGAGAGGCCGAAGTTCACATCCATGAGAGCAAAGGGGAACACGCGTAGTGCGGATGCGAGTGGAAGCAGTGCGACCGAACCTAAGGAGACGGCGGCAGCCGAAGCCGAACGCAGAAAGCGGTTCGAGATGAGGCAAGCGCGCGTTTGTTATACGTGCCAGAAGCCGGGTCACTTTTCGGCGCAGTGTCCGGAAACAACACCAAAAGTTGTGTTTTTTTCAATAGGCAGCACTGACGAGAACATGAAGCTTCTCGAGCCTTACATGCGAGACCTCCTCGTGAACGGGAAAGAGTGCCGAGTGCTTCGCGATTCCGCAGCTACGATGGATGTAGTTCACCCGTCTTACGTAGAACCCCATATGTTCACGGGCGAGTGCGCGTGGATCAAGCAAGCCGTGGAAGCTCATAGCGTGTGTCTGCCAGTAGCAAAGGTGCTTATTGAAGGACCTTTCGGAGCGCTTGAGACGGAGGCGGCAGTGTCATCTATGCTGCCACCCCAGTACCCGTACCTATTTTCAAACAGGTCCGATCACCTCCTGCGCGAGAAGGGGCTTTTGTTTGGTGAAGCTAGTGTTCAGGCCTTAACCAGATCGAAGGTTCGGGAGCTGGCTGCAAAGGCGGTAGTTGCGGGGCCGACGTTATCAAACAACGAAAAAGGGTCAGAGGCGCAGCAAGCTGATATTCAGAGCACGCCCGAACTGAATAAAATTGAGTCTGTAGCGTTGAAGGCGCCAGATACTGGAGAGGAAACGCCCGACACGGGAAAGCTAGAAGAGCTATCTACTGATTTGCTCATCGCGCCTACGTCCGACGGACTTAATAGGTTGCTAAAAGTCAGCCGGTCGGCTTTGATAGCCGAGCAAAAGAAGGATGGTAGCCTAGAAAACATACGCTGCAATGTCAAAGAAGGTATCGCCAGAAAAACTGCGCGTTTTGTGGAAAGAGGTGGAGTCCTGTACCGGAAGTATCTAGACCGCCGAGGAGTGGAGTTCGATCAGCTGTTCGTGCCTCAATGCTATCGTCAGGATCTGTTGCGCTTGTCACACGGGGGTTCGTGGTCCGGACACCTAGGAGTTAAGAAAACTAAGGACCGTCTCTTGCAAGAGTACTATTGGCCAGGGTGTTTTCGGGACGCAGACCATTTCGTGAGGACATGTGACACTTGTCAGCGGGTGGGCAAACCAGGGGACAAATCAAGGGCGCCGTTGAAATTGGTACCTATCATTACGGAGCCTTTTAGACGGCTCGTTATTGATACAGTGGGACCTCTGCCGGTAACAGCCACGGGGTACAGACACATTTTGACTGTGATCTGCCCAGCGACAAAGTTCCCTGAAGCAGTGCCGCTTAAAGAACTCAGCTCAGTTGAGATAGTCAATGCACTACTGTCCATATTTGCGCGAGTTGGTTTTCCTGCGGAAATCCAATCAGATCAGGGCACAGTGTTTACTAGCGCTTTGACGACAACTTTTCTCGAAAGGTGTGGGGTAAAGCTGCTACACAGCTCAGTGTACCACCCACAGTCGAATTCCGTTGAGAAGCTCCACTCCGTCATGAAGCGCGTGTTGAGAGCCTTGTGTTTTGAACATCAAACTGACTGGGAGCTGTGTCTGCCTGGGGTGATGTTTGCGTTAAGAACCGCGCCGCATGCGGCTACGGGGTTTTCGCCAGCTGAACTGGTGTACGGTCGCTCGCTTCGGTCTCCGCTTCGCATGCTTCGAGAATCGTGGGAAGGTAGGGGCGACGACCCAGTCGTGGTGGAGTACGTGCTTAAGCTCCTCGAACGCTTAAGAAGGGCACAGGAGTTGTCAGGTGAAGCAATGACAAAGGCCCAGCAGAGGGCCAAGGTTTATTATGATCGGACAGCCAGGGCCCGTCGTTTTGAGGTGGGCGATGAGGTCATGATATTGCGCACATCGCTAAACAACAAACTAGACGTGCAGTGGGAGGGCCCAGCACGAATTGTTCAGAAACTGTCGGACGTTAACTACGTGGTAAGTCTGCCAGGAAAGCGGAAAGCACAGCAAGTTTACCACTGTAATCTGCTCAAACCTTATAGGCAAAGGGAAGCAGTGGTGTGCATGATGGTAAACGTTCCTGAAGAGCTTCCGGTCGAGCTTCCGGGACTAGGCTCAGTGACGAACAGGGAAGACACCGGTCAAGTCATTAGTGACCTTATCAGTAAAGCACCGCTGTCGCCTGAGCAGAAAACCGAACTACACCAGCTCTTACAAGAGTTTCAAGGTCTGTTCTCTGAGAGGCCTGGTAGGACTTCTGTACTTACTCATGATATAGAACTTACCTCCCCAGAGCCAGTACGATCCAAGGCGTATCGGGTGTCACCCCGCCAGAGCGATATTATGGAGGCTGAGGTAAAGAAAATGCTACAGCTCGGTGTTATTGAGGCAGGTGAGAGTGATTATACCTCCCCTTTGATTTTAGTTGAGGTACCGGGCAAGGAACCTCGTCCTTGCGTCGACTACCGCAGGCTTAATTCCATCACTAAGGATCAAATTTATCCGATCCCTAACATCGAGGAGCGCCTTGAGAAAGTTAGTAGCGCTCAGTTTATTTCCACCATAGATCTTGTCAGGGGTTATTGGCAGGTTCCACTTACAGAAGAGGCTAGTAGGTATGCGGCGTTCATTTCACCAATGGGAACATTCCGTCCTAAAGTGTTGAGTTTTGGTTTGAAGAACGCGCCATACTGTTTTTCAAGCCTCATGGATAAAGTGTTGCGGGGACAGCAAGAATTCGCTTTACCGTATCTAGACGACGTAGCGATATTCTCCGCATCCTGGTCTGAGCATATGGCACACTTGCGGGCAGTGCTAACCCGCCTGCGCGAAGCGGGCTTGACAGTAAAGGCTCCTAAGTGCCAGTTAGCACAGGCCGAGGTTGTCTACCTCGGTCACGTGATTGGTCAGGGTCGTCGCCGCCCCTCTGAAATAAAAGTGGCCGCTGTGCGAGACTTCCCGCAACCGCGCACAAAGACCGATGTTCGGTCGTTCTTAGGTGTCGCCGGCTACTATCAGAGGTACATCCCCAGGTACTCTGATATCGCGGCTCCCCTGACGGATGCTCTAAGAAAAACAGAGCCCCAAACAGTCGTCTGGGACGAGACAAAGGAAAGAGCTTTTAGCGCCCTGAAGAGTGCCCTAACAAACCAGCCTGTGCTACGATCGCCAGACTATACAAAAGGGTTCATTGTTCAGTGCGATGCTAGTGAGCGAGGCATGGGCGTTGTACTGTGCCAACGGGAAAAGGGAGAAGTAGAACACCCCGTCCTGTATGCTAGTCGTAAGCTGACCAGTCGTGAGCAGGCGTATAGCGCCACCGAGAAAGAGTGTGCATGTCTCGTGTGGGCCGTTCAGAAATTGTCATGCTATCTAGCCGGCTCGAGGTTTATCATTGAGACGGATCACTGCCCTCTCCAATGGCTGCAGACCATCTCTCCCAAGAATGGCCGCCTCCTGCGCTGGAGCCTCGCTTTACAACAATATTCCTTTGAGGTGCGTTACAAAAAGGGGAGTCTCAACGGTAACGCCGATGGCTTAAGTCGAAGCCCCTAACGTAGGAATCAGCCTCAAAATTGTTTGTTACTGATGTTTTTCTTCCTGAGGCAGGATTTTTTTTAACATATTGCTTTTGTTTAGTGTTTCAAAGTGATGATATGCTTTCTAGTGCAATTTTCCAATTTGTGGACGCGTTCTGAGTGATGCTAGACTACTGTAAGGAACTAGGCAGTGGTATAAAAAGGGGAAAGAGCCTGGCAGGGCTTAGTGAGGGTTGTGCCGTGCTTGCTGACTGAGCGGTTGAGTTTCAGCGTAGTTCTAACGCTTGCCGGGAACGAGAACAAAAATGTGAACTCTCCCGAAGTCACTTTGCAGTGTCCCGTGCGAACCTGAACGAGAGAACGAGGCCTTCTCTGTGCGCTGCGCTCAAGAAACGTCGAGGGACGCCCGACTTCGGTTATGAGCATCATCGAGCGACATCCCTCCGGACAGCGGATGCAGTCCCCTGTCCATCGGGATCTCCTTCCCCCGGCGGGGCGGTCTGTTGCGTTTCGCCTGCGACACGCGGTTTTGCCGGCGCGACTGCGGCGGGGCGGCAGACATTTTGGCCCGTTCGGCGTCGCCGCAACGCTCCCCGCCAGGCGTTTCCAGGCGTTTCCAGGCATGTTCCGATGCCACGTGTCTTCATGTGCGTGTGTGAGTGTATGTGCCATTGTGCCCAAACCAGGCGATGCGACAGCAGGGGTCACCCTCTCCTTCCAGTCATTGTGCCCGAACCAGGCGATGCGAAAGCAGGGGTCACCCTCTCCTTCCAGTCATTGTGCCCGAACCAGGCGATGCGAAAGCAGGGGTCACCCTCTCCTTCCAGTCATTGTGCCCGAACCAGGCGATGCGAAAGCAGGGGATCACCCTCTCCTTCCAGTCTTTGTGCCCGACCGGCGGCGCTACGACAGTGTGCGTCACCATTAGCCCATTGTACAATCACGTGCTCGTCTATTGAGGGGTTCCTTCTTGCCCTCAACCGCGAGAGTATAAAAACAGCTGCCCCCGGACGCCAAAAGGAGGGCTCCGATTTCTTCTGTTGAGTAAAGTGCTCTCCCGTCTCTCTTCTTCGGTCAACCTGACCGCCAACTCTTTGCGATGTTAAAATAAACAAGTTGTTTTGTTGTTACCAGTCGACTCATGCTTTGCCGGGACCTTCGGATGCTTCCAGTTGTACCCCAGGCCGCCAGGCCAACGCTACCCTTGGGGCTTGCGACCCAGGTACAACCACGGGCGTCAGCGCCGAGTTCCCAACAACCGATGCCATCGGTGGGATCCAAACAACCTGAATAGATCAAGCAGGCTAGGTGGCTGCTTGTCACCGTCCCGTTTCAAAGGAAAAACCGATGGATTATCATCGTCGTCATTAGCATTGTATCGTGCCATTTGTGACGCGATGGGACATGCGCACCGCGTAGCGTCGATACGTGAAAACTTTGCACTGCTGTTGCGTTGCATTCCACCAGGTGTCCCGACATTTAGTAGTTACTAGTGTGCCTGTATGAGCTCCCGCAGGGAGCAGAGTTGCGCATAGGTCCGCCGTTGTGTTCCAGCTCTGCAGTGAAGCAACTCCTCGAGCGCGCAGGAGCCAAATGCCGCGCGGTGTTGCAATTGCTTTTTTGTCTGCTCGTCGCGAGCGACACGCGGCAATTGTTCGCAAGCGCTGAACAAGATGACAGTTTTTAATGCAGGCTAAGCTCGAACGATTGGCGTAGCCGGAAGGGTGCCAACCCCCCAAAAATTTTAATTTGTATATATATATATATATATATATATATATATATATATATATATATATATATATATATATACGCATATACAAACGCACGCACGAACGTACATACAAGTAGGACCCCCCTCGATCCCTCGCAATGAAATCCTGACCACGCCTCTGGCTCGAAGAACTCGAAAGTTTGCGTTCCAACACGCATCGCCTTGCAACAAAAAACGGTGCAATGTTTTTCAGCATGCACACGAAGCTTTCTCCCGGAGGCCGGAAGGCAAGAAATCTTTTAAAGGATGTTTAGAGAAAACTTCGCCCACGTGTGGTGGACAATTATGTGAGCACATTTTGGCGGCCGAAACCAGACGAATAATGATCGTGGCCAAGAGAACTATGGTGCCTTCAGTTATGTCAGTGACCGTTAACCGCGACCGTCATTCATCACTAACCATCATTCACAGCTGCTGCAGGTTTTCGATATATGCGGTACAGATACGTAGATTTAAACGCATTTCAAATGTTCACATGCGCACATTTTATGCAAATGCTATTTTTACGATTCATACCGCAAACTTAACAGCTGCTTCGTAGCAGAAAATCTACGACTGGAAAAGGATTCAAGACGCACGATCTTCCAGATCAAATTTATTTCGTACAAGGGAATGGATGACCAATGGGTGTCGGCAGCAGGGCAAGAGTGCTGGTCCTTGGAGCCTTGGGGGGCAGAATTCAAAGCAACTGGAAAGGCAACAAGTTATTTACAGTACAACAGAATATTTTTATTGCACTAATCACATAAGATGACAAACTTGCAAAGTAATTATTCAGACATTGCAGACTGTAACATGACACATTTTTCTTTATCTCTTCATACTACTCAGGTTAATTTACTATAACGGAGCGCTTATTAAATGTACAAAAATAATTCCACATTCTCACGTCGACTTAGGCTGATTGAACAAGCAGCATAGTGCAGGTGGTAAATGCGGAAGTTATCACAGCTGTCTCATCAGCGGGAACGCAAGATGTTTCCGCATACCACATAAAAATGAACACGCCTACATTAATCGACCTTATATGAAAAATCAGAGCGCCGACAAAAAAAAAAAACAGTAGAGAGAAGCCAGGATGCAGCGGGCAAATCGTATCTGCTGGCATTTACTCTGTTTTGAACACACCATTATAGAGCCGCATAGTCAGAACAATCGTACAAGCGACACAGGGAGTTGGGCCAGTTGGGAAGTTAACATTCTTGGCGTATATGTGCAGCGCGACACAGGCGTGTCGTCCATTCTTTGTCCCGCGTCTGTGTCGCGCTGCACGTATACTCCAACCATAGCACAAGTGAACAACCTCTCATGCCAGACGTACGCATTTCAGCGTGTACAGGAGTGTTACTCGATATAAAGGCTGCTTTAGTGTAAACAAGCGGAACTCACTTCTGTAAACAAGGCGAACGCACCTCGCCTATCCTGGTCCCTTCCGGAGCTGGCCGGTCCCGTCCGTCCGCACGGCACTGCGTAAAAAGCTTTGCCACCTTCCGTGAGATTTATGCAGTTTGGTGCGCTGCACCCCGTCACGCTGGAATAAAAGTTTCAGAATGATGGGTTTCGTACCAGTTCACCAAAGTTATTACCTGAATATCGTCGAACACTGTACCTGCGACCAGGAGCCGATCGGTGCAACGCACGCTCGACGGTCCGCTGATTTGCAATTTCGATGGCACTGACAGAAACGAGTCGGCGCCGAGCCCGTAAAGTTGGCTTCGCAGCGGCACAGTTGAACATTTGACGTCATTTTTGTAGCACGTGATAGCGGTCGGCGAATAGCGGTGCGAGCGGCGCCGGAAAAGTTATGCGTAACTCTGCTCCCTGCGGGAGCATATACAGCAACACTAGTAGTTGCATGCAGCAGTTGCGTGCTGCATGTAGCGGGACCTGGTTAGCTCAAGCAGGGTTGGTGGCTATTTGCCACCTTCCTGTTTCAAAGCGGATGCCATTAAATGATCATCATCATCAACAACCAAACCTTCGCATCCTGCGACAGGTCAAGGGATATGACATGTGGGTTGCGCAGTCTGGATACCCCTGTTTACTTTTGGAATACGTTATGGCACCTCCGCGCAAGGCACGAGATGAGATGTGAGGAGAACCGTCAATGTTTGTAGTGGACAGTGCACCGTCTGGTCCGCTCAAAGCACTGTATGAACCGTGACGTGGCCTAGACGCAGTTGCCCGACGGAAGCGCTAACCAGCGTGACTGCGCACAACGCTCATGCAAGCAGTGAGAGGCGGAAAGTTGCCAAGGCTTCACTGCGGTGCCGACTGAGTGAAACGTGATTGTGCATCCACTTGGTTTCGTCGTTTTTTTGCTGCCAAAATAATTTCGCGCTGTATGCGTGTCCGGAGGCTAACACTTCACCAACGGGCAGCACGTGTCGCGATAACATGGTGGTGGCGATGGCGCCAGCGGAGCGAACGTGTTCCGAGTGTAGGTATAATAGCTTTCGCGGTATATAAAAAATCACAAAATCTCAACGTATTGCTACGGAACAGCCGCCACAGTGTGGCTGCACTGAGGAGGACGAAGACGACGTGTGTGCCGGCTTGATAAAGCGTCGCCATTTGGCCTCCGTGAGCTTACGTGTAAATAAATTGTAAATAGTATTCGGCTTCAGCTTCACGTAACATTAATATGGTGGAGCTGGACGTTCCCCATACCCGTCATAGAGCTTCGCAGCAGTCGCAACGGCGACAATGCAACTTCGGCTCCTGCTGCCGGCACTTCATCTACGCAACCATCTCCGCCTGCAGCACCGACCTACGTCCACCAGCCGTCGCGATGTGACAACTTGACCCGCAATCATTCGTCGTGAGGTCGAAGCGGCACAACCGGCGGCCCCTTTATTCCCGTTACCTGATAATTCTCCGGTGACAATTTCCTTGATCCAGGCCGTCGTCCGTCAAGAGTTGTCCAACGTCGGCGTGCAATCCATTCGTTCCGTACGCTCGGAACCTTTGTCTCCACGCACGTCCCCATCGCGCTCTTCTTACTCCTCCTATGGACAGCGCAACCCCTCAGAATGGCGAACCCTGGACGACAAGCCGATCTGTTTTAGCTGCCGACGCATTGGACATGTCGCTCGCCACTGCCGCAGCCGCTGGACTTCTCCGACGCGCTATTATCCTGATTACTCCCCTCGCCCCTCTAGCGCATCCTTTCCTTTCGCCCCCTCTATGCCCGCTCCATCATCTGACCCTGCGACACCTTTGACACGACCCCGCTACTCCCGCTCGCCTTCTCCCTCCCGCCGCCAATCTCGCTCGCCCCCTTCACGCCGTGCTCCTTTTCCGACCTACTCGCCGCACCCCCGACCGGAAAACTAGACAGTGCAGCTTCTGGAGGTGAAGTTGCATTGACGACACTAGCACGAAATCCTCGCTTCACCTTACCCACGAACAAGATTCTTTTGGACGTTCTCGTCGACAATGTTCCTGTTTGCGCGTTGACACCGGGGCGCATGTGACCATTATGAGTGCCGCTCTTCGCCGTCGGCTCAAGAAACTTCTGACGCATGCCTTGAACCGAGGTGTACAAGTCGCCGACGGAGGGACTGTCGCTATTATTGGCATGTTCTCTGCCCGACTCACCATTGCTGAGAGGCACACCGTCGTTTTCTTCACCGTCATCGAGCATTGCCCTCACGAACTCATTCTCGGTCTGCATTTTCTTGCCCATCTTCTGCCCTCATTGACTGTTCGGCCGGCTCACTTCGCCTTGACTTGCCTCTTCTTGCCGACCCTGTGGACCCGCCTCCAAGCCATCTGAGCTGCATAGATTTTATTCGCCTACCACCTCACTCTGTGACACACGTCGACTTGTTGTCCTCTCCAGCTGTACCTGACGGCAATTACGTGGCCGCACCAATTCCGGCCGTTATGCTTACACACGGTGTTACCGTGCCGCACACTGTGCTGGAAATTACTGGCACCCGCACCTGCCTTCCACTTGTCGATTTCGCGCTAACCGCGCAAGTTCTGCCTCAGGGGATCTCCTTGGCTATAATTCGCGCTTTGCAGGATGATGAGGTCGAGCCATTCACAGTGGAAGATCGTTACAGCTCAGCCCATACCATCACGTCATCGCACGGTACTGACGTCGACATTAAGAAGATGGTCTCCTCTGACCTTACACTTGCTCAAGCTGAAGCTCCTTGCCGCGTTCTTGAAGGCTGTCGCGACATTTTTTACTTTGACAATAGACCCTTAGGTCAAACGTCCGTCGTGACCCATCGTATAAACACTGGCAATGTGAACCCTATTCACCGACGTCCATATCGTGTTTCTGCATCGGAACGAGCTGTTATCCAAGAGGAAGTCAAAAAGATGTTTGCAAAGGACATTATCGAGCCTTCCTGTAGTCTCTGGGCTTCTCCCGTCGTACTTGCCAAAAAGAAGGATGGAACGTGGCGTTTTTGTGTAGATTATCGCCACCTGAACAAAATCACAAAAAAGGACGTGTACCCTTTGCCACGTATTGATGACGCTCTAAACTGCCTGTACGGTGCCACCTATTTTTCTTCTATCGACTTACGGTCCGGCTACTGGCAGATATCCGTCGACGACATGGACAGAGAGAAGACTGCATTTGTTACCCCTGACGGCCTTTATCAGTTCAAGGTGATGCCTTTCGGTCTCTGTAACGCGCCCGCCACCTTCGAACGAATGATGGACTCTTTGCTTCAGGGGTTCAAGTGGTCCACCTGTTTGTGCTATCTGGATGACGTCATCGTTTATTCGCCCAGATTCGACACGCATCTAGACCGTCTTTCAGCGATTCTTTACGTGTTCCGCCGCGCCGGTCTCCAGTTGAACTCGTCAAAATGTCATTTCGCGCGCCGTCAAATCGCCGTCCTTGGACACCTCGTAGACGCCAGAGGCGTGCGACCCGATCCGGACAAAATTCGCGCCGTTACGAATTTTCCTGTTCCGAAGTCTACCAAGGACGGTCGTAGTTTCGTAGGGCTGTGCTCTTATTTCCGACGCTTTGTGAAGGATTTTGCGACCATCGCACGTCCCCTTACCGACCTCTTGAAGAAAGACGCCCTATTTTCTTGGGGTCCTGACCATGCCGCATCTTTCTCGCAGCTGAGTGCTCTCCGTACCACGCCTTCAATTTTGGCCCACTTTGACCCGTCTGCCTCCACGCAAGTTCGAACTGATGCCAGTGGTCACGGCATAGGAGCAGTGTTAGCATAGCGCCAGCGTGGATATGATCGCGTTATAGCCTATGCCAGCCGACTTCTATCACCCGCCGAGCGCAATTATTCAATCACAGAGCGCGAGTGCCTCGCTCTTGTGTGGGCTGTTGCGAAGTTTCGTCCATACTTGTACGGACGCCCCTTCTGTGTCATCACTGATCACCACGCTCTCTGCTGGCTATCCTCTCTCAAGGACCCCACGGGACGACTCGCTCGCTGGGCGTTACGCCTGCAAGAATATACCTTCTCCGTGGTATATAAGACGCTTGCACCAGGATGCCGATTGTTTGTCCCGCTACCCCGTCGACAAACCGGCTGATGCGGACGCCATCGCTTGCGTTTTCTCTGTGTCCCAGTTGCTTCAAATCGGCAACGAGCAACGGCGCGATCTTTCATTACGCGCCCTCATCGACCGTCTGGAGTTAACTCCTGGCGACGCCTCTCTCCGAATGTTTCTCCTTAAGGAGGGGACATTACACCGCCGCAATCTCGATCCACACTGCCTTTACCTTCTGCTCGTCATCCCACCTGCGTTCGACTGTCCTCCAGCAACTTCACGATGCTCCCTTGGTTGGACACTTGGGCGTCTCCCGCACATACGACCGTGTACGCCGTCGATTCTTTTGGCCGGGTCTCGCCCGCTCCGTGCGGCGCTACGTTGCCGCTTGTGAGCCCTGTTAGCGCCGGAAGAAGCCCTCCACACCTCCAGCTGGATGTCTCCAGCTGACCGACGTCTCACCCGAACCCTTTTTCCGTGTTGGTCTAGACCTTCTTGGACCATTTCCTCTCTCGGGCTGCGGAAATAAATGGGTCGCCGTCGCTACCGATTATGCTACGCGGTACGCAATCACCAGAGCCCTCCCGACAAGTTGCGCTACTGACGTTGCTGACTTCCTGCTCTATGACATCATTTTAGTGCACGGTGCTCCGCGCCAATTACTCACCGACCGTGGCCGCAGCTTTCTGTCGGCAGTCGTCGAGGACATCCTCCGCTCCTTCTCGACAAAGCACAAGTTCAGCACGTCCTACCACCCACAGACCAACGGCCTCACGGAGCGCCTCAACCGGACCATCACCGATATGCTTTCGAAGTACGTCGCGACCGACCACCACGACTGGGATCTTCACTTACCATATGTGACGTTCGCGTATAATTCATCGCGTCACGACACCGCCGGATATTCACCATTGTATCTCCTATATTGCCGAGAGCCCGTGTTGCCCTTGGACACTTTGCTGCCCTCGGCCACACGTTCCGCCACTGAATACACCCGCGACGCGATCGCACACGCCGACCACGCGCTCCAGCTCGCCCGCACCCGTCTCGAGGCTTCACAGGAGCATCAGAGACACCTGTATGATTACCACCATCGTGACGTGCACTTTACTCCGGGTTCTCTGGTGCTTCTCTGGTCACCCGTTCGCCGTGTGGGCCTTTCCGAAAAGCTGCTGTCGCGCGCGCTACACTGGCCTTTACCGTGTGGTACGACAAGTGACCGATGTCACGTATGAAATCATCCCCGCCGATCTCTCCGCGTCATCATCAGCTGCAAGTGACATCGTTCACGTGACAAGACTAAAACCATACCACACACCTTTCACCACGGATGTGTAGATTAAGCACCGGGACGGTGCTTCTACAGCCGGGGTGATGCTACGGAACAGCCGCCACAGTGTGGCTGCACTGAGGAGGACGAAGACGACGTGTGTGCCGGTTTCGATATAGCGTCGCCATTTTGGTCTCCGTGAGCATACCTGTAAATACATTGTAAATAGTATTCGGCTTCAGCTTCACGTAACAGTATAATGTGCTCTCATACGAATCTCTAAAGCACACCTACATAAACTTGGAAGCTATTCTTAATGTAACAGCCATTTCTTAATGGAACAGTGTATTGTATTCAACGAATTGTTTACTTCACTTAATTTTCTTCGATTTCTTCATTCGGAATGCGCACTGGCTTTGTGCAAATTTTTGACTGTTTCTGTAGAATGGTATGTGTCACTGTAGCCCAGGAGGCCGATTATCCATAAATGTAGCAGTATTTCTGTCCTACCCTTTTCTGATCACGCCGGCCATCACTATTCTCCCCTCGACAAGCGTTGTCAATCGCCTTGGTCCTGATATTGTAGCGGATACGTCTCACGCTGCGCATTCAACTGATTTAGTTTCTTTTTGTCATCGCTTGAGGGCGATGTAGTGCGTGAAAACAAAAATTGCGTTAATTTTGTTTCTGTGAAAAAAGAGGACAAGGTCGTCGGCGGGAAGCCATACGACTGTGTTGCGGATTACCGAAATATGTTGCCAATAACATATTACACCAAGAAGTCAGGTTGCCTTCAATATTGTGTAGATTTCGGTTACTGACGGTGCAAACAGTCTTGAAATTGTATGAATCCCCTATTAGAAGATTGAAATACCTATTCATTTCTCAGCCTGCACTTTTCTTCGGAGTACACTGGCATCGTTTTCATACACCACAGGTCGTCTTCGTACAAACATTGATAAATCCCTTAAATGTACGTCTCTGGGAGGTACCGCCTATTTGTGATGTGCGAGAGAACCTAGAAATTATATTTGATGACATCTACCCAAATAATGCAAAACATCTCCCTTATAATATATTAAACGGCTTATTACAGGATCATTTATTGAGTTTAGCTATAAGTACGGTCATTGCGACAGACGCCTCACAGTGTGAAGAAAAATCTGGAATTGGCATTTTCTCTCCCTCTCTAAACTGGTCATTTGCAATCAGGATTCCGGACTTTTATTCCGTATTTTTGGCTGAATTTCTGGCTGTAGTCCTAGCCTTACGCAAACTACATCTGTCAACATCGGCGGTAGTAATTATAACAGATTCTTTATCCTTATGTTCCTCGCTCACAGCAAATGGTGTCACTAACCTTTTACGTACATTTCATTTTCTAGTGCCTGCCCACATAAATTTAATTAGATTGCTTTGGGTGCCTGGACATAAAGGATTAGTCATGAATGAAATGGCTGACAGTCTCGCGAGAGCGGCCCTCAGTGGCCCTGTATTACCATTACTTCCTACAATAGCTTACCTGACGACTACTAGATTCAGGAGATATACAATTACTCAAGACTTCTTGAACCCAGCTGTAGCAAATTTTTCAGAATATCGACACCTCCTATTCTCTTGGCCTAAAAATTCATTTCAAACCAGAAAAACTGAAGTCATCTTTACCCAATTACGTTGTCGAATACCAAAATTAAACTTCTATCGTCACAGGGCAGGTCTGGTGCCCTCCCCTCTGTGCCCAGTCTGTGGAGAAGATGAAACAATAGATCATTTTTTCATATTCTGCCGCCGTTTCACTTCTTTAAGAAAAAATCTAGAATCAAGATTTACACAGCTTGGTTTGAGCTTTTCAATTATAAATATCCTTTCTCTAGGAGCCTCCTCTCTTGGACAGTGCCACAGGGATATTTGCTCAACCGTGGAGGATTTTATAATTGCTACAAAGAGATTGTCTTGAATTCTTAAACATTTTATTTTTGTTCATTTCCTCCAGTTAGCTTTACCATTTTCAGTTTTTTAATAAAGATAGCCTAATTTCATCCAAATCTTGGCCAATCCCCCACAGTGGGTGTGCGCCATCGCATAAGGAATACCATACCATACCATACCATACCTCTCGGGATTCTCGGCTGCTGTTTATATACGCCCTGTAAATACACCGTGTAAATAGCTTTATACCCGTGACATTTTGGTGGACGTGCGGGGTACGCATCTTGGCCACGGAGCTCCGCAGCAGACCTGTCAACCAGACTAGGACTGTGCTTCCAGTGGAAGGGACCACATCTGCAGCTCCAATGCCGACTAAACATACCCACTACGTTGCTCTACCTCAGCCGCAAGACCCCGGCAAGGTCACCGGCATCGATGGTGTTGACGTAGAAGAATGTTTGAAGATGTATGAGCGCGTCAGCGAGGTGAGCAGGTGGGATCCTATCATAATGCTGGCCAATGTCGTGTTCTACCTCGACGGAACACTGCGAACGTGGTTTTACACACACGAGGAAGAGCTAACCAGCTGGCACTTGTTCAAAGAAAAGCTGTCCGACGTTTTTGGTAATCCGACCCGTCGACTAGTCACCAAACTCGCCACGCGTGCCCAAACTGCTACCGAGTCGTATGTCTCCTACACTCAGGACGTCCTAGCCCTCTATCATATAAATCGACACGTCCGCGCCAGAGGCCTGAGAAGGTTGGACACATTATCAAAGGCATCGCGGACGACGCATTCAACCTCCTGGTCTTTAGAAACTTATCGACTGTCGACGCCATCATGAAGGAATGCCACCGTTTTGAGCAGGCGAAGAGTCGCCGTATATACGATCAGATTACACGACTTCCAAATACTGGAGCGACCTTTTCCTGTACCGACTAATTCTGTACCGACCAATCTAGCTCGCCACCTCCAAGCGAAAATGTGACCCAAATTGTACGACGCGAACTCAAAGCAGCGTTTCTTGCCTCGCCTCAGCAAACGTCTTAGAACAACACTGCTGAGACGATATCGCTGATCCAGTCCGCTAGGAAATCGCTAGTAGGGTGTTCCCAGCGCCTGCTCCTTGAGTCGCCCTGATACCCGCCCTGCTCCTCTGACTCGGTCCTATCGTAGTCCACCTCACAGTGTCCGCTATCCATACACTACCAGGAATCCATCGGACTGGCGTACACCTGACGACAGGCCGTCCTGTTTCTGCTGCGGCCGAATCGGTCCCGTTTCCCATCACTGCCGGAGCCGTTGGCCGTCCCCTCCTCAAAACACCTTCCGGAATTCAAGTTCGCCCAAAAATTCCTCACCCCGTCGCTTCTACGACGCGTCCGACGCCACCAGCTCGACTCGCCGCTATGCTCGCTCGTCCGCACCTCAATGTCGCCGGCCACGTCCGCCCCTGCTTCACCACTCGCCCTCGCCGACCTACCCAGGACCGTCCCAGCAGGAAAAATAGGCGATGCGGCACCTCGAGGTGGTACTGCAATGCCGGATTCGCCGCAAAATCCTCCTTTGACGCTGTTTACAAGACATAACCTTCTTGACGTCCAAGTTGATGGCACACCCGTCACAGCACTCATAGCTGCAGGAGCACACTTATCAATTATGACCGGCCGCCTACGCCGCTATTTAAAAAAAATTGTGACGCCTGCCGTTACTCGGTTCGTACGAATCGCCGACGGTAGCACGGTGACCGTGGTCGGAATGTGTACTGCACGTGTGAGAATTTCCGGCCGCCATAATGTCGTCCTTTTCAGTGTGCTTGACCAATGCCCCCATGACCTCATCCTAGGCCTCGACTTCCTCTCCGCCCATTCAGCGCTCATTGATTGTTCTGCAAGTAGTGTGCGCCTTGACCTACTGTGGTATTCGTAACTTCTGGTTTCGGTTTTGGGTCTTTACATCAGGGCGCCACTCAGCGCAAAACGCTGTAAGTGCCTCCTGTAAGTTGCTTCCTCAGAAATAAAGATTCATTCTTCGTCTGGTCCCCGACTGGAGCAGTCCGGCTCTTTTCTTGCGGCGCTGCGCGCCCCGGCCGTTTAGGCCTCATGCCGTAACCGTTCCGTCCGGCCGCCCCGTCGAAGCTACAACACCTACCTCTACTGGTCGTTCCTCCAACACCACACGAAATTCGCCTAAGACCGACTGATTTTGTTCACGTTCCACCACAGGTGTTGACATACATCGAAATGCCGCCTTCTACGCCAGTTCCCAATGGTGATTACATCTCCGCTCCCATAACTGCCATCGTTCTCACCCACCACGTTACTGTCCCGCATACCATCCTGAGGGTCACAGACAATCGCACGTATCTCCCTATGGTGAATTTCAGGCTCGCTAAGCAAATTCTGCCTCAAGATATCACTCTGGCTACGAGCACTGCTTTAGAAGTTAGTTGCCTGGAGGCTTTTGCCATCGACGCTTCCTGTGAGCCTTTCCGGTTTGCCAAATGTACTGACAACGACATTAGGAAAATGATCGCCCCGAATCTCCCTCCTGCGGGGACTGAACAACTGTGCTGTCTATTGCTTTCCTACAATGTATTCGACCTGAACAACCGACCCTTAGGCCAGACGTCACTTGTCAAACAATGTATACATACAGGCGATAATCCACCCATCCATCGGAGACCCTACTGAGTTTCTGCTTCGGAGAGTCATGTCATCAAAATGGAAGTAGACAAGATGCTACCGAAAGACATCATATAGCCATCGTCAAGTCCCTGGGCATCCCCTGTCATGCTTGTTAAAAAGCAGGACAGCTCCTAGAGACTCTGCATCGATTACCACCACCTCAACTGCATCACGAAGATGGACGTCTACCCACTGCCTCGTATCGATGACGCCCTCGATTGCCTATATGGGGCACAATATTTTTCGTCCATCGACCTACGGTCCGGATATTGGCAAATCGCTGTCGACGATCTAGATCGTGAAAAGACCGCCTTTATAATGCCTGATGGTCTTTACCACTTCAAAGTTATGCCTTTTGGGTTATGCAACACTCCGGCTACCTTTAAGCGTATGATAGACTCATTACTCCAACGATTCAAGTGGTCGACTTGTCTCGGCTACCTAGATGATGTTATTGTGTTCTCACCCTCATTCAGCACAGACATTGAGTGGCTTTCAGCTGTACTTGCCGTTTTTCGCAAGGCCGGTCTGCAGCTCAGCTCCAAGAAATGTAACTTCGGACAGCGTGAGATTACTGTTCTTGGACATGTCGTCAATTTCACTGGCATCCGAACGGACCCAGAGAAAATTCGCGCCGTCAAAGAGTTCCCTGTTCCACGGTTCGCAAAAGATGTCCGAAGTTTCGTGGGCCTTTGCTCTTACTTCCGCAGCTTTGTTAAACATTTTGCCACCATAGAACGCCCTCTCACAGATCTCCTGAAGAAAAGTGTGCCGTTTTCATGGGGACACTCTGAGGCCACCGCCTTTTCTCGTCTTACAACCATGCTCACCACCCCACCGATTTTATGACACTTCGCTACTTCAGCCCCTACAGAGGTGCGCACCGATGCCAGTGGCCGCGGAATCGGCGCCCTCTTGGCACAATTTCAACAGGGACATGAACGTGTCATCGTGTACGCTAGCCGCCTTTTGTCACCTGCGGAGCGGAACTGCTCTATTACTGAGCGTGAATGTTTGACCATTGTGTGGGCAGTGGCGAAATTACGCCCCTATTTATACGGCAGGCCCTTTTCTATGGTAACGGACCACCACGCCCTCTGTCGGCTGTCGTCCTTAAGAGGAAGCTTTAGCTCAAGTGCTCCTATCTAAATACATGTAAAAGGAGAATTCGTTTTTCTCGGCAACCACTGCACCAAATTTGACGAGGTTTGTTGTATTTAAAAGACAAACTTAAAATCTAGTGACTGTTGGTTTCGAATTTTTGAGTTAGATCGTCAATTTTTTATTAAGAATTGGCAAAAATTGAAAATTTTCAAAAACGAAACTATCAAGTTTACAACTCTGTAACTTAACCACTAAAAATGATAATACAATTCTGTGAATTGCATCTAATAGTACATCTAAAGCGGACAAAATTGATGTTACACATGAATATAAAAAAAATGTAATCATAGAGAAATACAACTTTTGCAAAACCGTTGTAACCAACCTAATAAATTCACGTAAGATGTAAAATGACATATTGAATTTGTCCGCTTTGAATGATCTAATGGATGCCGTTTACAGAACCGCGATATCGGTTCTTGATGCAGAGCTATGAATTTATAAACTTCGTGCTTCTATTTTTTTCAAACGGTCAAATATTTCAAAATCGTATTAAGAAAATTCAAGCCCTAAATCGAAATTCCGCTTCCAACAGTCACTAGAATTTAACTTTCTCTTTCAAATGCGACAAATTTCATCAAAATCGGTCCAGGGGTTATCTCATAAAAACGTTTTTGCGTTTTACATGTATTTGAATAGGCCGCGTCGGAGTTGGGCCCAAGCTAAAGCTTCCTCTTAAAAGATCCCACAGGGAGGCTTGGACGATGGGCTCTTCGGCTGCAGGAGTATTCCTATATCGTGGTGCGTAGGCCTGGGCGCCTACACAAGGACGCCGACTGCTTGTCCCACTACCCTGTATACACGCCCGCCAACACCGACATGGACGCTTCCGCAAGCGTTCTTTCTGTTTCCAGCTTTTGGACATGGCCATCGAGCAACGTCATCACGCTACTTTGAGGACTCTCACTGACCGAATTGAATATGTTCCTACTGATTCATAGTTGCGGTGCTTCGTCCTCAACGACGGGATATTGTAACGACCCAGTTTTCATCCTGATGGTCCTCCCCCTCTCCTTGTCGTTTAACACCTCCGCTCAATCGTGCTTCAGGAGCCTCGTGACGCTCCAACTGCCGGACACCTTGGGTTTGCTCGCACTTACGACCGCGTGCGCCGCTGCTTCTACTGGCACGGCCTCGCTCGCTCCGTACGGCGCTATGTATCTGCTTGCAAGCCCTGTCAACATCGCAAAAAGCCAGCAACGCTTCCTGCCGGGTACTTACAGCCGATCGACATTCCACCTGAGCCTTTCTTTCGCGTGGGTTTGGATTTCCTTGGCCCGTTCCTCGAGTCCAGCTCCAGCAACAGGTGGATCGCTGTCGCTACTGATTACACGATGCGCTATGCCATCACTCGAGCACTTCCCACGAGCTGCGCAACCGATGTCGCAGATTTCCTCCTCCGCGATATCATTTTAGTACATGGCGCCCCACGACAGCTCCTTACTGACCGCGGCCGCACTTTCCTCTCCCAAGTCATCGCCGATATACTACGCTCATGTTCTACCGATCACAAATTGGCTACCTCCTATCATCCCCACACCA
The DNA here is from genome assembly GCF_050947875.1 of Dermacentor variabilis. Taxonomy (NCBI): domain Eukaryota; kingdom Metazoa; phylum Arthropoda; class Arachnida; order Ixodida; family Ixodidae; genus Dermacentor; species Dermacentor variabilis. The sequence continues at coordinate 138,065,206 of NC_134575.1, forward strand.
ACAGCCTTACTGAGCGTATTAATCGGACCACTACTGACATGCTCTCGAAATACGTTTCACCCGAATACAAGGACTGGTATGTGGCTCGCCCTTATGTCACGTTCACCTATAATTCATCACGCCACGATAGCGCTGGGTATTCCCCCTTTTACTTACTCCTTGGTCGTGACCCTGTATTACCACTGGACACTTCACTCCCCTTGATACAGGATTCGAGGACCGAGTGTGCCCGCGGCGCCATCGCCCACGTTGACCATGCGCCCCAGCTTGCTCGTGCTCATCTATTGGCACCGTAGGAATCTCAACGGCACGCTTACAATCGCCGCCATCGTGACACATATTTTTCACCAGGCTCTCTCGTACTACTTTGGTCCCCTCGCCGCCGAGTGGGGCTCTCCGAGAAACTTCTTCCGTGCTACAAAGGTTCTTACCGTGTTCTACGTCAAGTGCCCAATGTCACTTACGAGGTAATCCCCGTGACCTCCGACATTCCACCCAGTTCCAGATCACCTGACGTCGTACACGTCTCTCTGCTTAAACCTTACTATACCCGTACCGACGGCCGCGTCTGAAGCACCGGGACGGTGCTTTTTCTGCTGCCGGGGGTCGTGTTACGATGGAAAAAGGGTGCAAGGTCGTCGACGGTGACAACGACGAAGTGGCAACAGCCTCTCAGGATTCTCAGCTGCTGTTTATATACGCCCTTTATATACACCGTGTAAATAGCTTTATACCAGTGACAATATACTCCTGTGACCTTTGTGGTAGATAAGCGAACAAATATGCCTTAGGTTGCAGGCTGTACACCACGGCAATAAACAGTAGTTGTCCTGAAGGCATGATAACGCAGCTTCACAAGCTTCGCTTTAAATGTATTCGAACAAGTTTTCTATATTGAGAACTTTGATTACCTTCTTTAAATTTACTTTGCAGTTTGTTTCCCCCTAAAAGAACCCTTCTTTCTTCGACAGTGCACCTAAAATGGTAGCGCATATAATCCCTTGCGTTTAAGAGCTTTCAAATAATAAAGAGTAAAATGAAGATTACTATTCAAAAACTGTTCTCTGTTTCTTCTCGCGTTCTTCAGTGTTGCCTCGTGATTTTGACGAGTTGCGGTTTCGAAGTTTCACTGTCAGACGCCTCTAGCGTCCATTTTCTTCAACCTGAAGTCGAAGTCGATAACACTATACGAAGATCACGCGATACCACCTGCGAGTCACCACGCCTGGAGTGTGCGTGAAGATCATCCAGCCTCGCGCCAGTATTGTCATTTCCATAGGCACCGTAGCACTGGCAGCCGCAGAAACGTCATCGAGGGCGACTAACGCATACTGCTTGACCGAGAAATTTGCGTCCCAAGAGGGATCGCTCGACTGCACGGAGGGAAAGCGAGAGTGATGCTAACCAGCTTCAGCCACGTGTTCGAGCACATCAAGAAGGGCACGACACTTGCGTACATCGAGGAAAATGTGTAAATGAGCAATGCGTTTGTCCTGTCGGATTCTGCCGGATCTACCCCGACGACCATAGTTCCCGAACAAGACTTCGACATAAATCCAAGTCTCCCCATAAGTAAGCAGCAACACCTCAGAAGTCTTCTCCGAGGATACAGACTGCATTTTGAGGTCATCCAGGATTCGACAAACACCGAGTTTCGACGCGAGAACGTGAGGCTATAAGGCAAGTCGACGAAATGCTGCTCGACGATCTCATCAGCCGTCGGAAGGCCCGTGGCATAACTATATATAGGCATAATTGGGACAGCACTAATGTCATTACCAACCTATCTGCAGGATAGACATAACATAGGTAAAATTCGGAATGTTCTTTTTTTTCTAAGCTAAGGCACTAACCTAGGGGTACCACAGGGGTCTATTCTGGGACCTTTATTTTAATTAATTTACATTAACGATTTGCCTGACTACCTAATATCCTCACACTGTGTACTGTACGCCGACGACACAGCCATTAATAACTACAATAAAAATATTTCGTCCTTGGTTACTAAACTCAGTACTCACCTAGCTAAAGTTACAAACTGGTGTATCAATAATAATGGTGTTATTAATCTCTCCAAAACCACAATTATTCTGTTGAATTCCCCCCAGAAACCTTCTTGCTCAGTTCCATTGCTGAATCTTGGCTCCCATTTAATTGCTTCTAGAACTGATCGCTTATTCTTGGGAGTAGAACTGGACTGTAACCTCAACTTTCATTACTTTGCCTCCTGTATTAACAAGAAAACTGCCTACGGCGTTCGATTACTGATGAGAGCCCGCCAATTCTTTAATCGTGCTATACTTGTCTCGCTAAATTACGCTTTTATACACTAACACATTAACTATTCGTTAACACGTTGGGGAAATACATAAAATACCCACCTCAGTTCACTACAAACTTTACAAAAGCAAGGAATTATAATAGTCACCTCTAGCCCCTACATTACTAACGCTCTTCCATTGCTACACTCTAATAACATTCTATCTGTCAACGAAACTGCGTTGTATAATTTGGGTATATTTGTTTTCAAGTCATTGAATAATCAAGTTCCTGCATATATAATTTCTTAAACATGCCTGATAAACGCTAATGTCACTGTTTGCTTTAAACCATAATCTCATTTTACCTCAGGTGTGCACCAATTATGGCGAACAATCACTTCATTTTTGAGCTTTTTCATTGTGGAATTCCATACCACTTTGCATAAAGACATCACGTTAAACATCCGTATTAAAAAAAAAAAAACATCTGCACAATTTTCTTCTAACATAAAATATTTAACATTAATGTTTTTTTTCACCCCCATTACTTGAAATATTCCGCTGTTCCGGAACCTTTCTTTTTTATTGATGGTCATGCATTGTTCGAAGTTTTGTTGTTTGTATTGTTGCATGTTTGAGTGTATTTTTTGTATAATTCGTTTTCTATCCATTACTCTCAATCTAGTTTAGTTCATTTGGTTTTACTACACTTGATCCTTGCGATTGTATGGTTTCCTGCGTTAGATTTATTGTAACTCCCAAATGCACAAGTATATGTTGTTTTGCATGCTCCGTTCCTAACTTTCTTCCATGTTTTCTTGTATATGATTTTAATGCAGTGCTCCTCGTTGCTTTAGAAAAAGCATATTTATAACTAACAGGAGGTCCCCATACAGTCATGGACTATGGGACATCCTTCCGTATATTATTGTTCTTTATAATTTGTAATCTAATATGAATAAATCGATTTTAATTCGATTTCAATCTCGTGCACTTCGTAAAAGTCTGCGTAGCACATCGTACAGATCTCGCTCACTTTCTATGAGATCTAGATCAATATGCGCAGCATATCGTTTACTTCTCGTCAATTCTGTGTGATATACGTGCATCACATTCATTACTCGTAGAATTCTCATACAAAATTTTCAATAGGGAAAATTGAGATTTTGCTTCTCGAACTTTTTCATGCATGCTGCTGATAAGGTTGTCGAGATTTTGTGTCACGCCTGTTCGCGCCTGTGCTTAACTTTTCGTTTCAGTTCAATTATATCAGGCGTGGCTCACAGATATTGTCCCTTAGTGCGTTTTCTCAGACGAAATAAATTCCTTTCACAGGAATGTGCAATAGTCTTAAAGTGTAACCATATTTGGTGTACGTCGTTTGTAGCGTTGTGCGCGGTTGCATTTCAAAGCGCTCCTAGCATAGTGTTATTGTCTGCGCGTGCCTTGCGCTCAACATAGACAAAGGACTGTTTGAAAGGCGCAGATGCTGTTCTGATAGAACGAATCACTGAATGCAACCTGGGATCATAAATGTCTTCATTTAGTTCTATAGTCCATCCTTGAAGTGCATTGCTCAAGAACGTGACGCGAATAAGAAAAGAGGAATCGGCAGTAACTCGTGTGTCAGCACGCACCAATTGGAGCAAAGAAAACTGAATGCGATGTAAAGTAAGAAATCTCTGTTCCTGACTTCTCTGCCGTCATGTCTTAAGTTAGTACAGTAAATTCGTAGCAATTTCAATTCACCCATCAGAATAACTTTTGAACTTGAGTTTGTGTTTTGACATATAATCGCACATTACTTCTAAGTAGCTCGATGGAGTTTCGGGAGGGCGGTACATGACCTCAAGCAGTGTCATATTATGTGCATATCTTGGGACATATCATAGGATATTTGCATGTTTTATCTGGCCTTCATCATGGCAAACCATCATAAGCGACATCCTTCTTCACCCACTTGAGAAGGGAGGCCTGAATTTTGTGCGTTCGTGTGTGCGACAATTGGTAATGCGATTATTTTGTCTCAAAACATCCGTCATTCATTACTTGTTGCCGTTAATTGAGCACGTCTTAGTTCACACCTCCCTTATGTTTTTGTCGCGGCAAACGATGCTCAATAATTGCCTAATGGGGCTTCTGAATAGAACTTGTCCACACCATTCCATTTTGAAAAGCACGATCCATGCTACAATTGTTTAGCGTTGATTGAACGCCGCTAAATACAGCACTTGTTCATAACCTTTTCCCTGAACCCATGCATCGAACGCAGTACTTTTCTCTATTTCGTCAAGTCGTTCTTTGCCGTGTCCGCTAAATGCCTCTAATGGCAGAAGCAGAAACCGTTTTATTTAGGCTGCACAGTTCTCTCTGATCAGTTAAAGCACAGATTCTTGAAAAACGAGTATGTGTACCCTGGAATGCAAATTGTAGACTTTGCAACCAACCGGAAACAATAGAAGGCTGTTTCATTCTTTGCTGGGATGAATTTTATTTTTGGGTCATTTTACCAAGAACTATAACAACGGAACTAGGTCCCACAACTTATGGTATCCGGTTTCTTCCTTTCATAAAGACCATGGGTATATATCAATGCCCTAACATCACTTTAGTGATGTTAGAGCAATTAGTAGCAATGCAGATCCGGCTTGCCTTGAAACGTACCTGACAAGTCTGCTAGTTCGCTAGACTGGAAGACCAATTATAGAAAACGTACATTCATGAGAAAGATAGCTTCTATAAGCCCTGAAATGAATGATTGGGAAATTCATTCAGAACAATGGAAACATAGGATAACCCACACATTCCGTGTAATAACGTTTGCCACAGGCATATATTTAAGAAAATGAAATCATTTAGAATCATAACAATAAAAATATATATTTTTATATTACAGACGATCAATACATAGTGCTCATCATTTTAATATTTTATAAACACTTCGATATTTGCGAAACGCGGTGCCTTCGTGACAGTATTAAATTCCCCCTGGCTTTCCCTACATCACAACTTGAATACGGAAGCATGCAAACGTCGCATGCCTAGGAGGCACCTAAGAGTGACGCGAACCTTTCCACCACATCATTGGAGCGTGAAGCCAGCGAGATCACGGGGTTATAACGTACTTACCTACAGACCAATTCTTTATTCCGCAGCTAGTATCCTCGTCGGCATTTTGCAATGCTGATAGCTGCTGTAGAGTTTTTGTACGAGAAGCTTCAGGTTGCCAGAGAGGATGGGCCATCCGACCTTGTCGGTTAAAGGCTGATTAGCATAACAACAATAATTACTTCAAGAAATATACGTGAAAGTTGCGTAAAAGCCATCCCGCTCTTTTGAAAGCCAGCCGAGCAAAACAGCTTTATTTCTCGTACTAGTTCTTCCGCACACATTTTTTGTAAACCTGTAAATTTGAAAGTGCGATTTTGCCATTTGTTTAACATGTTCACGGATATAGTTTTATACGAAACATGAGTTGCCCATTTAGGCGAGATTAAAGATTTCCAAGAAATTTACGTTACTAACTGGCGTTTAAGTGGCAGATGAAATATATAAATAGAATATTAATTATTTCTCTTAAATTACAGAAGCGACAATACGAGATAGCAGTGCTAGTGGCGTGTATGCTGTAGATATGGCTACCAAAGAAGACTAAGGATGCGCTGCAAAAATCATGTATTATTTTTTGAAGGCATTAAAACTTTAATTCTGCATTCCGCTGTATACAGAAGCGGCCACAGGAGACACAGTGGTTCAACAGCTGCTTTTCAAGACCGCACAAAAGTCATTGAGAGGAACAAAGGGTTCGGAACCGCATCTTTTGTGGACGTCTTCCAGGTGAACGTTGAATGGCAACCATGAGGAGCGGTGGCGAATGATACCATAGCTGGTCTCGGCCCTTTCAAACTGCGTAAACAAGAACCGTTCCTGATGGTCAGCTTAGCAATTCCTGACACAAGCTTTACTTGCACAGAGAGAAGTGCCATGCCAGAAAGAAATTGCAAGTGATTCTGCATTATTTACGCGTTCTGCCATCGTATGAGTAAGACAAGGATACCTTTTCATCGCAGAACTTAAACCATGCTATCCGAATGTGGGCTGGTAGACTCACGACTATCTTAACTACTGGGCGTTCGAGCACTCCGAAGAACTGAGTAAAGAAAGCTTCGCGTCGTATATTCTGGAAAGCTTTATAACTAATATGTTGCACGTATTTTATTATGTATTACTACTTATGACTGTCTGCACATCTGTTGGCGAAATGCTTGGACATCAAGGCTTTCTTGTACACTGGCTGTTTCCACATAATTAGTTTAGCAACAAGGATGTTACAGATAAGTAGAATTTATTGAAACATTATTTACTTGGTTTTCTAATTACTTGTCCCACAAAAATCCATGTACATTACTTATTAAAATGTTTACGTAAAACGTTTGTTTCTTGTTAATTAACTAATTGAAGGCAAGGCTGAATAAATGAAACTGACTTGTTATTCCCAATATACATCAGTGCAATGACGAATGAGTGTGGATCAATGACCATGTCAAGGAGAATCGCTTGTCAATGACCATGTCAAAGAACATTCGCTTTTTGAAAATAAAATTTGAAAACAGATCTACGCCCGTGTACCCATGCGACGTAGTTCATGTAGCAAGCCATGCTGTGAATATGTGCGCATAAACTTCAAAAGAAAGCAGCGAGACGCTTTGCGTCAAACTAAGCCATGCATGAAAGGCAGGTTAACTGCGTCACACATCTAACGGATTTTTCCTTCTGTCATACTACATGTGCAACGCATACTACATCGGAAAGGAGAAAATATATTTTTTTATTATGTTATTACCATCGTTTTAAAGCAATGACGCTCCCACGTCTTTCTTTATCAAAACACTGAACAACACAGGGCACATTTGACTGGCTTAATGAACAATACTGCAATCGGGTTGCTTCACGCACACAGAGCTCATTTTAACCCTTTTCGCCGTAACAGTAAGTGTGAAAAAAAAAACAGTAAGCAGCCTATGACCACAAGCACGCGAAGATTTAGTGCCGTCACGAATATGAACACGTACATTCACTGATGTCAAAGTCAACGTCAAAAAAATACAATGTGAATACTTGCATGTATGCATACAGTAGACGAAAGTATCCGACGGCTTGGACAACAAGCCATCGCCAAGCTATCGCAACTCCGACACGACAACATCCGTTGTCGGCCGCACCGCGCTAATTCTAACTCACGCTGACACAGCACTGCGGCCCATCGGTCTTGGCCCCTCTTGTCTGGGAACGCTAACCATGTTTCCTTGGCAACGATATTGTAGCAGAGACCTTTCCGACTCCAGGCCACCAAGGATGCAATCCACGCTGCCTTGGACGTAGAACCCGTTGCCATGGCTGCCACAATCACCGCACCGTGTGCAGACGCCACGCCTGGCTCTTCAGCCCTCTGGACGAGCAGGCTGGTGGACATCATGCGCCGCGCCTTTCCGCACATGGCTGTCCTGGAACTACGGGTGTTTCATGGATATTGAGAGTAGCCCATTATTTGGGTGCGCAGAAATAACACATTGGACTACAGACCACAAAACGTCGTTGATTGCAGCAAACAGCCTTAGAGGTGGCGCCAAGTCTGTGGGAACGATATGCGGGTAACAAGTGCCGGTACTATGCAGAATTGAGTGCAGGACCGGTAGCTGGTTTTGGTCGGCTCTACTCCGCCTGCAGTCATTAGGACACACACTGCTCAGCGAATACGGCTAGTAAGATGCACCGCTTCGCCTCGCCAATCGCACCCAGCAGTGCTTCGAGTGAGACGCCTGCAGGTTGCCCCGCCTCAGACGCCGGCTACCAGCTTTTCAGAAGTGCACGGCAAACCCCCCTTCCACTTGTACCCCCCGGCACGCCATCTGCAGGCTCATCCGAAAGCTCTGTTTATCTCAAAACGACGGCTGCCGGAAGCGAAGTACGAGGTCAGGAGCGCCGAAGAACTTTCCGACTGAAGTTCGCGCGCCCGTCGTTTTCTCCGAAATGCGGGTTCTGGCCACTCACCTCAAGTAGGAACAGCTTAAATGCGCACGAAGTCTGGTCGAGTTATGATAATTGAGCGCTACTTCCCCTCGGCCCCATTCTCTTCAGGGATCTCAGCAAGGAGATATGTCGTGGTCCTTCAGAGCCACAGGCTAAGAGTTGAGCGCAGCCATTGGCTGAAAACACAGACTTCCCCCGCCGTACGCTGAGCAACGTCTCGTCGAATGAATATAGTGCAAGTAGCAGGACTGCGGTAATTATTTGCAGACTTGCCAGTGCAAAAGACGTCCGCAGCTGGCCCCTGCAAACGCAGCTGCGTCCCGGTCGAGCAAGGGAAAGGTCGCGATTCCGCCTTACCAACTGGTACGAACGTCCTTTCTGATTGACGTCCCGGCTTCCCACGAGAAAACATTATTTCATCTACATTTAAGCATAGACAGTTCGTCAGTGCAAGAGCCTTTGTCGAGATCGTGTGATTCGAGCGTGTTTGCTAACAGTTCTTGCGAACGAGCGCGTGACGACTTGGGTGATGGTTTCTCTGTTCATACTGCACGTCGTCGTAGCGAGCCGGTTTGCGCTGCCCAGCATCTCCTGCACTAGTTTCTTAACCGGAGCGCAGCACTCAGTGCCACTCGACCGGGAAGCTGTTTGTGCGCTATATGCATAACCAACGACGAACATGATTTCATCCACACAGGTTTCACTGAAGCTGTCCCCAAATAGTTGTCTGTCTGGTTCCAAGCCGCGCCGAGAACTTGCAGCGTAAATGAGTGCAAAAGGTGAAGTGCGCGAGGTAGCGCGGGCAACGAGAAATGAAGGCGTTAGAAGTAATGCAGACGTTCTCAGGGACGACCCTTTGCCCCTAACTCTCACTAAGGAGTTTATATATATATATATATATATATATATATATATATATATATATATTGTTACACACGAGGTGTTTAATGCAGAACCAGATGAATCTGGTTGATAGGCGCGGTTGTTGAAGAGCGGTCTCGCGGCAGCTTGGCTAACGTCGTTTTCTTCTTTCTTTCATCTGGTTGTCTGCGCGGCAGGCGTGGTTCATGACAGTTTGTGACATTTCCCCACTGGCAGACGAAACCCGCCGGGCGAGTAAGTCATCTCGTGGGTTATAACGCCTCAGACGCGCGACGTGTGTCACTTCAGCCTTGGCCGAGCGTCGTCCACTGCTCGTGAGACGCGCAATGCGGTAGTTCGCTGAGGCGCTCCAGAATAACGTAAGGGCCGACGTAGCGGGCGAGAAACTTCTGGCACAAGCCACGCTTCCGCAACGGCGTCCAGAGCCACACAAGGTCACCAGGATCGAAGTAAACGTGGCGGTGACGCCCGTCATAGCGTATCTTGGACCGGTCCCACGATGCTAGGGTGCGTAGCCTAACGAGGCGTCGCGCTTCTTCTGCTCGACATAGGATCTCATCAATTGATTCGTTGTCATGAGCGAAGTAGGGAAATATGGTGTCGAGGGTGTAGCGCGGCGGACGAGCAGACAGAAGGAAAAATGGTGAGTAACCAGTGGCCTCGTGTCGCGGTATTGAAGGCATAGGTAATGAAAGGCAAGATACTGTCCCAATTCTTGTGTGCTGAATCGACGTACATGGACAGCATGTTGGCAAGCGTTCTGTTTGTGCGCTCGACCAGACCATTAGTTTGTGGATGGTAGGGCGTAGAATGGCGGAAGCTACATGAACACAGACGAAGGGTTTCTTCAACCACGTCCGCGGTAAACTGTCGCCCACGATCGCTGATTACTATGCGAGGAGGTCCATGTCGGAGTATAATGTTAGCCAGCAAGAAGATAGAAACTTCTGGAGCTGTGGCCGATGGCAATGCGGCGGTCTCACAATAGCGGGTAAGGTGATCTACGCAAACGATAACCCAACGATTGCCCTTGGAGGATCGCGGGAAAGGGCCCAGAAGATCTATACCAACTTGCTCAAAGGGGACGCTAGAAGGGGGAACTGGTTGAAGCAGGCCATGCGCCTCTTGTGGCGGACGCTTGTAGCGCTGGCATTGAGAGCAGCTGGCGACGTACCGTTCGATATCTTTCCGCATCTTAGGCCAGTAAAAACGTTCTTGAGCCCGGTAGAGCGTACGTGTGGAACCAAGATGACCGGAAGTTGGGTCATCGTGCATGGCGTGTAATACTTGGTGGCGAAGGTTCTTGGGGACAACTAAAAGGTAGCGTGCACCGGTGGTCGAGTAGCTCTTCTTATACAGCGCGCCACCATCCCGTAGGCGAAAGCGACTGCCTGCAGGTGACTCCTGTGCTGCCGCGAAAAGCGGTTGTAAGCTCTCGTCCTTGTGCTGCTCGGATATGACGGTACCCATATCCGGAAATTCCGGGGACAAAAAAAGCAATGTATTCATCAAAATTGTCCGCATCACATTCAGTTTGAAGCGGTATCCGAGAGAGACAATCAGCGTCAGCATACCACCGGCCACTTTTGTAGCAAATAACGAAATCGTATTCCTGTAGACGGAGGGCCCAGCGCGCTAGTCGTCCTGAGGGATCCCGCAGATTCACAAGCCAGCATAGCGAATGATGATCTGTTATAACAGTGAAGGGGCGCCCATAGAGATACGAACGAAAACGTTGCACGGCGAAGATGACCGCCAGACACTCTTGTTCGATGACTGTGTAGTTGCGCTCGGAGCGGCTCAAGGACCGGCTAGCGTAAGAGATCACGTTCTCACTGTCGCCAACACGCTGAACTAGCACAGCACGGATGCCTACGCCACTGGCATCGGTGTGAATCTCAGTTGGTGATGAAGGATCAAAGTGGCGAAGAATTGGTTGAGATGTCAACAGGAACTTGAGCTGGCGAAACGATGAGTCGCAATCTGCAGTCCACTCAAAGGGAACGCCTCTTTGGAGAAGGCGTGTAAACGGATGAACTATGTCAGCAAACCGGGCAATGAATCGGCGAAAATAGGAGCACAAGCCAAAGAAACTTCTTAACTGCTTGACAGAGTTGGGTACTCTAAATGCTTCTACGGCCGCAGTCTTTTGTGGATCTGGTCGGATGCCTTCTTTAGCGACCAGATGGCCTAGCACAAGAGTTTGTCGTTCCCCAAAACGGCATTTTCTTTAATTGAGCACAAGGCCCGCTTTCTCCAAGCAGTTCAAGACCAAATCCAAACGTTTCTTGTGCTCACTAAACGTTCGCCCGAAGATCACAACGTCGTCTAAGTAGCACATGCAAACTTCCCATATTAAGCCGCGTAATATCGTGTCCATGAACCTTTCGAACGTTGCGGGCGCGTTACACAACCCGAAAGGCATCACATTAAACTCGAATAGTCCGTCGGGTGTTACAAATGCTGTCTTTTCTCTGTCGTCCTTGTGTGTAGGAATTTGCCAGTAACCTGACCGTAAATCGATTGAGGAAAAGTAAGATGCCGCAAAGAGACAGTCGATGGCGTCGTCAATTCGCGGGAGCGGATATACATCTTTCTTAGTAACGGCGTTTAGGCGACGGTAATCAACACAGAACCACCACGTACCGTCTTTCTTCTTCACCAATATCACGGGGGCTGCCCAAGGACTAGATGATTCTCGAATGACGCCTTTGCATAGCATTTCTTGGACCTGATCGCTGATTATCTTGCGTTCTGACGGGGATACACGATAGGGTTTTTGTCGGATTGGCTGGTGGGCTCCTGTGTTGATGCGGGGACGGGGAAATGTCACAAGCGGGGAAATGTCACAAGCTGTCATGAACTACGCCTGCCGCGCAGACAACCAGATGAAAGAAAGAAGAAAGCGACGTTAGCCAAGCTGCCGCGAGACCGCTCTTCAACAACCGCGCCTATCAACCAGATTCATCTGGTTCTGCATTAAACACCTCGTGTGTAACAATATATATATATATATATATATATATATATATATATATATATATATATATATATATATATATATATATATATATATATAACTTCTTAGAAATGGGATATTTATAAAAGTACCGAAAGTTGCACGATTTGCTAGCTATTGATTACGAAATTGCAAATAGAATCAGGAACACCTTAGACTTCCGTCAACCAAAGGACCAGGCAGGATTCCGTAAAGGTTACTCAACAATAGACCATATTCACACTATCAATCAGGTGATAGAAAAATGTGCGGAATATAACCAACCTTTATATATAGCTCTCATTGATTACGAGAAAGCGTTTGATTCAGTAGAAACCTCAGCAGTCATGGAGGCACTGCGGAATCAGGGTGTAGACGAGCCGTATGTAAAGATACTGGAAGATATCTATAGCGGCTCCACAGCCACCGCAGTCCTCCATAAAGAAAGCAACAAAATCCCAATAAAGAAAGGCGTCAGGCAGGGAGATACGATCTCTCCGATGCTATTCACAGCGTGTTTACAGGAGGTATTCAGAGACCTGGATTGGGAAGAATTTGGGATAAGAGTTAATGGAGAATGCCTTAGTAACTTGCGATTCGCTGACGATATTGCCTTGCTTAGTAACTCAGGGGACCAACTGCAATGCATGCTCACTGACCTGGAGAGGCAAAGCCGAAGGGTGGGTCTAAAAATTAATCTGCAGGAAACTAAAGTAATGTTTAACAGTCTCGGAAGGGAACAGCAGTTTACAATAGGTAGTGAGGCACTGGAAGTGGTAAGGGAATACAGCTATTTAGGACACGTAGTGACCACGGATCCGGATCATGAGACTGAAATAACCAGAAGAATAAGAATGGGCTGGGGTGCGTTTGGCAGGCATTCTCAGATAATGAACAGCAGGTTGCCATTATCCCTCAAGTGAAAAGTTTATAACAGCTGTGTCTTACCAGTACTCACGTACGGGGCAGAAACCTGGAGGCTTACGAAAAGGGTTTTACTTAAATTGAGGACGACGCAACGAGCTATGGAAAGAAGAATGATAGGTGTAACGTTAAGGGATAAGAAAAGGGCAGATTGGGTGAGGGAACAAACGCGAGTTAATGATATCTTAGTTGAAATCAAGAAAAAGAAATGGACATGGGCAGGACACGTAATGAGGAGGGAAGATAACCGATGGTCATTAAGAGTTACGGAATGGATTCCAAGGGAAGGAAAGCGTAGCAGGGGGCGGCAGAAAGCTAGGTGGGCGGATGGGATTAAGAAGTTTGCAGGGACAACATGACCACAATTAGCACATGACCGGGGTAGTTGGAGAGGTATGGGAGAGGCCTTTGCCCTGCAGTGGGCATAACCAGGCTGATGAAGATGATGATGATTACGAAACTGCGGCGCGCCCAACAAACGAGACAAAAGGCAAAGATAACACATAAGCACTATAACAATGGAATTACTTACATGTCTTACAGGACTTTAAAAATCACTGGTGACATATAGCATAATTCTATTATTTGAGATGACACATTCAAAGAGCCGGGCGTTACTAGCGTGAAATTGAAATACAATAACTAATTCACGAAAATTAACCGAAAACATTCTTAACTGCTTTATGACACCTATTGCTATTTAATAATTGTAGCGTGTTTCTTTCTCGGTAAATAAATGTGAAAGAGGTGCAGTTTCGTCCGGAAGGCGAAGGTTCGATTGCGATAGCAATTTATTGTACAGCTCTACGAAGTAAGGATAATAGTTTTATAGGCGGTGTGAACTTGTAAATACTCGCTTACTGACAAAAAAAATAAGCAAAATCTCACGCGTGCACTGGCAAACATAGACACATCTCATTCGATGACTGCAGACACTCGCTGTCAAACACCGAGTCAGGAAGAGCGGCAGCAGGGAGTTCACCTTCGTGCGGCCTCTCGCTTCAACGAAACCTTCGCGACGAGAGCACGGCGCAACTGAAAGTATCAGCCTTCGGCACACCTCGGCTCTGTACCTACCGTAGATCAATTTCAAGGTGGGACTGGTGCCACGCCACCCCAAATGCTGCTAAAGTAGATGCATGGACGAGTTGGTAGGACATATTTACAATTTTGAACAGTGTGAAAGAGGGAACACCGGTAGGACTCCGACACAGCGTCACTTCTGCGTCCTTCTTTTACTGGTTAAAGGGAAAATCAGACATCCACCCGTTCGTAGCAATTGCTACAAAGGGTTTCCTTTGTAGCAATTGCTACGAACGGGTGGATGTCTGATTTTCCCTTCATTCATTACTTCTCTCCACCTTGCGGGTTTCCGCAGAAGTACTACGTCAAACTCTTGCCTTTGCTTCGTGTTGTCGACAAATTCGACTTCGCCCTGCCATCTGCTAGCGCCTGGTTAGCTCAGATGGTAGAGCGGCTGCCCCGGAAAGGCGGTGGTCCCGGGTTCGAGTCCCGGGCCAGGACGAATTTTTCTTCAACCTTGAGGCTTTTCTTTCGAGGAACCCGTGTGGATTTCCTTTGTAGCAATTGCTACGAACGGGTGGATGTCTGATTTTCCCTTTATTCATTACTTCTCTCCACCTTGCGGGTTTCCGCAGAACTACTACGTCAAATTCTTTTACTGGTGTTCCATCTTTCGCCGTGTTTCAAATTCCAAGTTTCCAAATAGAAGTATGTAGGTGTCAAAATTAATGCAGCGTTCAAATGGGACGGTAACATCAATGCATTACTTTATGGGCAAAATGAAATGGTTTTATCAGCTTCGAATTTCAGAACAACACTTTTAATGTAAATCTCCTGGCCTCTAAATTCATATTACATCGGAAGCTAGAATACGCTGCCGTTGTTTTGTCACCCTTATACCTCAAAATGTATCCCACAAATAAGAAACGTTCAGAGGGTAGCAGTCTCCAATATTTATTGAAGGAAGAGGATAGAACAGAGTTGCCGTGTACTCTGGTATCAGTCAATCAAACTAAATCCCTTCAAGAAAAACGCAGAGAGACCGATTACCCCTTTTTCACTCTTCAGTAATTTGTAGGCTAATAATTTCGTCTCTGCCTGTTGGTACCCTGCTAACCACACATATAACGCCTTGTAAGTGCAAGTGCATGTTGTCACCTGACTTCGTCAGAACTAATAAGTTTAACTACTCGATTTATCACGAATAGCAGAAGAATGGGGAAATTATCAGAGCATGTAAAACTTCCCAAAGATATTACAAAAGCAATGCAGATTTTGGTATGCCGTTATTATAATTGTATAAACAACAGATATGAAAGTAGTTGTAAAGTGTGCTAAAGCGATCATCTTTCTTAAGGCTCGCACTCGTTATATTAAAATGCCCAGTTGTTCTTCCCTTCGTACTTGCACTTTGAAAAGTATGCCCTATTTTGTTACGTGAAATAAATATATACACGTTGCGTGTTTCCACGAACACGCTCAATACCATTTAAAGACGCTCAATAGCGCTCAAGAACATTTAAAAATAGCCATTGGCAAATAAAAGGACGGTTCCTTCGGAAACATGCCACCATTGGTTTCGAACAAAAGTTGTTGGCTGATACAATGCATTTACTCCCTAATTAGCAAAACGGTGAAGAAAACCGTTGTGGACCAAGTGGTAGTAGCGGTATATATACGTAACGTGACGGTTTTTTTCTTGACTCCGACGAAGGGGCCGGTACCTCGGCAGCAACCTCAGTACCATTTTCAATCACATTCGTCATTGTTCACACACACACACACACACACACACACACATATATATATATATATGTGTGTGTCAATAATAACGAGGAATACTGTGGGACTCGATTTTTCTTGAACAAAACCGTTTATTGCCAGTAGGCAAGAGGGAGATAGAGAGAAAGGCAAATGCAAAACAGGAAGGTTAACCAGAAATTATCTCCGGTTGGCTACCCTGTACCGAGAGCGGGGCGCCAATAAGCAATGAAACTAAATGAAGCATAGGGGCAATTACCAGTGGACAAAATTCACGTGCACAAACTACTGAGGAACACGGAAAAATGCAAATGGGCGAAATTATAACTTTTCGCCGGTGGAATACAAATTAAGAACCTGCGACTTACGCGTGCCTTGCCCTACTAATTGTGCTCCGGCGACGGCCATCAGTGCATCCACAATATGGCCGTGCATGCCTACTAGATCTAGCCATTACGATGATGATGCATTGGCAGCCAGTTTCAAAACGTGCGTTGATAAATAGACATCTACCCTGCTTGATTTATTCAGGTATGTGATACGTGTGTTTCGTGCTAACATTTTCTATACATATTCCTAATCCTTTTTCACTTCCTTAAAACATATTTGTCTACATGTACCGCTACCTCTGCCTGTAACGAAGCAGGTCATATTAATGTCTTTTCTACTTTTGTTTGCCCTAATACTATAAACGCCTATTAGGTATCTCAGCTGTTGAGCGTTGATGCTTCAGTCCAATTTAAATGTTTTCGTCGTCTACGGATCTGGCTAGGTGAATACCTTTTCATTATAGTAGGCTGTGCTGAGTGGGCTCCTGTTTTTTGCTGCCGCATATACGAGCCTCCGATTGTTGCGGATATTTGGGAGTCCTAGCTGACGTCACTTGAGTCACAGCGAGGGGAAGTCCTTGTTTTCGCCCGGCGACGTCAAGTAACAAGCAAACGAAGGAGAGCAAACTCGTGGTTGATAAACACTCTTTTTTAATGACAACGTACCTTACGACATACCACACGAATTCTTAAAGCGGTATGCTGAATGGATGGTCAGATATTTATTCCTCATTTTTAACAAATCATTAACCACATGTTCTCTCCCAAGCGAATGGAAAATGGCTAAGGTAATCCCAATTCACAAAGAAAGTAACAAAACTAACGCTTCTAATTTCCGTGCTATTTCACTAACCAGTACACTGATATGTAAGTTGCTTGAGCAAATCATCCTTTAACATAATAGTACCTAGTCCAAGAAAAACACTTTCTATCACCATTCCAGCACGGTTTCTGCAAAGGTCTTTCGACAGGAACTCATTTAGCCGAAATAATACACGAAGTGTTAGAAGCCATTGACAACAAAAACTTAGATTTTATTTAAATCTAAGTTTTTGTTGTCAATGGCTTCTAGAAGCAAGTTAGAAGCAAACTTCTAGAAGCAAGTTATATCAGGTGTGCCTCAGGGTAGTGTCTTGCCTCCTTATTTTATTTTTTTAATTTTTGCTAATGATCTACCCGCATCTATCACGACTAACATTGGGCATGTTGCCAACGATTACACTGTATATCAAGAAATTAATTGTCCCATTGACCACCTAACTCTCGAAAACGATCTAAAATCAGTATCGCAATGGTGAATTGAGTGGCAAAGGACAAAATAGATAAATCAGCTTTACTTAGAATTACAGGGAAAAAAATTACATCACACTTTTCTTACCCAATCGGCCACACTCGGATAATCCCAGTTATAGAACACAAATTTGTTCGAATGATGGTATCACATGACTTGAGGTGGGAAGCACACGTAAATCATGTAACGTCATCTGCAATACAACGGCTATTTTTCCTTAAAAGGCGTCTCCATTCAGTACCACACCCAACAAAGCTTCTTGCGTAGAACAAATTTGTTAGACCAGTATTCAAACACGCTAACATCGTTTGGTTCCTATTGTTCTGTATCGGCCAGGTGGTATGATAATATTGTACCGTGAATGACGTGTGCCTGACCGGCATGCAGCGTTATCTATAAATGTACGCTGCTGCCTTGAATAAAGGGCTTTTTTGCGTTGCTGCCACCG
Organism: Dermacentor variabilis; assembly: GCF_050947875.1. Classification (NCBI taxonomy): domain Eukaryota; kingdom Metazoa; phylum Arthropoda; class Arachnida; order Ixodida; family Ixodidae; genus Dermacentor; species Dermacentor variabilis. The sequence continues at coordinate 138,083,153 of NC_134575.1, forward strand.
AAGCGTCTGTCTGCTGCTTAGAATAGAACATCTGGCGACGAGGGTGGGACCCGGCGCGCAGCAAACCACCGCCGGCCAGCAGCAGTCACGAGGCTGAGCCGCCTACGGTGCGACACGGAGCCCTTGCAGCCACGACTTCATCGACTGGAGCAGCGCAAGAACGTCAAGATGCAAGGCGTCACGGAGCCCTTGCATGGACTTCAGCGGCTGGCTGGAGAAAGCGAACAAGAACCGACACTACGGACAAGGCACATCAAGGAAAACGGCTGGGCAGACAAGTGAAATTTGCTCATTATGGCAGAACCCGGACGTGGTCCGAAGCTCGGCAGAATGACAGAATATGACCAAAAAATCGAAAGCATACGCTCCTATTTTGAACGCTTCGAGAACTGCGTAGACATAAATGATGTCCCTGCAGACAAGAAACTCAAGTTCTTTCTGAACGTACTCGGCGCGCAAGCGTATGAAGAGCTAAAGAAGATAACTGTTCCTCATTTGCCTTCTCAGAAGACTTTCGAAGAAACTAAACAGCTTCTGGAAGCTCATTTCAGCCCAGCTCATTCAATTATCGCAGAGCGCTGTAAATTTAATCGCCGAATGCAGCAAGAAAATGAAAGTCTCAAGGATTTCATCACTGAACTGAAGCACCTCGCAAGAGATTGCAATTACGGCACGTTCTTAAATGATGCCTTAAAGGACAGACTAGTGGCTGGTTTGCGTGACGAGACAACGCAACGGGCTGTTTTTGCACAGGCTGACTTGACGTTCGAACTGGCGTGCAAAACAGCGCTAGAAAAAGAGCTAGCTGCACAACAGGCGAAGCAAATGCATGAGTTTGACACAAAGCCGTGAAGCGTAAGCGTCATTCTGGGCGAACGTCACCGTGATAAGCAAAAGAAATCGACGACGGTTGCATGGTTGAAAGATAAACGAGAGGGAGAGCAACGAAGTGCATGCAGGCATTGCGCAAAGCGTCATGCGGGAGAAAAATGTTGGTATCGGAACCACACCTGCAGAAATTGTAAGAAAAAAGGGCATTTCCAAGCCGTTTGCAAAAGAGAAGCAAAAGCTGTCAGACATGTTGACACCACGGACGACGAATCTGAAGACTTGAATTGTCAAACTGTGTTCTACTCGGGCAAAAGTTCAAGGGGCTACAGCGTCGACCTAAACATTGAAGGGAAGACTGTTTCGCTGATAATTGACACCGGTGCAGCGGTCACGATCGTACCAGAGCAGTTGTATAAGCAGTATTTTCCACATGTCAGATCTGGGGAATCAAAGGTGTCGTTGCGCACTTACACTGGAGAAAAGCTAAAGGTACTTGGAACAGCAAACGTATTAGTCAAACAGGAAGGAAGCGAGATCTCTTTGCCCATAGAACGGGGTGGTAAAAGCCCTGAGAGACGGGAACGAGATGCTAAAGCGGAGAATCGCCGAACAGGACGCAACCATCAAGGAAATCAACGAGAAACTAACGACATTAATTGGGTTGCAGCAACAGCCGCAGCTGCTGCCGAAGCCCGCGCAAGAGAGGAAACAAGAAGAGATAACCGAGGACGAACCAGAGGTCGAGGTGGACCCGAGAGCCACGAAAGAGGCGGGACCGGCTCCCAAGAGGAGAGCCATAGAGGGCGCCAAGGAACGAAAGATAATGGAGAGAATCGAAAAACAGGACGACAGACTCGACCGTCTTGAGGCGACCAGCAAGGTAACCAACGAACGCCTCACTACGCTCGCGCAAACAGTTCAGCAGATGACAACGAACATACAGAGCACGATCCAGAATATGATGGCGCAGATGCAAGCACAGCTGCAGGCGCAGATACAGGCACAAATACAAGGCATGGAAGCACAGATCATCGCCAAACTGCAGCAATCATGGACGGGACAGCACGTACAGCAGCATCCACAGCACCAGTGAGAGACCTCTTGGTCTGGCACTGGAACTGCAACGGCTTTACCGGCAAGAGAGCGGTGCTGCAGCAACACTTGCAGCAACTAACGAGGAAACCAGACGTCATAATGATTCAAGAAACACACAGCGAAAAGACGCCGAGATTACCTGGCTACCGGTCGCACGACAGCCCGCCGAGCAAAAGGGACACGTCCAAGGGCAAGGGCAGAGGGGTCTGCACCTTCGTTAGGAAAGGGATCACCTTCATGGAACACGAAATGATCGGCAAAAGCGCCATCGAACACTGCACGGTGGAAGTAATCACGGGCAAGAGGAGGAAGGAGAGCACTTTCCTGGTGAACGTCTACAGCAATCCGTCCCACGGACAACAGAAATTCAAGGCACTCTTCCACAAAGCGAGTTCAGTCGCGGGGAGCAATACGCTCGTAGTGTGCGGAGACTTTAACGCTCCGAGCCAAGACTGGGGCTACCACAGAACGACGGTCAAGGGGAGAGAGCTCATGCAAGACGCCACTGACGTGGGACTGAACCTAATCACGGATCCGGCCTTTCCCACCAGGATCGGCACATCGGTTACGAGAGACACCACTCCGGACCTTACCTTCGTCAAAACCGACGGAGGATCGAGAGAAGCAAAATGGAGAAACACGGGCCAAGAGCTGGGCAGCGATCACTACATCGTGGAGGTCGTCGTACCGCTAGAACGCCAAGGCAACAGCGGCATAAGGAAGCATCGCATTACGGACTGGGACGCCTTTCGAAAGACGCTACCCGCGGTGCAACTGGACATTACTGACATCGAGCAATGGGCGGCCAACGTCGTTGAGACGATGGAAGGAGCCACCAAAGAGCTGGAGACGGACGAACGGATAGACAAGATGGAGAGTCGGCTGGCCCACCTGATAGAAGCCAAGCAGTCCATAAAGGCGAGGTGGCAGAAGCGACGAACCAACCGAAGTCTAAGGAAGAAGATCGCCGAGCTCAACAGGCAGATCGAGGTCCACTGCAGGGTGCTATGCACCCAACAGTGGAACGAGGCCTGCAACGAAGCCGACGGACAGATGCACAAGGGCAAGACGTGGAAAATGCTGCGGCACCTCCTCGACGAAACCAAGACCAAGGGCCACCAACACAACAACCTGGCCAGAATCCTACACAAGGCAATCTGTGAACACGGGGAGGACGAGGTCAAGGGGCGCTTGGACGCCAAGTACCTACCGACCACCCCCACGGAAAGACACCCGGATTACCAAGGCAACGAGAACGAGACGCTAGATCGAGACATCCAGACATGGGAAGTCAGAGTTGCCCTGCAGGATCTCAATGGCAGGTCCGCCGCGGGTCCCGATCGAGTGACCAACAGAGCGCTCAAGAACCTCAACGAAGCAGCTATCGAAACGCTCACGAAGTTCTACAACAAGTGCTGGCAAGAAGGAAGGCTGCCCAAGCAATGGAAAGCAGCCAAGACGATCCTCATCCCCAAGCCTGGCAAGCCGCCCAACATAGAGAACCTCAGGCCGATCTCGCTCACTTCGTGCGTGGGAAAGGTCCTCGAGCACGTTCTCATGAACAGGTGGCAGCGTTACCTGGAAGAATCGGAGCTTTACCCAAATTCCATCATCGGGTTTCGGAAGAAGCTCGGGACGCAAGACGCCACGATCTTACTGAAGAACGAGATCATCGACGATACGACGGGCACTAAGGACAACAGAGCCATACTCGGGCTGGACTTGCAGAGCGCCTTCGATAAAGTGAGGCACTCGGCTATCCTGGCCCAAGTATCCAGACTAAACATGGGCAGAAGGACATACCAGTACATCAAAGACTTCCTGACGGAACGGACCACCGAAATCTGCGCGGGAGACCTGCAGCTCGAAGAGAAGAAGCTGGGCAGCGTCGGAACTCCGCAGGGCTCGGTGATCTCCCCGCTTCTCTTCAACCTCGTGATGATCGGGGTGGCCAACCGGCTAGAAAGAGTAGCGGGAGTCCGGCACACCATCTACGCCGACGACGTTACGCTATGGGTACCGGGAGGAAGCGACGGACACATCGAGACAACGCTGCAAGAAGCGGTCAACGCCATCGAGGAGCAGCTGGGCGGGTCTGGACTCGTTTGCTCTCCGGCCAAGTCAGAACTGCTGGTGATTCCACCGACAGGAGCGGGCAGGAAAAGAAAGAACATGGAAGTCAAGTACGAGCGACCAAAGATCACGGTCAAGACAGCGGGAGGACAAGTGATACCGGAGGTCGAGAAGATTAGAGTGCTCGGGCTGCTCATCCAGCGAAATCGAGTCAACGGTGAAACGGTCAACAAGCTCGCGGGCAAAGCGGCCGCGGCAATGAGACTCATCAAGAGGGTGTCCAACAGAAGAGCGGGGATGAAGGAGGAGAGCCTGACTAGGCTCGTTCAATCCTTCGCAGTTAGCCACATAACGTACGTGGCCGCCTTCCACAACTGGAGGCCGAGCGAACGTAACAAGATAGACGCCACCATACGCAAGGAGTATAAGGCGGCACTCGGCCTCCTCGGAAGCACGAGCACCGAAAAATTCATGGCGCTGGGAGTCCACAACACGCTGGACGAAATAGCCGAAGCACAGAGAACGGCACAACTCGAGCGTCTCTCTGAAACAAGAACCGGAAGAAAGATACTGCGGGACCTTGGCCTCGAGCCGAGGGAAGGCGAGCAGCAGAAAGACGTGCTTATACCGGATAGCATCAACAGAAAGCTCAGGGTCTGCCCGATCCCGAGGAACGTGAACCCCGAGCACAACAAGGAGCGGAGGTTGGCGAGGGCCAGGGCTCTTGTGGACCTCCACGCCAGAGAAGAAGGCGCCATCTACGTGGGCGCGGCGGAGTATCGAGGGAGCAGCGACGCATACGCGGTGGTGGCTGTCCGGGCATCGACGGGTGCAACGAAGACCGCGGCGAGCGTCCGGACTCGAGAGGCACACCGGGCGGAGGAGGTGGCCATCGCCTTGGCCGTCTCCGACCCCGGATGCACTACAGTGTTGTGTGACTCTAGAACGGCAGTGAAGAACTACGCCAAGGGTAGGGTATGTAGTGAGGCTGCGCGCATACTGCGCAAGGCCGAAGACATCGGACGCAAAAGCGCTGTGGTGATCAAGTGGTTTCCGGCCCACATGGGCAGTGACGTGTCGGAACGCGGGAACGTGAACCACAACGAGACGGCCAACTCGGCCGCGCGAGGACTAACCAACCGCGCAGCTGCAAGCACGGCCGACTCGGAGTGTTGGTCGCGGTGCAGTGCCAAGGACAAGATGACCACCTTCAACGAAATAGTGAAGTGGTACAGACTTAACAGACAGACTATGCCGCCACCTCACCCGGGGCTTACCCGGGAGGAGGCAGTGTTATACAGGCAATTACAGACGGGGTCCCTGCTCACCCCGGTGCTAGCTAAGCACGTGTGTCCGAGCGTGTACGCGAGTGACGTGTGTAGACTGTGCGCTAAGGAGAGAGCCACCGCGGCTCACATCCTTTGGGACTGTAGTAGAAATCCACGAGAAGCCAGTGAGAAGACGACGATCCCGCCGCGGCTAGAGGCTGCAACGAGGACCTATGACCAAGATACACAACTAAAGGCCGTCCAGCAGGTCTCGGCAGCTCTAGAGAGGCAGCGACCTCGCGAAACCGAGGAGAAGGGGGGAGCACCCCCAGGAAGGGGATGGCGACCCTCTCGGATCCGCGGAAGTAGCGAGGAACCAAGACCTCGAGGAGCACAATGCACGAGACTGACGTAGTGGCCGCGTCGCGGTAAAAGCTTGTCCTCCCTGCGTGGAGGGAGCCTAACCGACTCTGCAGGCATATTTACTAAAGTTGTTCTCTCTCTCTCTCTCTCTAGTGGTAGTGCAAGGAAACGGAACGCCGATGCCCGCTCTCATGAGAAGAGACTGGCTGGAAAAACTGCAGATAAACTGGAAAACAGTATACAGTCTGTCCACGGATAAGCCACTGGAGCAGAGGGTGGAAGCTTTACGGAAAAAGTATCCCGAGGTTTTCAAGGGCACCCCGGGTATCGTCAAAAACTTCTAAGCTCGCATCTTTGTTAAGGAAGGGGCTCAACCAGTATTCTCAAAAGCAGGGCCAATGCCGTTTGCTATCAAAGATGAAGTAGCAAAGGAGTACTAAAGAGGGTCACGAAAAGTGACTGGGTAGCCTCTGGCGGTGGTCGCGAAGAAAGGCGGCGCAGGATTAAGGTTATGTGGCGACTACAAGGTCACGGTTAATCCTGTTTTAAAAACAGACCATTACCCTTTGCCATTGCCGGAAGATTTGTACTCCATGCTCGCGGGAGGCAAAATCTTTTGCGTCTTGGATCTATCGCAAGCCTATCAACAAGTGCCGCTTGCTGAGGAAAGCAAAGCGCTGCTAACGGTGAACACTCATCTCGGATTATTTCAGTATCAGCGCCTTCCATTCGGTATCTCTAGCGCACCCGCTATCTTTCAGTGTTTAATGGACGAAGTCTTAAAAGGGATTCCAAAAGTGGGTTGCTATATTGACGACGTCATCGTCGTAGGCGACAACATAGATGACTGTCAGGAAACGGTGGAAAAGGTGCTTCAACGACTGTCACAGCACCATATTACCCTAAAACAACAGAAGTGTGAATTTTTCAAACCATCCGTCGTTTATCTGGGACACAAAGTGACATCAGATGGCATTTTTCAAACCACAACAAAGATAAAGGCAATCACTGAAGCACCTCAGCCAAGCAACGTAACTGAACTGCGAGCCTTCTTAGGCCTGCTGAATTTCTATACCGAATTCATCAAAGATTTAGCTACAGTAGCTGCACCAATGTATGACTTGCTCAAAAAGGACACGACTTGGGTGTGGACGGACGCATGCTCAAGATCGTTCGCGGAAGCCAAGCAGCGCGTCATCGACAGTCGAGTAGTGACTTTTTACGACGTGAAAAAGCCAATCGGGTTAGGCTGCGACGCGTCGGCCTACGGTCTTGGGGCCGTAATTTTTCACGTCATGCCCGATGGCTTAGAAAGACCCATCGCATTTGTCTCCAGAACATTAAGTGCAGCGGAGCGCAACTATGCGCAAGGCGAGAAGGAAGCCCTGGCCTTAATTTTTGGTCTAAGCAGGTTTCATAGATACTTATAGGGGCCAAATTCACGCTGTATACAGACCACCAACCGCTGTTGGGGATCTTGGCATCGGATAAACCAATTCCTTCTTTGGCCGCAGCCAGGATTCAGCGTTGGGCTGTCACCTTAGCAGCTTATCAGTACACACTGCGCTACAGAAACGGCAAAAACATGGAAGTTGCCGACGCACTTTCAAGGCTTCCACTTTTGGTCAAGCATAAAGACGACAGTGAAGAATGTCTTGCAGTGTTTCAGGAAACTCCTCTCACTGCGAGCCAAGTTGCTGCTGCGACTAAAAGGTACCGCCTTCTTTCCAAAGTCGTGCAGTGCACCTTATCTGGCTGGCCCGCGCACTACGATGATAAATTTCAGCCCTTTTACGTTCGTCGAAACGAACTATCGTACGAGCAAGGCTGTGTCACGTGGGGCCAGCGAGTGATCATGCCCGACGAACTTAAAGAAGCAGTATTAACATTGCTGCATGAAGAGCACCCTGGAATGCAAAGAATGAAAATGCTTGCTAGGTCGTTTGTTTGGTGGCCATCGATTGACAAGAACATTAAAGACACAGTCCGTCGATGTACAGTGTGCCAAACGATCATGCCTGCGAAGGCACCGGGACCATTGCATCCATGGACTCTTGTACAACCCGCGTTTGGCAGACGGTCCATGTCGATTTCGCCATGAAGGATGATTCCAACTTGTTCATTCTAGTAGACTCTTACTCAAAGTGGATAGAAGCAAAATGCCTCCGCACTACAACGACGTCAAAAACAATCGACTGTCTCAAGGAAATATTTGCAGCGTATGGCTACCCGGAGGAACTGATCAGCGACAACGGACCTCAGTTTACTGCGCACGAGTTCGCCAATTTCACATCTTCTTACGGGATTCGACACACACGTACGCCACCGTACCATGCTTCATAGAACGGGGCAGCAGAAAGGCTAGTTCAAATGACAAAAGCCACTCTACTCAAGCAAGTGCTTCACGATAACCTAACAGGTCAAAACAAAACTCTGCATCAACGACTTAAAGACTTCTTGCTTGCTTCAGGAACACCCCGAATTCCGTAACAGGAAGAACGCCGGCTGAGCTGTTCGTGAAACGACGACCTCGAGTGATGCTTTCACTCCTAAAGCCAAGTTTTGTGCAGGATATGCGCAGCCGTCAAGACAGACACCACCCATCGCAACGAGGGCCGAGGAAGGGACCCGCAGATGGAAGCCGGTGACACAGTTCTCGTCAAGACTACGAGAGGGGAAACTCTGTCATGGGAGGAGGCTGTCGTAGTGCAACGCGTAAGCGACTCTACTTTTGTAGTCAAAGTCGGTGACCATTTTCGTTTTGTACATATCGAGCCCTTGAGACCCAGCTGGATTACGGGACCAAAGACTTCATTCCATCTGGACGTCGCAAAAGAAGCGCATCCTGAGTCCACTCCAAGTGCCCGTATTCAACGAGATTTTCTATCAACACCCTCCGAAGAAAATCCCCCTGCTGACTCAATGATTGGTGTTCCTACTGTGGACCAGCTTGAGGATGTTCGCTTAGGGGACTCCACTTCAACTAAGGAACCAGCATCGCAGCTTGAGGCAAGACACTCAGCAGCGCAGCCTGGAAGTATCACCCCATCAACCATGGCAGCTACTGAAGAGGCCCATCTGCGAAGAAGTAATCGCACAAAGCGTCCTCCTGATCGCTATCAAGCCTCCAATTATGAGCACGGAAAGAAACGCGTGTAGCTTTAATTAAGGAGGAAGGAATGTTCTCTATCGGCCGGGCGGTATGATAATATTGTACCGTGAATGACGTGTGCCTGACCGGCATGCAGCGTTATATATAAAAGTACGCTGCTGCCTTGAATAAAGGGCTCTTTTGCGTTGCTGTCACCGAAGCGTCTGTCTGCTGCTTAGAATAGAACCATCATCATCATCAGCCAGGTTACGCCCACTGCAGGGCAAAGGCCTCTCCCATATTCCTCCAACAACCCCGGTCATGTACTAATTGTGGCCATGCCGTCCCTGCAAACTTCTTAATCTCATCCGCCCACCTAACTTTCTGCCGCCCCCTGCTACGCTTCCCTTCCCTTGGAATCCAGTCCGTAACCCTTAATGACCATCGGTTATCTTCCCTCCTCATTACATGTCCTGCCCATGCCCATTTCTTTTTCTTGATTTCAACTAAGATGTCATTAACTCGCGCTTGTTCCCTCACCCAATCTGCGCTTTTCTTATCCCTTAACGTTACACCTATCATTATTCTTTCCATAGCTCGTCGCGTCGTCCTCAATTTGAGTAGAACCCTTTTCGTAAACCTCCAGGTTTCTGCCCCGTAGGTGAGTACTGGTAAGACACAGCTATTATAAACTTTTCTCTTGAGGGATAATGGCAACCTGCTGTTCATGATCTGAGAATGCCTGCCAAACGCACCCCAGCCCATTCTTATTCTTCTGATTATTTCCGTCTCATGATCGGGATCCGCAGTCACTACCTGCCCTAAGTAGATGTGATCCCTTACGACTTCCAGTCCCTCGCTGCCTATTGTAAGTTGCTGTTCTCTTCTGAGACTGTTGTACATTACTTTAGTTTTCTGCAGATTAATTTTTAGACCCACTCTTCTGCTTTGCCTCTCCAGGTCAGGGAGCATGCATTGCAGTTGGTCCCCTGAGTTACTAAGCAAGGCAATATCATCAGCGAATCGCAAGTTACTAAGGTATTCTCCATTAACTTTTATCCCCATTTCTTTCCAATCTAGGTCTCTGAATACCTCCTGTAAACACGCTGTGAATAGCATTGGAGAGATCGTATCTCCCTGCCTGACGCCTTTCTTTATTGGGATTTTGTTGCTTTCTTTATGGAGGACTACGGTGGCTGTGGAGCCGCTATAGATATCTTTCAGTATTTTTACATACGGCTCGTCTACACCCTGATTCCGTAATGCCTCCATGACTGCTGAGGTTTCGACAGAATCAAATGCTTTCTCGTAATCAATGAAAGCTACATATAAGGGTTGGTTATATTCCGCACATTTCTCTATCACCTGATTGACAGTGTGAATATGATCTATTGTTGAGTAGCCTTTACGGAATCCTGCCTGGTCCTTTGCTTGACAGAACTCTAAGGTGTTCCTGATTCTATCTGCGATTACCTTAGTAAATAGTTTGTAGGCAACGGACAGTAAGCTGATCGGTCTATAATTTTTCAAGTCTTTGGCGTCCCCTTTCTTATGGATTAGGATTATGTTAGCGTTTTTCCAAGATTCCGGTACGCTCGAAGTCATGAGGCATTTCGTATACAGGGTGGCCAGTTTCTCTAGAACAATCTGCCCACCATCCTTCAACAAATCTGCTGTTACCTGATCCTCCCCGGCTGCCTTCCCCCTTTGCATAGCTCCCAAGGCTTTCTTTACTTCTTCCGGTGTTACCTGTGGGATTTCAAGTTCCTCTAGACTATTCTCTCTTCCATTATCGTCTTGGGCTTTTTTATACAGTGCCACTGGTACTGTATAAATCTCTATAGAACTCCTCCGCCACATGAACTATCTCATCCATATTAGTAATGATATTGCCTGCTTTGTCTCTTAACGCATACATCTGATTCTTGCCAATTCCTGGTTTCTTCTTCACTGCTTTTAGGATTCCTCCGTTCATGAGAGCATGTTCAATTCTATCCATATTATACTTCCTTATGTCAGCTGTCTTACGCTTGTTGATTAACTTCGAAAGTTCTGCCAGTTCTATTCTAGCTGTAGGGTTAGAGGCTTTCATACATTGGCGTTTCTTGATCAGATCTTTCGTCTCCTGCGATAGTTTACTGGTATCCTGCCTAACGGAGTTACCACCGAATTCCATCACACACTCCTTAATGATGCCCACAAGATTGTCGTTCATTGCTTCAACACTAAGGTCCTCTTCCTGTCTTAAAGCCGAATACCTGTTCTGTAGCTTGATCTGGAATTCCTCTATTTTCCCTCTTACCGCTAACACATTGATCGGCTTCTTATGTACCAGTTTCTTCCGTTCCCTTTTCAGGTCTAGGCTAATTCGAGTTCTTACCATCCTGTGGTCACTGCAGCGCACCTTGCCGAGCACGTCCGCATCTTGTATGATGCCAGGGTTAGCGCAGAGTATGAGGTCTATTTCATTTCTAGTCTCGCCGTTCGGACTCCTCCACGTCCACTTTCGACTATCCTGCTTGCGGAAGAAGGTATTCATTATCCTCATGTTATTCTGTTCCGCAAACTCTACTAATAACTCTCCCCTGATATTCCTAGTGCCTATGCCATATTCCCCCACTGCCTTGTCTCCAGCCTGCTTCTTGCCTACCTTGGCATTAAAGTCGCCCATTAGTATAGTGTATTTAGTTTTCACTCTACCCATCGCCGATTCCACGTCTTCATAGAAGCTTTCGACTTCCTGGTCATCATGACTGGATGTAGGGGCGTAGACCTGTACAATCTTCATTTTGTACCTCTTATTAAGTTTCACAACAAGACCTGCCACCCTCTCGTTAATGCTATAGCATTCCTGTTTGTTACCAGCTATATTCTTATTAATCAGGAATCCGACGCCTAGTTCTCTTCTCTCCGCTAAGCCCCGGTAGCACAGGACGTGCCCGCTTTTTAGCACTGTATATGCTTCTTTTGGCCTCCTAACTTCACTGAGCCCTATGATATCCCATTTACTGCCCTCTAATTCCTCCAATAGCACTGCTAGACTCGCCTCACTACACCTATCCACAAATATCCACCTATCCTCAAATAACTTAGTAAGCTAAAGAGCGTGCAAAGAAAATCACTAAGGCTTATTTTTAACAAATACCGCATATCTGACTCCCCCTACTAACTAACTAGTAAAGCTGGAATACTAACTCTGCGTAACCATGCCTAACACGCACGCCAGAAAATGATGTTTCAACCGTTTCACAATGCGCTTCGTATTGAAAGCACCAAATACCTGTGTAACTCAAAAACTAGACCCTCACGTTATAAACGCCCCAATTTCTTCCGGAATACCGGGGCAAAACTAATTGCTTTAGGTTTTACTTTTTTCCACCGGCAATAAGGGAATGGTGTAGCCTGCCTACATATATACCTACTTCCAATAATGACGATAATTTTCTGCCATACTTGAAAACTACTTACGTGTTTCCCAAATATAAACTATTTGTAAAGTTCTAACCTTACCATTTGCTTTTTATAAAGACGTCGAATAAATCCTGCGCGACCTACTCATTCGCTATTTGCCTAATCTCATTAACGTTTTTTTTCATCGACGCACGCACTTTGTAACTTCTGTATTTGTGCTTCATTCATTTCACATGCTATACTATATGTGCTTGTTAACTGATTGTGTGCGAAATAAAACCCTTTCAATATACTCCGAACCCTTACTTGTGACATGTTCAACCACTTTACAGTTGTGTAATATGCTTACTATATGTATGTGTCACGAGCTGTAGTAGAAGTAAAATAAGAGAGATAGAAAAAGAAAGAGTAAGAAGGCTGACGTGGCCTGGAAGGAGCGAGGTGGGAAACAGCAGAACACCGCTAATGGAGAAGGAACAAGTCCGCTAGAACACAGGGCGAAGAAGGCGGTGAACCAAGGACGTAGAGATTGAAGAGTTGAGCAGCAGGAGGACACTGGTGGCTCTGCACTAGTCGGGCTTCATCCTCTGCGCCCGGCGGCTGTGCACCGTGGTCGCCAGCAAACTCTTGGTGCGAGGACAACGACCCCGTCCTACACTACGGGGACAAACTCGCCCTCACCGCCGATAATGCCCGACAAGTCAGTCCATTTCTACGGAGGCAAGCCTCAGCAGAGATAGATGCAGCAGTAGACAACCGAGCAATACGAAAGAACTACAACTAAGACATGTAAGCGCCACATCACCACGATTTCCAACTGCGCCTCCATTCGCACTTCAGACCCCGGTGTCGCCGAGCAAGCCGCCATCGCCCTCGCCCTGCTAGACGGTCGTGGATCCGAGATATATAGCGATTCCAAAACAGCAGTTAGGGCTTTTCAGAAGGGTTGCATCGCCAAGCAAGCTGCTCGTCTTCTTAGCAGCTCGAGTCGAGATGCTCTCACGCATCATTCAATTCACTGGTTTCCAGCTCACGTAGGGTCGGTCGAGGGTGCTCCCCCGAACCTCAATGAGTCTGCTCACGAGGCTGCGCGTGACCTCACCGACCGCGCTTCCTCTACAAGAAGCACCGACTCCCCTCCTCCCTACGGCCACAGGGACGCTCCCGCTACTCACGACGAGATTATTAAATTCTTCTACATGTCTAGAAGGGTCTTTCCACCCCCTCACCCCAAGTTGAATAGGGCGCAAGCCGTTTCGCTTAGGCTTCTGCAGACCAGTACGTATCCGTGTCTGTCCGTTCTCCACGAGGCTTACCCGGACGTGTATCGCGACGACGCCTGCCCCTCCTGCGGCCAGACCTCCACTCTAGCGCACATGCTGTGGGAGTGTGGGTCGACATACCTCAAGTTCATCAACGAGGAGTGGGACTCGCTTTTGCGTAGCCCCGCTCTAGAAAAGCAAATCCTGGCCGTCCAGCGTGCCCGCGACCGGGCCGGTGGGCTAGACCTGCCGGTCCCGACGTGGGACGAGCCGGGTGCGCGACGAGTTCGCGTCCTCGCCGGACCTACAATAAAGTTTATTCACTCACTCACTCACTCACATCGCACGTGAGTGAGTGAGTGAGTATATATTTCACGAGTTCTTAAATCAGTACACAGGTTCTTAAAACGACCTAATAAGTCACGTGCGATGTGAGTGAGTGAGTGAGTGAATAAACTTTATTGTAGGTCCGGCGAGGACGCGAACTCGTCGCGCACCCGGCTAGTCCCACGTCGGGACCGGCAGGTCTAGCCCACCGGCCCGGTCGTGGGCACGCTGTACGGCCAGGATTTGATTTTCTAGAGCGGGGCTACGCAAAAGCGAGTCCCACTCCTATATATGTATATATATGTATATATGTATATATATATGTATATGTATATGTATATATATATATATATATATATATATATATATATATATGTATTCATTTAGTCTACCTGTCTACTGCTATATCACGGCTTAGTGACTCTACTGGGAGTAGTGGGAAGAGTGGAACAATAATTGTGCAGATGCGAAGCGCTGTATTACGCGGTGAAGGCGGTGACCATTCGTAATTCGTTTGGCACAAAATTCTTTAGTGCAATCAATGTGAAGTTCCGTTGCCCTCGGAACCACGTGGGTCAGTTGCGACTAAGCTCCGAGGACCGTTGTTTCACAATTGTAGCGTAATATGTCGCAATTATTACTCTTTCTCGCAACTTTTATTGTTTTATTATACTGTCCATTCGAAGTCAAAAGCTTAGCTTCGCTAAATTCACAAAGCGAATTCAATTGTGTACATACATGGCACAGTCAGATAGCCAAAGGCTGCTATGGGGCCTTTTCAAAAATATTCAATTTATGAACATCAATGTATATATACTCGATAGCAACAAAAATACAAAAAAATATACACAAAATTTTTCACCATAGCAGTCACGGGGAGCAGTTATTTATAAAACAAAAGCTCGCTATGAGTTATGACTTTACCGTAACGAAAAAGAACACGGAACACAAGAAATGTATCCTTTACAGGGCGAAAAAAAAGCAGAACGCATTCAAAATATGTCGAATATTTCATTTTAGAGTAGCCAAGGTATTCAAGAAAGAAAGAATAGAAAACATTGTAGTAGATAGTATTTTAAGACATAAAGTGTTCCGTCGCCAGAGCTCTAGCGACCAAATACTGTCGGTGCTGTAATCTTATTTTGCGCGGTGTTGGCATGTTAGCCTAGACACACATTGCATGCGTAGTAATTTGTGTGAACACGAAATGAATGTTTCATGCCTAATCGACGGATAATCGCTGCAAATGGTACCCACATGTCATATATTATTTTCTCGTTTCTTTTCTAATGGCATGCTGTTTTGTCAGTATTGTACCAATAGGTTCAACGAAACTGCTGCCTTATACATCTCACATGGACGTGCATTCAAGTTACGAAAATGTTTTATTCCATGTTAGACAAACTGGTATGTGAAGCATTAACTATAGACACTGTTGATTTCTTAAAAAAATATATATTATAGGGTTTTACGCACCAAAAGCACTATTTGATTATCAGGCGCACCGTAGTGGGGGAACTCCGGATTACTGTTGACCACGTGGGGTTCTCTAACATGCGCCCAGTGCACTGCACAAGGCGTTGATTTGTGAATGGTATCCGTACAAATTGACAGCACTGCGGAATAAAAGTTATCCCAAATGCCACCCTATCGGCAACGCCGTATAAAGACTTTTTTTTTTTTTGTGCCCAACAGAAAATATTGTTTCTCTTCGTTACATTAACGTTTAGCAAAAATGCTGGTTCCAGTTCAGCTCGCAGCTAAAATATAAAGGTTCCCACCACATTCAGCAGGTTTAGGTATGTTTGCATCACATAAAAATAATTCTAGGAAAACATCCTAAATTTTGGTTGTACAAAATAGCTTCGTGGGTATTTGCTGCACTGTCTTTTACTATGTGTTCTCATGGCGCTCCAGCTACAGCAGTGTATTAACCATGCACGGAAGCCAACCGGTATTTCTATCACCAATCACTCAAGGACTAGTTCATAAATAAACCAAGTGCAGTGTCTGCTACCACCTCTTCTCACTCACGTAACTGGTTGCGGTATCTGTACCAATGGTACTACTTCACGGCTTTGTGCTGTCGACTAGATTACTTTCGGGATCAACAACCTGTGAAAATGGCTTGACACGGAGAATTGAGGTTTGTTCCATAAGTTGGAAGCTTTAAAACTTGATGCTGCTGAAGAGCAGCAAAAAGAAGCTAGGAAGATCGCAAGGCACACCGTCAGAAAAATCACTCTGTGGATGTTGGTTCCTATGTAGGTTAACGTACCTTTCTATGTACTTGAAAAGTCGATTTAGTACATGGTGTGCTGTCTATTAGCCAGCTGCGCCGGCAGAAATGTAGCTTTGCAATTGTTTCATCAAGATTGTATTGTTCAAGTCTACAAATCAACGGCGATGTCTGCTGTGTGGGTTGTCCTATTTAATATCTGTAGATCAGCGCAACCCTGTCGAATCGTTTTGGCCTGTCATCCACTCTGTCGAGGCTACCATCAGCCAATTTTATCTACATCTATCAACAAACTGTTGCAACGCATTCGTAAATGTCCATTCCGGACTCCCTCTTCAGGTCTGGCGCTTTTTAACGTCTGCGATGTCTGCACCCTTTAACATAACCTAAAGGAAGCACCTCACCAGCATTTATGCGCAGTCCCCATACCTTAATTTCCAATGTAGTGGTAAATTCTGACAGGGCCACGTGTTTCTTGGAATTGCTGGACAAGAAAGCTCCAAGAAGGCCGATATCCGAGCCAAGAAACTGACGCCGATAATCAACGAAGTTTGTATTACTGCAAATCTGAAATGAGAAAAAAATTTGGACTACTCCAGTTCACCGCCTGTAATATACCAGCAAGACTTGAAAAGGTGACACAGCGAATGGCTGGATAAAACTGAGATTTTTATTTAGGGTACAAGAAATACACTGGTAGTTTTTTAGACCACATTATTTTTTTGTTGAATCATATGTGGCAAATAGCACAATTCTAGTCATCGACCTTGGTTACTCAAGAAGCTTACAACGTTTGCACAAGAAACGATATTGCATATTTCGCTAAAACAAAAAAATTAAGAAAACAGGGTTGGCTAAATTGATAAGCAGAACAGTGGTTTGGTCAAGTTGGTTCATGCTGGAACGGTCGGGAAAGCAGCGCTAAAGGACACAGGAACAGAGACACACAGTGCACATGATGGGCGCTGACTTACTGATAAGCTTGCGTGCGTACATTGGTAATGTCTGCCATCAAGAAATTCTGCAATTCTGATGCAGCAAGAGCCTTTAAAGCGCAAGTGGAAAGAGCCGAGAATTCATGTTTCACACTACGCTTCTGACAGACAATGGTTCAAAATTTTCAAGTCATAAAAAAGCGGAATGAAGAAGCAATTAGAGCCTACGTAGGGTAAAAGGTGACAAATCTGCCCAACGTGCACGGGCTCCTCCACGGCTTAAAAAAAAATGGGAGCAAAGATGGCTTTCATTGTTGTTACACATAATTTTTGCCTATTTGTCATCTGATAAACGTCGCTCTTGAACAAGAAAGTTGCACGAAATCTCCCAAAACGAGGTTGGCGTCCTGTCTTTGAGGCAACGTTTACGAGGTACCTTCAATGTGCGATAAAACATACAGTGCTGCCACAGGAAGGCGGCGCAATGAATGAACTAGAGAGCATGCAGGTTAAGCTAGGTCGCCTTCAATGGGCCATATATCTCACTATACTCTAAAAACAGTTGCACCATTTGGGGTGTATATTTGCCACACAACAATAATCGTCATCTGCCTTGTCCACATTTCCTTCCTCTAACGCGTCGAGCCGGGTACTTTGCAGTAACGAACGGCATGCGCGTTATCAGCATGCCATAGCATTTCCGACAGGAAAGTAACGAGCGCAGCGTTTTTAAGAAAGGAAATGCGGGCAAGTCAGATGACAATTATCGTTGTGTGGCAAATATACACTCCAAAGGGTGTAAACTTTTCTTAAGAGTGTACATGTGACTGTGGAAATGCAATGTCCCCTCAATTTCATACCACCAACTTCACCGCTCATAACAAAAGCCACGCACTTAGAAAGTTTGATCCCTTGGGGGCTTGTCCAACAAGAGTAATCGTCATGCCTAGCGGCAATTCCTTCGTTTCGCTCTGCGCGCCCGGTACTTCGACACCGCATTATCAGCGCGACACAGCATGCTCACAGAAAAGTAGCGAGCCCAGTGTTTTCAAGAAATGAAACACAAGGAAGGCAGGCGACGTTCATTGTTGTGGGGCGAGATTGGCCACCAAGCACGCACACTTTTAAGGAGTGCCACTGTTAAAACAGATAACGAAAGCTACGGCTACACAAGGCTACACATAGATTGCACTCTTTCGGCCCACTTCGTTTTTTGCTGTATCCGCCACCGCCACCCCTCTTTCTCTATTTGTTGAGAGATGAATTAAAGTTTGATTTAAAGTTTCAAAGCCAGTAGCGAGTCCTCGACATTCGGTGTCGTCCAGGCCGCTGAAAATGGCAGGGTCCCGGTGGCGACGCAGACCAGAGCACAGGACCGACTCGGGAGACGTTTGCTGAGATGCGTCTTCAGCCATGGCTGAGCGAAAGGCACAGGATCGAAGTTCCACAGTTAACGTTGTAGGCCGAAGTAACATTCACCACTTGTAAATGTGTTTATTAGCCACCAGCGTTTGGGCTGACCATCAGCGCAGGGCACGGACTCTGCAAGAGTGGCGATCCCCAAGAGCAGCGCTGGATAGGATGGCCCCCAATAGCGTTCTTCTTCTTCGCTACAAAAAGAACGCTTTTACGATGCTACCTGTTGCCTGACTGACTTAGAAATGACGGTTAAGGGTCTGCGAGGGGCAATGTCCGTTGTTGCAGCTTAGTTAAAGTAAAAAGAAACGCAGTCAGTGCGATGAGGCAGCCGAGGTCGATACTGGAGGTCGCATTCGTGTTTGCATAACGGACACAATAAGCACTCGTCCAGACTACTTGTTTCTTTCTGTGTGAGCGTCTATCTAGTCCGCGAAAGAAATGTAAAAAACGCATTTCCGACGCTATATGATATGATGCTTTTAGAAATGACGGTCAAGGGTGTGCGAGGGGCAAATGTTAAGTCTCTTCCACGGCGGCCTTTAACGCACTCTCTTCCAAAAAGACATGTCAGCGAGCAACATCAAGCTGCTGATTCAAGATCAAACTTCCAAGGTAGACAATAAATGTAGAAGCTGGATTGATCGACCGACACCGCTCAAGTCTATCGGGAGGAAACGTGACAAAGTGGTAGGCAGCGCGCAGTAACAGCTGCACGTTACCACCTACCGCATAGCGTAACCGAATCAATCGTCTCCTACGCCTCCCGAACATGTCGAGAAAGCTGAGTACTGCAACTTCTGCAACGGCTGTAATAGCTGCCGTAGGACAAAGCAGTGACTGCTTTTAACCAGTCGAATCGCTACTGTCTGTTGCATACACGCTTTGCGCTGATTTGCACGTCACATGACTTAACATCGCCGTTTTATTGGTCTCTTCGCCTTTCTCTGTAGGCTCGGAATGCCTGAAGGTTGGCGCACCTGGTACTCAGTCTGTGCGTTTTCTCCGAACGTGGCGGTCGTGTCACGTGCTAATGAGTTCCAGCATGAACGTTTGCGTTTCCAGGTGAACCTTTTCGTCGTGGGCTTTGGAGCTCCATTTCCGCGGCGCATGTACGTCTTATGCCTATCAAGAGATAAGTGAAAGTTCATGAAGTCAACGCATTTCTATTAGCAGCCCTGCAATCTTTTCGACTAAAGTGTCGTCGTGTCTGCGCGTAATCGAATGACGCGCATTGTATATCCCCATTGTTTGCGGCGACGGTGACATCATTTGGCGATTGACCATCTGTTGCTCTGTCTTTGGTCGCATCGTACTGCTTTTCTTCAAACTTGCGAGCTTACTCGGTCCTATGTTGTTTTTGCGCAGCGCTGAAGACCGCCAAAAAGAAATTTCTGAATGGGAAACTTTAGAACCGAAAGCTCCCATGTAGCCCACAGGATGGAACCGCGAGTTATCGCTGCGTCTTTCCTGAACAGTGGCGAAAAATAACTCAATTCTACGAGGAGGCAGTCGGCCGTCCTCCCGCGCTAGCCGTTCCACCACCTCCCCTGCACCATCAGCCACTCACACATAATCACCGCACCACGCTGTAGAGCCACACGAAAAGGCGCCTCCCATTCTGCACCTTCTACCAGGCGTCT
Source organism: Dermacentor variabilis (assembly GCF_050947875.1). Lineage (NCBI taxonomy): Eukaryota > Metazoa > Arthropoda > Arachnida > Ixodida > Ixodidae > Dermacentor > Dermacentor variabilis. The sequence continues at coordinate 138,103,107 of NC_134575.1, forward strand.
GCGTGCCTGCTGAAGGACCTGATCGACGGACATCGCCATATCTACACGGACGGCTCATTCCACCCGGACTTCGCATCTGCCATAGCGTCATCCGTGATGCCTGCCCTTGAGCGCTCGGGATAAGGCTTTTTTTTTCAGGAACTTTCGCTCGCGGGCGTGCCGGCTCAGCAAGCTCTCATCAGCAATCTCTCAGCTAGCTCTCCCGCTGCTGAGGTGGCTTGCCTGCATCCAGCTGCGCTCCTACTGCAGAGGACCTCCCAGATTCGCCGGTTGTGATCCTGTGCTAATCGGGGCCGGCTACTCCTGACTCTTCAACGTCGGAGATCGCCGGCCTTGGCGTCTTAATTAATGCTATCGGTATTAAGTGTGCCCTAATTAAAACCAAAGGTCGCGAATTTGGCTATCAATGCTGGCACCATCAATTATAGAGCCATTGAATTTTGCTCCCACCAAAGATCGGTGGTGCGACTACCACCAAAGGTCGTTGGTTCAAGTGGCTTTACTAACCATACCTAATGCAAACCCCAGGTAGTTGGTTCGACTCTCACCGGAGGTCGAGTGCGTGACTCCCTATGAATTTCGGATGGCGTAACGCCGGAAATCGGACTTTTCGTACATGAGCCGTCGAAGGCTTTCGCCTTAATAAGGCAATGCATTTGTAGAAATTCGTAAAGAGAATACGGACACAAAATATGTGCCCCACGTATGTCATTTAGGTAGTTGCCGACCCCACAATTGTGACATGGGGCTTAACAAGTAATTATTACATCACATTTTGTGCAGGTAGTTTAAGATGTACTCCAAGTGCAGCACTATTTTATGTGTGAAGCAGGCGACTATTGGCACTACCGTAACCATAGTTGGCATTCATGAGGGGTCACGAACAAATCAAGTGCGAGACAGTTCGCTCAGTGCGGCAGTTGGTGAAATGATGACCTTGTCACTGAACGGCGTCAAACTGACCCTTTCAGTTGCGTGCTTCTTTTTGAAATGCAGGAGGACTCTCTCGCCTATTATCCTGTCGAGGGTTGAATGATCTCTCTTTTTTGTAGCATGGTCATAGTGTGTGTCTATGCATCAATTGTGTCTGGTACTATGAGACCGCCACATCAAGTAATGGTCACATGAATAGACTTCCGTTTCAGGTTCAAAGCCACACTAGACTCCGTGCATGTTCGATCTGTCACACTAAAAGATAATGTATTATGCATAATATCTATGTATTATTGAACAAGTAAGTGAGCTCTACAGCATAGTTGCTGAGGTTAAAGCTATTCATTCGTGATATAAATAAGAGGCAAAATGTTTGTGGTATACTCTCAAAATGTTAAGTACTCTCTTCTCAGTAGAAACAATGACAAACAACCTTGTCATCATTGTGTTGATATCAAATTCACATTGGATGTGGTTAATTCCAAAAGAGAAGTCCGTGTTTCTTACCGACAAACAGAACAACATAAACCTCCCTTTCCTGAAGTTGACGGCATTTAAACAGTGTAATTTGGCATTCTAGACTTCATATTTGTATATATATCTAAATCAAAAAGCTGGAACTTCCCTACCAATAAATTCAAGTACAGCTCACTTCGATATGGGCCAGGAAACACAGTAACAATTCTATGTAAGTAAGCTTATAAGATGCATCACATGTACTTTTGAGTCGCAAATGACACTCAAGCATAAGTTTTGACTGTGGGTCTGCCACTGGTTTGATAGAGTTCGACAGCGTATTAGCTCACGTCGCGTCTTTGCTAGCCGCCTCTTAAATTCAGAAAACATATATCAGCTCATGCAGGTAGCGCAAACCACAAATTAAATTTTAATAACAAAATAATGGCAAATTAGCTATTAACAGCTCATAAGCAAGCTCCACTGACTTATGTAAAGGAAACAGTTTAAATTTAATTGCTCACGACGCAACAAACAAAATGCGCCGTCTTTTAGCCTTGTTTCTTGCTTCAAATTTATTCTGATTTGTGTCTCTCTGCAGCCAAATTAAGGCTACACTACTTTAAGGTAACATTCAATGACAGCCATGAATCGCTTCAACCAAGGTCTTGTTGCTGCAGTGAGAGAGGTTCATTATCATAAGAAAAGTAATTGAACAATATCAAATTTGGCCTCCAAGTGAAGACATGTGTTCTGAGAAAAAATATAAATATACTCGGAACAACAAAAATGGAAAAAGATTCTGACTGCATTGATTTAGCACTGCTGTGACAACACTGCAAGCGACACAGCTGTCATGACAGTTACATGAGGTAGTGCAGCGCAGAAACCATTCAGTAAAAACCGAATAAATATCCGCTGGTGATTATGGTATCTTGTTTAAGCATTTTTTAAATGTAAATGATATGTATTAACCCGAAAACAATATTTCCAAAAGTAACTCAATGTTCACCATGATTTGCGGATAGGCTTTTTACAGTTAATGGTGGAGCATTGAAATAAGTCATGCCGAATTAAATTTCTTACACTTGAAATCGCAAGTTTCATTTAGATATGGGTAAAGCTGATAGTGCTTTTTTTACAATCAAGATAGCATGTAGTGCCCTTCATATTTTTGAACTACTTGAAATGTTGAACTTTCGTGAAAACTCATCTTAAAACTTTCTGTGCGCAAACAAACAGGGACGAAGAATAGGGGCAACACAAGGACGGGCGCTTTCTAACAACTGGTTTTATTTTTTGAAGAACTACCTGCTTAAATACCCACAGATCTGCGCGATCTAGTCAACAGAGCAAGCCTATAGCGCATATGATACCCGCAGATCTACGCGATCAAGTCACGTCAATATTACATATAACACTCGTGATAAAAAGACGTGGAGAAAAGCCACCCGGTCAAACTAAAAACAGCAAGGTGCATAAAACAACCACTTACAATAAAATGCGTTAAAGATGTGATGATAGAAGCGAATTTTCTTTATCTAACAATGAAACAGAAGGATGGCTGATGCATCTTTTTTTTTCAATCCAGTGTGCTTCCACGATTTCCCTAGCGGTTTGATTCCTATGCTTATACAAAAGGTCTGTGCTAGTAAGACAAGGGGAGCAATCATGTTCTTGGCAATGCATTGCCAAATGCGTACTAGGGCGACCTTTCAGACTAAACAAGTGCTCCCTTAACCTCGTGTTAATGCATCTCGCAGTCTGCCCTACGTAAACATGACCACACGTCATAGGAATCTGATACACAATGTTCTTCGCGCAATCAACAAATTGGTTCTTTCGCGGATGTTTAACACTACATTCTTTCTTTACATCATCCTTACTTTCGAACTTCTTTTTAACCTTAGAACACACACTACCTATTTTGTTTTTTGCCGAAAATGCCACTTTTACTGCATAACTACCAGCCACCTTTTTAAGTCTGTGTGAAAGGCCATGCACATACAGAATCACTGAAACCTTGGAAGCTACATCCTACTGCCTTTGATTCTGTGTGCATTGTCCTTTATCCTTTTTAAGTTCTTTCATTAGTCTGGCGCACGACGCCAGCATCACAGCGAGCGGGTACCCAGCCTTTCTCAACCTATCAACTTGCTCAAAAAATGCAATCTTTACAGTGTGGTGACATGACTTCAACAACGCTGACCGGAAACACGAAATGACTATCCCATTCTTCACACGCCTGGAATGGTTTGAGGCATAGTTCATTAGCGGTTTTCCTGCTCGGGGTGAGAATGACCAACACACATGTTCCGGTAGGAATTTTAACTTCACATCAAGAAACTGTAGCTTATTATCTACCGGTACTTCCGAAGTAAATGTTAAGCCCTTGCCCAGAGAATTGAAGGCTTCTACAACCCTATCCCTGAAAGCACCCTTGTCTACAGGACAGCCTAAAATCAAGTAGTCATCGACATATCTGTATACCTTACTTACTACACCTTCTATATCATTGGCCAACTCTCTGTCTATGCTTCCCAAAAAAATGCTACTTAGAATGGGAGCTACCTTTGACCCGATGCACATACCCCTTGCCTGTATATACGCTTCACCGCAGAATCCTACATGTGTATTCTCTAAATAAAAATGCAGACGTTCAAGAAAGGATTCAACGCCCATGCCGCACGTATTGCGGAATGACACCTCGTCATTCTCATTTGTTATGCAATCTTTAACACTGCACATTAGGGGCCCATGCGGTAAGGAATAGTAAAGATCTTGAACATCTATGCTGAATCTCCAGCTGCAGCTTGTACTATCTGATGCCAGACAATTCACAAGGCCTTCAGAGTTTTTCAATAAGTACGGATCCTGCACTTCTAGGGAATTCAACATTTTTTTGCAGGAACTCCGCGACTAGAACAACTAGGCCGACTCCAGTTATGTTTCGCGAAAAGTTTCAATGTATGCTCATGAACTGCTGCTGATTGTGTTTTACTTCATTGTGGCTTCCCTTGAATCTGCATCATAAGATCCCGCTTTTGGCATAATTTCGCAAAAGAGGCCTTAGCTGCTGGCTGCCGTTACCTTGGGTGATCGCCCTTGTCTGCTGCCTGCCGTTCGTGTTATTTGCATTGCCTTCATATCTAATAGTGAAGTGGACACACTTCCATGAGCTAAATGTCGGATTATTAGCAGTTTTGTTCCCAATTCGGAAGGTCAACGAACGGTGATGAGGCCACTTTCATGCTATAGTCGTGTGGTTTTGCTTATTTTTCGTTCGTAGTCGCAGCCTGGGAGTAGTATATACGCGATCATGTTTTGATACAGTGCATGCATACTGACGAATACATAGTATCGCAACGGCATATCGAGTTGGTAACGGAATCATGCAGCTCACGCCATAGCCTCGATGCCACTGCCGCACTCGCGTTCCAAGTTTGAGGCAAAATTTAAAAAAAAATGCTGCTGACAAAAAAGAAGGGGTATGCACTCTGAAACAGGCACAAACAATATCTGCATGAACGCCACAATAAGAAACGTTCACTGATATTCATGGTGTTCAAATCGTGCAATTTGGTGTCCAGCAATATCATCTCCTATTATATCTCAATAGACTTTGAACCATTTAACGGAATTACCACACCGAAGTAAAGCGGTGTTCTTTCTGCCACTCTAGCATAAATGATCCGAAGTTCTCCACTCGAAAACTCGTAACACTTTAAGCAAGCGAACAGAACGAACAAGCCGCCGCCAGTCGAAAGTTACAAAATTAGCAAAACAAAGCCCGAAGCGGCACTGTAGTACCTGCTCCACCGGTGCTGCGCTTGAATAAAGCTGTCCGAGGCTTTCTCATGCCGACTAATTTGCACTTTAAAACGAGGTTAATGCACAGCTGCAGTTTTGACAGCATACACTTCAGTTTTTACACTTGTTTATCTTCATTTTATATTGCGGGTCCCCTCTGCGGGCTGCAAGTCGCCGCACGCTATCAATGTCATGCCATATTGGAACCGGCAAACCTGCCCGCTTCAAAACGTGCGTATGAAATCTGCAAAGAATCGCTTACCGCGAGCACCTTTTTGTAGTGGTGATTGATGTACGAGGGGTTTCACATCCCCCATCAATGCCACTATCCCCTCACGTTTTCCGAAGCGTGCCACCGTCTTCCGCGCTTGGGAAATCGACCATGTGCCACCTCCCATTCACTCTCTCTATTAGCGAGGCCCCTCCATCGCACTGTGATTTGCTGAGACTGCCCGGAACCCTCCCTGGCAATGCCTTCAAGAGTGACACTTTTCCGGAATAAATATCTTCATAATAGCTAGAAACCTATGGCTAAGAGAGAGAGAGAGAATGTGTTCCTACATAAATGAAGCTTTGTAAAGGCGTCGTGAAGCCCGTGACATTCCCATAGAGCCAATGGGGCCGATTTTCGCAGGCGATGCTAGCGCTGCCTGAATTCTAACGGCAGTTGCAGTGATACCAGAAAAATGTTTACTTACTAATAATAAATAATGTTTTGAACATTATTCCCTTACAATCTAAATTTAAAAATGACAGGCTACGTCTGAATAATTTCCAGCTGCTTAGAAAGTTACATGCGTATCGAAAGCGCAATGACGCTTGTCAGGAATACCGCACAGCAGACGACCGACACCGGCGTCGTCTGCTTCTGCTATTGCTTTTGCGCTGCCCGCATGCTTTGGCCAGGTATATCCCACTATATATATATATATATATATATATATATATATATATATATATAACCTTATTTACCTTTGATATATATTCGCTTATACGTACTCTTCCTTACCTTTGAAGGTTGGCACTGCTGCATAGGCCGAGAGAAATCACCACGCTAATCACACTAACTTGCTCCCAATAAACAGCTTTATTATAACATCATGGATGTTTACATGAAATAAAAAGCCTCCGAATAGCGTTTCAAAGATATACTGGTGCGTAACATGCATAGTTGTTAATGTGCAAAAAAGATACTACGTACAGTCTAGCCACACATTTCTGGTGAACACAAGCTGTTCGCCGCTGAATGAAGAAACACATACGACCGCATAATGCCGTCGCACGCTGGTATGTTGCTAAAGTCCCTCCACTTTTGTAGCTGAAGATGTCACGTCACTTCGTTCACAACATTCATAAACTGCAACTTGATTTGAGCCAGTGCTTCCTGTTTGAGCTGAAACACGTAGCTTTCACAAGGGCGAATTCTGTCGCGACTTTTCGACTTCTGGTCCAGAATGCCTGCTCTCTCGCAGTTAACCATTCGAGAAGTCACGTTATAAACATTTTCAGCGTTTAAGCTGAATTTGCTTCGAAAAATTTATAATTTCAAATAGAAATATTTTTTTCTGTACGTGCTGGTTTGATACGTTTCAAATAAAGTTTACATAATAAAGGCTTAGCTGGCGTTTCGATTACCGCTGCCGGCGGTGCGCTGTCGTCGTTTCGATCGTGGCGCCACCCCAAGGCTTGGTCGCGAAACACGCCACAGGCTTGGCGTCGTCATGGCAGAATGCCTTGAGCTCGGGCCGCCTCGAGCCTTTGCAATCAGTCGTTGCTGATTCTTGAGGTCGGAGCTGTCAAGGCTCTCTCCCAAAGCTCGTTGGTTTGATAAAGGTTTGGAGGATATAATGGTGCCTATGTGCAAACCCGTAGTATGTGCCTGAGAGACCGAGGTTCTTCGCAGAAGCACCATTAAAATTTATTTGTTTTGTCCAGTTCCTGATTTCTAGAAATTATTATCGGTGTACGCAATTGAACCCCTGACGCAAATGCCTTCTTCACTATTCGCTTCGAGAGACACTGCGATCTCTTCGGACATCATTCAGTCATATTCATGTACTCCTCTTAGGTAACTTTAACATACCTGCTATAACATGGTCCCCATCAGCCATAAGGATGTCTAAGAATAACCTCGAAAGTAATTTTCCTAACACATGCGTGACCTTTAGTTTGACGCAGCTAATATCTACCTCGACGCGATGAAACGAACAGTGCTGTGACATGCTCGACCTTATACTAACATCCCATCCCGAGAGTGGCTTTTCTTTAACATTTCTACCAGAGCAAAGTGATCGCTCAGTACTATGTGCATAATTATCTTGGCAACTACCTCAGAGCAAAACAAACACAAGAAAATAAAATATCAATTTACGATAAAGGTGACTACATCAGCATTAAAAATGCGTAGCGACCGTACATCAGCAGACGCGGTCCCCACTTCTGGGAAATTCAGTCGCCTTGCCTCCACCACAGCTCGTCAAATCTGCTTTCACTTTTGAATAAAGCCAGTCGATTCTCCATTCCCAACCTCCTCCGCTAAGCCTAGTGACCCTGGACATTTACGTTTTTTTTTCTTTTTGAACACGCTACTCATATTCCTACTGACAGAGACAACGTCACGATTAGGTCTCCTCTCATCGCTACAGAGCATAAGTGTCCCAGCTTTTGGCAAAAGAATTACTCAGTTTGGTTTTTCCCAATAGAGGCCTGTTTTGAACTCCGCCGCATCATTTACCGAAAGCAGGTATCTGCAAGTTTTCGCTGCGCTGGCCTCTGACATCACCGATGCTACAGACGACTTGTCAGCGGGTACGCCTACGGCCACAGCATAGAGCGACCTGAAACGCATGGTCGTGCAGCGCCTCAAACCAACACAATAAAGTAGGCTCCAACAGCTTCTCTCCGAAGAACTCGGCGACCAGCGACCGCCGCAACTCCTGCACCGGTTGCGTCTATTGCTGGGTGGCCACTCCGCAAACGAGACCCACATTCCAATTTCGTTTGAGCTGCTCTTGCGGCGCCTCCCACAGTCCGCAGGCATGGTGCTAGCGAGTTCCAACGAGATCAGTCTCGATCGGCTAGCTGCACTCGCTGGCCGCGTATGCGACTGCTCGTTTTAGGCGCAGCCACCTTTCGCCGCTGCGAGAGTCTCGGAGCCAGGAGACCGACTCTCCCGCCTGGAAGAAACAGTCGACCGCCTTACCACGGCAATGACAAAGCTGACGACTGACAGTAACACTCATGACCAACATTAGTTAAACCATTCTACTTCAAATTCTCGCCGTACATGTAGAGACTAGAGACTCGTCGCAGTGGTTGTGCTAGTACCACCGACGATTTCGCGAACAAGCAAGTCACTGTACCTAGCCCTGTTCGTCGATGGTTAGCGCACCGGCCAATCGCTAATGGCGGCATGTGCAACATTGGCCCTCGCGCAGGACGCCTATTCTTCGTAGTGGACCACATCACCGGCATCCACTTCCTTGCCAATATCGGAGCCGAGCTGTCTATCGTTCCTGCCACAGCCGCTGATCACCAACGCGGCAAACCCACACGCACGCTCCACGCAGTGGACACTGGCATCGCGTCGAATAGGCTCCAGTCAATAGCGCCAGACATCGGACTCCAGCGCTTGGACAGATCGTTTGTGATCGCCGGCTTCAGCTTTGCCATAGCGGCAGTGGTCTTCCTCAGCAATTTCAACTTAGGTGGGAGTGTTTACGCTGGGCGCCTAAAGAATAACGTCATATGTCTCCATCTACTTGGCATCCAGTCCAACCTAGCCTCATCTGGAATCTTTACGTTTCGACCGCTCTCAATGTACGACAAGAAGATTCCTGGGTACGCGCAAATCACGAAGCCCAGAAATCATGCGCGGCCAGTGAAACACAAGGTGATGCATCGTATTACAACCACTGGGCAAGCTGTCGCCACCCGACCACGGACGCTCGCTGGATGGACTTTGGAAGTCGCCCGCTGTGAAGTCGCCCGGCGTGAGTCGCCCGCCGTGAGCACAGCATTGCTCGTCCTTGCTGCAGCAATTGGTCTTCACCTCTCCATGTGGTTCCAACACAGGACAGTGGAGACTGGCGGCCTTGTGGCAATTACGGATCTTTGAATGCTTCCACTACTGCGCATCAATATCCCCTTTCCCACATACGTGACTTCGGCGCTCATCTCACATGATCCAAAATATACAAGAATTTTTTGATGAGCGCGTACCACCAAATACCTGTCGAACTCAGCGGCATTCTAAAAACAGCGATCGCTACTCCAGTTCGCCTGTTGAATTTGTCTATATGTCTTATGGTTTGAATACTGCGGCGCAAACGCTTCAAAGGCTCATGGACGAGGTTACCCGTGGATTCCCGTTCATTTTTGTCTGCCTTGACGGCATTTCCACTGCATGTCGCGTAGACGAAGAAACCAAAGAGCACTTTCACCTTCTATCTCACCCACTGAATCAACACGACCTCTTCCTTAAGCCCCAGCAAAGAATTTTCGGATTTGAAGCCATAGACTGTCTCGGTCATTGCATTTCACCCAAAGGTATCATGCAACTGGAATCACCGGTGCGGGCAGTCGAGGTCTTTCCCTCTCCGACCTCCTTCTGAAAGTACCGCAGGTTTCTTAGGGTCATAAATTTTCACAGTCGCTTCATGCCATAATGTGTGCAAGTTCTTCAACCACTTACCGACTTGCTGCGTCGCGACTCCAAAAAACCGCGTACCTTCCACTGGTGTTCGAATCACGAACACCTCTTGCAGGAAGCCAAAGCGTGGTTGGCGACAGCAGTGTCGCTGGCTCAGTCGTCGCCCGACGCACCAACTCGCCTTGTAGTAGACGCTTTGACCACGGCAGTGGGTGCAGGCCTCCAGCAGCACGATGACACCGTCTGGAGGCCGCTGGATTTCGTCTGAAAGCGCCTGAAACCTACAGAAGCTCGCTACAGCACCTTCGGGAATGAGAAGTTGGACATCTATTGCGCTGTAAAGCATATTCAGTTTTTTCTGGAAGGCTATAAATCTTACATTCCGACCGACCACAAGCTGTTAACCTTGCTTTTCAAAACAACAGTTCCTCGTACTTCGAACGTGAGCTTCGGCAACTTTCCTTTATCTCCGAATGTTCCGCGGACACCCGCCATACCCCTGGGACTAAAAATCAGGTAGCCGACACACTGTCCCAGATCGGTGCTGTACTTGCTGGTCCTGCTCATTGCCGAGCTCAACCTTCCGCCTTGAAAATGACCCCAAGCTGCGCCAATTGTGGGAAAAATTGTCGTCGGTCCAACTGGCGGAGGTGCTACTTACCTACACAATAAATTTGGTCACGCGCAACACTTCGCAGGCAGCTCTTCGGCCATTTATACCCCTTCAGTTTGGCGACCAATATTGTATTCACCGCAAAGGCTAAGCCATGCCGGCATCAAACCGACACAGAGGTTTATCACAGGCCACTTCGTCTGGCCAGGGATCAACAAAGATATTCGAAGCTGGGCAAAAAGCCGCCGAGTCTGTCGAGCCGGGAAAGTGACCCGGCACCCGTGTTCAGCGGTGCAGCTGTTTCGATCGCATGCATTTAAACTTGGTGGGGCCTCTTCTATCCTGCCAAGGTTTCAGGTACTTCCTCACGTGTGTCGACATGTACCCAAGGTGGCCCGTGGCGACGCCTCTAGAAGACACCCGACTCGCCCGTAAACGCCTAATTGAATTTGCGAAAACTAACCACTTCCCCTACAAGCTCCGTCACAACAGGCTAATCTCTAATGGTAAAACGTACTTCTTTGATCACACCGCTGAGAAAGTGCTCGAACGTAAATCATAGCAGCCACCAATTCTCCCCAGCAGTAACGTATGGTCCAAAAACGGTCATCTGTCCCTTTTTACACTAACATTCGCAGTATAATACCCAAGCGTGATTCCTTATGTAGTCTTATCAGCTCATCATCCAGTAACGTCGTTCTGCTGACTGAAACATGGCTAAGTTCATCAATTTTAGATTCCGAAATCCTGCCCGAACTTCCTGACTTCGATATATTCTGAATAGACAGACCTGACGGCTGCCGTGGCGGTGGTGTTCTTATCGCTGCCAAGCGCCTTCTAAATTGTTCAGTTGTTAACGTAGTAACCTCGTTGGAAATGATTTGGGTGTGCTGTCATGCTTCATCCCCTCGCGTACTCATCGGTATATGCTATCGACCGCCTGATACTGAGAGTTCCTTCATAACGCTCTTTCATGACACGCTTGATTCGCTAATCTCATCTCACCCACGCACCCCCATTTTGCTTTTCGGCGATTCCAACTTTCCGTTCATAGATTGGAATATGTCCCGCACCCTAGCAAAAAGTCAGCCATCTAGTGAATTCCTAAACACATGCTTAACTATCGGCCTGTCTCAAATTGTTTCTGAGCCCACCCGCACGACTGACCATACATCAAACATTCTTGACCTTATTTTGACCACTCACCCTGACGAATTCTGTGCTCCTTCGTACATTACGGGCCTTAGTGACCACGTTGTACTTCACACTACCTTTTCTACCAGCGTTACCAAAAGTCCTAAATCCAATAAAGTACTAACGCTGTGCGACAAAGGAGACTACATTAGCATGAATCGTGACATTCTTGTTTTCCATAACCATTTTGCTTCTACCTACCACTTACGTTCTGCAGAGTCGAACTGGTCTCTCTTCAAGTCAGAAATGCTGCGTTTGATTCGACTTTACATCCCTACCATCACCATAACAGAGCGAAAATGTTCTCCGTGGTTTAATGTTACACTAAAGCGTTTAAATAATAAGAAAAAGCGCCTCTTCCGTTCTGCCAAGTTATCTAACACCAAATGTGCCTGGAACAAATACTACACCACTGCCAAGCAATATTCCGATCTCGCTACCCAAACTAAGCTCCGGTTTTTGTCCACTACCCTCCCTGAAATGCTACAAAGCAACCCTAAGCGTTTCTGGAAAGCAATCATCCCTGATGTTGATACTACTATTTATCTCATTGGCAGCACTGGCTCACCAGTAGGCGTATTCAACGTACCCCATGTCTTGAACCATGTATTCTCTGCAGTTTTTACTAATGAAACAACTCGTGATTTCACTGATCCTGTGCCTTTGCCGCATCCACCAATGGACGACATCACCTTCAACGCACATGGTATTGTTAATATTATCGACTCGCTAAAATTTTCATCTTCCTGCGGTATCGATGGAATTAATTCCAAAGTCTTGAAGAATGCTAAACATGTTTGCAGTCTTATTCTTTCCCTCATTTTTCAACAGTCGCTTGATACAGGCTCAGTTCCACATGACGGCCGAATTGGGAAGGCCATTCCAGTTTGCAAGGTGACAGATCATCCCCAGGCAATTACCGACCCATTTCGCTAACCAGTGTATGCTCTAAGATCATGGAACACGTCATTTACTCTAATGTTGCCACATTTCTAACATCGGCCAACTTTTTTCATCCAAACCAACACGGATTCCGGAAAGACCACTCATGCGAAATCCAATTATCTTTGACCCTGCATGACATTCATTCCTATCTTGACCGCAATATCCCAACTGATGCACCATTTCTAGATTTCGAGAAAGCTTTCGATAAAGTACCCCATTCCCGCCTTTTACTTAAAATGTCTCTGTTAAACATTCATCCTGGTGCCTTGAACTGGATTCGAAGCTCTTTAACTGACCGTATGCAATTTGTTTCCGCTAATGGCTTCTCATCATCCTACTGGCACGTTCTTTCAGGAGTACCTCAAGGCACAGTTCTTGGCCCGTTGCTCTTTCTAATATACATTAACGACTTGCCTTTCACAGTAACATCTAGTATCCGCCTTTTCGCGGTTGATTGCGTACTCTACCGCCCCATAAGTAACGCCGAGGATGCCTACATCCTCCAAAATGACCTGGATAACATACAGCAGTGGTGCACTAGGTGGCTAATGTCCCTAAATACTGCAAAGACCTTACACATTTCTTTTCGCCGCCGCCGAAATTATACTCCGCCTACTTATAAAATTAACGATACTGCCATTATTTCCACTAACCCTTTTAAGTGTCTTGGCATTAACCTTGCTGGCGACTTGTCATGGTCTTGCCACATTAAGCACACAATAAATTTATCTAATCGAGCAGTTGGGTATCTCCGTCGTAACCTGCACATGACACCTTCTTCCTTAAAATGACTAGCTTATAAAACATTTGCGCGACCTAAACTTGAATACGCTTGCGCAATATTTGACCCCCATAAGTCTAACCTTATCTCAGCCCTTGAATCTGTTCAGAATCGTGCCACTCGCTTTATTCTTTCAAACTACTCGCGATACTCTAGCATATCCGCCTTGAAGTTGCAACTAAAACTTCCTTCTCTCGCTTCGCGTCGCCTAATTTCACGTCTCTGCCTATTATCAGTGGTTTTTCCATTGTTCGCAGCAAGCTCATCCTACTAGTACGTCGAACACCCCGCACAGGCCATCCAAACAGCGTCATCCCGCATCGTTCCCGAACAACTACATTTCAGAAATCATTTTTTGTCCACGCAGCTCGCGACTGGAATGACCTTCCCTGCGACTTAGCACTAATCCCTGATCCAGCCCACTTCAAGACTGCCATCGAGGAAGCCATGTCATCGTCATGATTCTCATGTAACATTCATTGTTAACCGCCGTTCTTTCGCCCAACCCTCATGTAATGTCCCGCCAGGGACCCTTGAGGTTCAAATTAATAAATAAATAAAAGACATCATGGCCGGAACAGTACGAGAAGTATTTGTTGGTGCGTGGGGGTCGCGGTATGGTTGTCCTTTGCCAATAACTACTGCCCGAGACCAACCATTCCAAAGCTCGCTTTCTTCTGCCCTAGCAAGACAGCTCCGCGCGCGACTTCATAACACCACGGCTTACCGTCCTCTGTGCAAATGCATGGTCGAGCATCTCCCCCGACGAGTGAAGGCGTCATTGACCGCCACGCTGTACAGACAGGACTGGGTGGAAATGCTGCCCCTAGCACTACTGGGGCTGCGAACGACAATCAAGGATGACCTCGGGGTCAGCGCAACCGGGATGCTCTATGGCTGATCAATCCACGTTCCATGCAGGTTTTTCGTCGCCAAGCAAGGTACTCCGCCAGCGGTGCCGCAAGAGTTAGGCTACATTCCTGACTTGACCAGCTTCGACCTACACCAACTTGTATTACCCGCGGGCCGCCGGTATTTAGTTTCCCGACAATGAACGCATCCACTCAAGTCTTCTGCGGCCCGACCCTATCAATCCACCATTGACTTCTTCCTATGGAGGCCCCTTTCATGCGGTTTTGCGTTCAGAGAAAACCTTGAAGATTGACGTACGCGGCGAAGAATACAGAACGCCATGCGACTGCGTGAAGCCGGGCTATCTTGAACATTAACGCTTCATTCGTCCCGCCATTCACAGTTAAGGCTTCGGCATTGTAGGGAGAGCCGTTATAGGGACCATCCATCGCTATACGTTGTCCCCGCTTCCGGGAAATTCAGTTACCCGTCCTTGCCTCCCACACGTGGGGGTCATTTCCGCCTGCCCTTTCTTGCAAAGGAGGTGGCTGCCCGACTGGGGTGCCACCAATGCCACACGGCAAACCTGTTGTTACTTTTGAATAAAGTCAGTCAATTTTCCATTCCCAACCCATTAAAATGATACGAAAGCGTCCGCTAAACCGAGCTCGCAACTAATGAAGCGAGTTTTACGGCGGGTATATTAGATATTTCTCGAAGCACAGAGTAGGCATCTACTGCTCGCTGTTTAGACATAAAAGAATCAAACTCATTAAGACTTACATACTAACTTTCACTTTAACCGAGCAACCTTCGTCCCAGTGGTTCCGCAACATTATAAAACGACTAAAGAGTAAAAATAAAAGACTATTTCGCAACGCCAAACCTAGCTGTGCCGCTCCTTTCTCGGGATATATCCCGCCAGTGAAAAGGCGGTTGATTTTTTGGCTGCAACAGCTAAACGAACCTTTTACTCAACACTCCTTAGCATGCCGCAAAACAATCCCAAACAGTTCTGGAAATGCATTAACCCAAATAACTTTAAACTATTATTACTATATGATGAAGATGATAACAGTGTTCCTGACGATAAAGCAACTGAAGTACTAAACCCTGCCTTTTCTTCCGCGTTCACTTCTGAGCTAACACTGACCTTCAAGACTATACATAGCTCAACCAACCAACCATGCCAAACAGAACTTTTGAGGCACACGGTATCACAAAACTAATGGAATTCCTCAAATTAACATCCTCGGCCGACATGAATGGGATCAATTCCAAATTCTAGTGCACTTTTGTGTTATATTTTTCAGCAGTCGTCGTCATTTGGAGTGGTGCAGCAAGACTGGAAAGCAGGTAAGATAATTCCGATACCAGAAACAAGGATCATCGTCATCGTGGCCCAATTATCGCTCATGTTCCCTCACCAGTGTTCTTTCTTTTTTCAAACTAATGGCGCATATAATTTATTCGCATATTATAAAGTATCTAACATCCGCTATTTGTTTTTTAATCCTAATCAACATGGTTTTCACAAAGTCACGTCTTGTGAGACTCCACTAGCTCTTTTCGTTAATGACACCAGCTCACATCTTGATCAAAACGTACCCATGAATACCCTCTTGCTTGATTGCCAAAAGGCTTTTGAGAAAGTTCCTCATGAACAGCTCTTCCCAAAACCATAGCGTCTTAATCTTAACCTTCGTGTTCTCCAATGGATACGCAACTTTCTGACTAAACTTCGAAAGTTTGTTTACGCTAACCAATGCTCGTCTAATTTATCAGCCTTTATCTCCGGCTTGCCACGTCGCTGTTCTTCGGAATATACCTTTGCGAGTTACCGAGATGTTCGTCGAAAATGTGTTTCTTTATTGATGATTGCGAAATGTATCGTCCTATAACCAAGGACGCTAATTTTCCTGCTCTCCAGTTCGACCTTAAGATCATTGAAACTTGGGTGTAACGATTCGCTAATGTCTATCAACGTCAAAGAAAAAAAAACATCGCTGCTTACTTTCTACCATCGCCAGTTTTTTTTTTATTTCAGCAAGATACGTTATCGCCGGTTCTGAAATATGTGCTGTGACTTCTTCTAAGTACTTGTCCAGTAACCTTGGTTGGTCCTCACATATTTGCAGCATTACCAATAATTCGAATCGTGTTCTGCGCTACCTGCATTGTAATCTACGTCTTGTTAAGCAGCTAACTTATCTAACGTTTGCTCAACGCAGAATGGAAGGCGCATGCACACTGGGGGACCCATACCAATCTAACCTGGCCACAGCACTAGAATTCATACAGAATCGCGCAGCAACGTTTATTAGCTCCAGCTACTCTTAGCAGACCGGCGTCATTTCTGAACCATCCAAGCTTAGAGTACCGCCACAAAACAGCAAGAAAGGATATGTCTCTTTACAAGTCTTATCACTGTCTGCTTCACCAGACCGACATCACGCCTGCCCCTCGCATTTTATCCAGTCATGGCCATTCAAAGGCTCTTTCTCGCCCTCCGGCTCGCAGCGCCGCTCATCTGAACTCTTTCTTCGTTCCAACAGCGAAAGACTGGAATCATTTTTTTTTATTTGGGGTTTTACGTGCCAAAACCACTTTCTGATTATGAGGCACGCCGTAGTGGAGGACTCCGGAAATTTTGACCACCTGGGGTTCTTTAACATGCACCTAAATCTAAGCACATGGGTGTTTTCGCATTTCGCCCCCATCGAGATGCGGCCGCCATGGCCGGGATTCGATCCCGCGACCTCGTGCTCAGCAGCCCAACACCATAGCCACTGAGCAACCACGGCGGGTAAAGACTGGAATCATCTACCTGCTGAAGCGGTAGACCACTCCAGTCATGGTCGTTCAAAGTATTCAGTGAAAATAGACCTAGATATGACCACCCTTCATGTAAAACTTCGAACAGGGTAATTAAGGTATAAATAAATAAATAAATAAATAAATAAATAAATAAATAAATAAATAAATAAATAAAATGGAATTCTGTAGGGGATATGAGGTGATTTCTGGTTAGGTGAAGAAATGTACTAACTTGTAGAGCACGGAGAAATTGCTCCTGTTCTCAAGCCAGTGACTTGTATGGGGATATGTATGTTCTGCAGGTTAGCTTGTATTATTGCGTGATGTCTTAGTATGAGACGACAGGGTGCATGCGCTCGGGTTCGGATTCCTACGCGTCGGCTTGGTGGGTCTAATCTCGAGCCACGTGGTTGGAGACCTTGTTGCCAGGCTGCCGTGATAAGCTGGCGCCCAGAAGGTCATGACTGATCTCTTTGGAGGGTTTTGATCGATGATTTTGAGCGTATGGGCATGAACTATGTCGCTAGCCTTGACGCTTAAATTTTTTAATATGTTGTTCTGACTAAACATCTTCACAGTTGATAGTACGTATAGGTTATACTCCTTTCACCCAGCAAATCTAATATCATTTACAACGAATGGCATTCGCTGATAATGCCATTTGTTTGCCGTCACACGATAAAACGTAATGACATTCGTTGAAAATGACATTTACAAACGAATGAGTTCGCCAAACTGATTCGCATTCGTTTTGGAACCGAATGTGTATCTTCGACACCATGAGATTACCGGTGTTTCGCAAACAGTACATGCTTTTTTTTTGTCTAACAAAAAATAACTATTACTCTTTCAATTTTGTTACGTAATTATTACGTTAACGACAGTGAAGTGTGTATTTACAGAAAGCTACTCTCAATACAGTGACTAGACAGCCGTCTTTAGCTTTCACTGCAGCAGTCGTGTTGGTTCGCAACGGCAGCGGCCACTTCGATTGACTTGACGTAAAAGCGAGCGCGTGTTTTCCTGTGGCACGCGCCAAGAATGATAATATTAGGAGCCCGCATGCACATCAGAACGGCGATGACATGCAACTGCCGTTCGCGTTCCACTTTAGCAGACGTAGCACACGCGCCCATCGTGCTTTTCGCCATGTTGCTGGCCTTATCTTTGGCTTGGCTTGACTCGAATTCGTTGTCAATGTCGACAAGTTAGTGATCGAACAGTATATGTGGTGAAAGGGACGATCACATATTCCAGTGGCATTTAGCATATTAGAAAATATTTATTGGATAAAAGTGGGTTTGAGGCCATTTTTGCGTGCTTTTTTTTTTACTATCGCCACTGTCATCATTTTCAAATGACATTAGCTTTCGCCGTGTGACAGCGCACTGTAGTAATGACTTTAAACGCAACAAATGTCATTTGTTGGAAATGATATTAGATTTGCCGTCTGACAGGGGTATAAGAGACATCGAGTGCTAGAAATGTTAATGATGTCTCAACTATAGCTTGACATAGCTCTAGCTACTACTATCCTGCTCAAGCTCTATCAACTTAGCCAACACATGCGTCTATTTTACTAGAAAAAATGCGTGGCTAGGGAATCACAGATAACTCACTTGATTTCTTTTCTAGTTATCTATCGGCGCGCAAGCAAAAGGTTGTCATTGATCCCATTAATTCATCGTACAGCAATGTTATCTGTTGGTTACCCAAGGGATCAGTTTTAGGCCAGGGGTGCTATGCAGGATGCGCCGAATTTGGCGAAACTCGGGATCTACCCGAGCTCTGGCGACACCCCAAGATGAAAGCACGAATGGTACCGAGACACAGTTTATCTTTCGACAAGCCTCCAGTTTCATTGGTTTATCTAGATTCACTCTGGCTGGCTATCATTCCTTGGGCGTTGCCTACAGGGCGGTCGACAAACTGGGGCTCACGTGATCATACCGTCGGTGCATGATCGTGCCTTCTTTCACTTATTTGTCGTTCCACCGAGTGCATTACATGCACAAGCAAGTTATAAAATAAATGCATTTAGTACAATATTATTAGTTACTTTAACGTGGTTTAGAAGCATTTTAAAGCTTACAAGATGTACACTGAATGCGCATTAGACTAATTTGTGATTTAGTACGCTTCGCATTATACCACGGGGGAACGCTGTGGCGGTGTCATCACATCCATTCACCGGGCGAGCATGGCGGCTAAACATCGAAGAGGCCCAGTGTAAACAAACTCGTACAACGAGCTTGCAGTGCGCGACGTAGTGATCAGCCTCAACGATGATCACTATTTCTTGGATAGTTCTGTTCATCCGTGAGCAATCTTTCCGTGCACGCCGTTTATAATCATTTAGTTTACAATCGTTGTTTAGAATCATTGCATTCTACCGGTTATGCAATATGGGACATAAACCTGGATGTTAACAAATAGCTTCGGCGATATTACAGATCGCAACGCGCACCTACTGTTCACGGCGCAATGCTGAAGAAACAACTTGTCCGGTGCTGCTTCTGTGAGTGCGCTGAGTTCATCCACTCTGCGTGAATGCGAGCGTCACGAACATTACATAGCATGTGCAAAAGGAAGACAGCCTATATAGCTACGATGCGACAAGGTGGTACCGACGATGGATCTCGATACCGACACAGTGAAGGAGACATCGACAAACTACAGATAAGTATATTTCTACTGTTTCATATTTAGCATAATAAGAGTGCACGGATTAAGTCACTTTCGTAGTAACGAACAGAATGTCCAACAGTTTAAAGAAGGCATTGCGAAGGAATGAGTGTTCGTGCTTTTACATGCAAGTGGGCCCGCGAAAGTATGGTAAAGATGAAGGTTACCTTCACTAACTTGGTGAGATAGCAGACATTCATGAGTGACATTAAGCCCGCAGAATTTATGGAAGAGTATCTTTATCTAGGTGAAATATCAATAGCAGGTACGGATATAAAGCAGGAAACTTATACAAAAATTTCATGGGTTGAACAGCTCATGGAAGGTATTACCGAATCGTGATCGCCACGTTGCCGATATCCTTGAAAAAAGTTTAGAATCATTGCATTGTACCAGTTATGGAATATGGGACATAAACCTGGAGGTTAATAAAAAAACTTGAGATGTCAAGGACTGTGCAGAAAGTGCAGTAACAAAAATTGTTCGAGATAGCATTAAGGCAGGAAGACAGTGGCGTAGCAAACCGTGGCAACTGCTATGCTAGTTGAGATTAAGAAAAAAAATGGAATCGGCAGGCAGGCCATGCACGTATTCAATCACTTGTTGCCAATTCATAACAGGTGATTACATAAGCGTGACAGAATGGATGTCAAGGACAGGAACTACAGCCGAGGATGGTAGAAAATTGCGTAATGGTACAAAAATATGATGTTTGTAGGCATAGGATGCAATCTGCTTGTATAAGACGGGATTGTAGTGTGAGGCATTTGTTTTGCAGTGAACAAAAATAGGTTTGTGGTGCTGACAGTAGAGACTCGTGAAGGTGCAGGGACATCTCAGCTGCTGGCACACTAATCAACATGACAATTGGCTCTGAAAAAGAAAACCCCAGTTATGAAAAATAAAGCAACGTTGTCTCGACACATTGTTTTATTATGCATACTACACTAAATGCTTCCACAGTTAAGGGCACTTAGTACTAATAGTGCAACGAGCATTTTTCATTGTAAATAATGGTTTGTATGCGGTTCATTCATTCTAATAATCCACTTTATTTTGCAGCAGAACATTCTGCTGCTGGAGGCACTCAACCGCCTGGTGGCAGAAGGCGAGCGCCAGGCACGTGCTCTTGAGAGTGTGGCAGAGGTCCAGAGGGCTGCTCTGCAACAGTAGTATCGGTGCCCTCACTGCTCTCCAGTCGAGCCCCCAGGCGACACTTTATAAAGGAGCTTTCAGTTTAATATTTTGTTTATTATTCAAGAACATGAAAAAAATTATTGCAGTAAACATTGTGCTGTGCATATTAGGACACTTGTACCATGCACTTGGTGTCTCTTCAACATAAGCAAAAACGTATGACAACCTGTGCCACTCTTTGACCATGTAAATAATAAGTACACTAATGCAGCATGCACGTCATTCTGCTGTTTGTTCTTTCTATGTGCAAGAGTACAGTGCGTGTTGATTAGCCACAATGCCACGGTGTCTGTAATTCACAATGAAGACAGGAAACAGCAGGAGCTTAATAATGATATCACCTATGGACTGTGCATATGACTGCAACAGTCCCCGATTCAAATGTGCCATTACATGCATGTTCGATACCACGTATTCTTTAACATTGTCATATAATTGCATGTACTAATCTTCACACATCTTAAGCCCTTGCATAGCACACTTCTGATGTATCCATTTCATAGGCCAAATAATTGTACAATTTGTCCTTTTGTGTTGTATGAAAAGCAGCATCCTTTACAGTCGGATACAACTTCAGAAGACAGGAGAGGTGAGCCCACATGACCAAAGCGCAGCAGCTGATTGCCTCCACGTGTAAAGAAATAGTCCCTCTCCAACAAGCAGGTATTAGTGTGTCCGGCGGCACGACATCAGTCTAGAGTGCGTACCCGTTGGTGCAGGCTTGTGTTCACCTGCCTTAAAGTGTAGATTCCGCAGCCTCCTAAAGTTGTAACCGACTATAGAATCACGTAATGCCTTGCACAGGTTGCATAGACTTTAGCAACCTGATAGCACACAATGATCAGGAGCAGAAATCTATTAAGGCATCCAAGCAGAGCTAGCTAGCCACACTTCCATTATGAAGGGCTGTAAAAAGGTCTCACCAAATATTCCCATGACGTCCTTGAAAAAGAGGTGGTGTTCAGCACTTCTTTAGAATCAAAAACAGATTACAGTGAATGTTGTGTACCACGTCAAAACAAACTGAGCTTGGTTATCTGCACAGCATGTAATGGGAGGTTGTGCTTCACATAGGAAACAAACTGCTCTGTCCAGTACAATTTTGAGGCCGGTATGGCACCTAATATGTCAACAGTGTCAACAAATTACACTTTTCACAGGCCATTGATTTCGCCATTATTTTTGTATGATGGTTCTTTCAATCAGTGCTTGTATTACATGAGCTGGTGGATTTGAAAGCAAAGTTTGTTTGCAAACCTTCTGACTTCCATAATTGTGTGGCAAGGCACTGGCATGTTGTCGAATAGCTCACACTTCCTCGGTCGTGCACCAAGGAAGCCCAATGCTCTATTTGAAGTTGGATCGCCCAACAATTCGACGGCACACAAAGAAGAGTAACACACACAGCAGAGCGTTCTGCTGTGTGTATTTCTCTTCTTTTTGTCCCGTCGAATTGTTGGGCAATTAAACTTCAAGCTTCTATACCAATACAACCAGTCTTCAACCTCACCAATGCTCTAGTTATTGGCCACAATCGTGCACATCTTTGAAATGTCCCAACACAAATTATCTCTCTGAGACATCACCACAAGGGTTAAATTTTGCAGCACAGGTGTATGCACGTGCCATATTCTTTACCACTAAACTCACAGGAATTAAAGGGGCAAGCATTAACCAGCCTTGCTGCTGCCGTTACCATTATCATCATGACACCGATGGAAAGGCAGTGCTACGTTTCAGTAAAGGGAGTGCCGGAGAGAAAGGTGTGACAGCGAGGCTTACAATAAAAATAACGGTTACGAGACATGTTCAATGCCAATATATGCTGCATGTCGCTCAGCCTACTTTGGCATTGCGGCACGCGTTTACTCGTTTGAGCATATCACGTTTTGTGTAATCGTTTCTCTAAAGCTGTACAAAAGGTCTATTTGCTCTGCAATTTTTATATTTATCATGGTGGGTTAAAGACCCACTTTTCATTGGCATCTGCACCACATTTCCCCCGATATGTAATTCTGCCTTGGTGGTTCACGACATTTTCAATCACACCGAGTTCTGCAGAGCATTGGATCTGCATTGTTCTACTGCTTAAGAATTAGAGCTTTATTATGAGACGAAAATATACGATGTATCCATGCAGAATAACACCGCCCCCACAAAAAAAAAGGAGATACACTGAACCTCTGGCACATGAATCAACAGTGAACAGAGCAAACAATCACTCTCAATGCAAGACTCTCAATGCATTTTCATTTCGCCACAAATGCATACGCACAACCGGCTTGGCGCAACATCCACATCTCGCGCTGCAACAAATTGTGCAATTCCTCGCTGTTTCATAGTGCGGCCGATAGATGACGCATGACCAAAATTCAGCATTTCGCATACTAAGTAACTTCACCAATGAAGAACCCCAAGTTCTTTATGAGATTAGCATTCATAGGTTACTTCACACAACTTGTGATATTCATTTATCTATTTGTACTTAATTAACCTCATTCCCAAGAAAGTGAGCCATCTGGAAGGCACCCTAAAGACAAGTAGAAAAATCGGCAAAAAGTCATCAACCAGCGAAAAAGTCAGTATCATAAGCAGCCGCATGCGAGATGTCACTAACACAAAATTTAAGTCGGCTACACAGAAGTGGCAAATTTGGCAATATGGCCTGTCTAAACATTGCTTCAATGTTAATCACAGTAACGCTGACATTGAAGGCGCCTTAATTCCTACGTACGTTCCGTCGACACACCCGACTACGTTCGTAATGTTCCCGCGAAGTAGGAAGCATTCTTTTATATATGCCCGCTCAGCCGCAGTATTCGGGAAAGCTAGCCACCGCTTACGCACTGCCGCATCGATAAGCGCGTCAGACACATCTCTGACACAGTAGCTAACAGTAGTTTGATGGCGCCCAATGTAACGCTCGGCGCCGACGCTTCCCTGAAAACTCCCAGTCCCGTAGAAACGCAGGGCACAGAAAACTTGCTCTACGACGGTGAGCGAATGAGGCCCGCCACGCTGTCTCCGCAGACGAGAGTCTTCGCCTTGCTCATCACACAGCCAGGGCACTGATGTCTTGGACAGGCGACAATGACGGTGAAACTCGCCGTCGGTCATGTAGGTGAACGGGTCCAGACGGTCATACTGACGCTTGCTGCTGCTGCCGCCGCCATGTTCCTGAGTTGAACTCGGAGGGGGTTTCGCGATGTACGAGTTTAGCACGAGTTCGCCTGTCAATCAAAACTAGAGGTCACGCCCCGCGCGAGGCGTGTAACTCTTGTGCGCGCACCCACCACAGTTGGGCCACGCCCAACTTTTCTTCCGGCAACAGCGACGCGGTGTCCAGCTGAGAGGCATCAACAATCTTGACCACCGACATAAAACACGCACAACGCACTGTCATCGGGGATGTACTGAGCACCACTATCAAAAACAAAGCGTTGACTGTGTCTGGCTTATGCATACATCTTCTCGGGCTGAGATGGCTCCACAACACCTGCATTGTGGCGACGTAGCGCACAGGAAATAATTATCGGCACGTCACTGTAGCTGCTTGAAAGGCGTCGATGGGCCGAGGGGGACGACGATGCTGAGGAGTGCGTATCGCAGCAGTCGTTTGAGATGGCTGATCTGTCATCGGTGATGAATCGCAGCCACAGCGTCGTAAACACGATCAGCGTCCGAGAATCGCTCGCTCTTCTAGACCCAGTGCAATGGGACTTCTTCATCACAAGCACTGCGTACTCAACAGTTTCAACACCTCTCTCCGTTCGAAGTCGGATTTCATAACTGTACACAAGAGGCGACACCTGCCAAAATGCGACTGCTGCGGTGTCCTTGCGATATCCATCTACGATCGCTGCTGGCTAACGCAGAGGTAATCCGCAAGCACCTTCGACTGCACAACACACTCAAATACTGCGTCCATGCGCTCAGAGGCATCTTCACTGGGCAAGCGATGACAAGCGATGAATTGTTTCGCTGGGAAGCACGCACTTTTTGCAATGTATCGCAGAGGCTTCGCGCACAAAGATAAACTGGCACATTTTCACTGAACTGTGTCACCACGGAGCCTAAAATAACATACCGCCATTTTGCAGCGACAGCCGTTGTGTCATAGAATAAAGAACAACTTTAGAGAAGGGAAACTGTACCTTCCGCAGCGGTTCGAAAATAAGCAGCGGCGGCGCATGGAACTTACCTAGGTGGACGCCAGATGGCGCTGCTAAAATAGGAAGCGGAAATGCGCATTTTTTTAGGGCATTATCCAATATGGCCGCTTTTCGCCGGTCGTGTACGCTTGTATCCGCTCGTACGCGCCGTACTCGCCTCGCCGGCTATGCGGCATGCCTAGATGCCTCGGCTGCTGTGTAGCCGGTGCGTTGTAATTGCCAGGAGGCCAAAGAGCCTCTACTGACGCCCATACAAACAAGCCACAAGTGAGTGAACAGAACGTGCGACTTTATTGGCAGAAGACAAGCAGTGTACATTCGCGCGCAATAGCAGAAATAAAATTTGTATGTCGAGATACGCTGGAATCTTTGACGCGAGCTCGTAAACGCCTCACCGTCGTCGTCGCACATAGCGGTCTAGTAACGAGCGACAACCAGCGGCGCAAGCAGATTGGACAGAGTGTCCCGCCTGTTTGCAGTGGCAGTCGCCGTTAAAGATGTGCAACTTGCATTGCGAAGCAATCGGGTGAACCAGGCATCCGATGCCGCAGCCAACACACCGACATGGACTACCCGGCATTTTAGCCTTAACTCTTATCCAACCTGCACGTAGCTTTTCTTTCGGGGGCCGCTAATGTGTGGCTCGCACTTGGTGTCCCACGATGTCTCAATATGGACAAGTAGCTTTCGTGGGCATCACCGTCATCTGCCACTTTTGAGGGCCTTTGCATCCAACTTCACACACGTCGGACCATGTAAGCACGTGTGCTAGTCTCCGTTCGTGCTTAATCGCAGCCGCGAAAGGCCACAGGCACAATTTGTCCATGGCTGCAGCAGGAAAGGCTGAACGGGGAGCACGAATCACGGTGTGTGTAAATTGGGAGCCACTGTCACTGTGTGGACTGGAGGAGCGAACGCTTACTTCGAGAGACTGCTTCCCAATGCAACTGACCTGGCCGCCATATTCGAAAAACATAACATGGCGACCATAACCAAGTAAGATAACAGCGAAATTAAACAGCAATCAATCAATGCATGAGGTTCAGAGAATACATTATACATTGGCTATGAACCACATGACAACAGTGAGCATTCACATACACGGGTCTCTTAGGATACATTCAGCCGCCCACTTACAGGCTTAATGCTTGCCTTCGTCGCATGTGATGGTCTGGTAACGAGTGACAACCAGCAGTACGAACAGATTGGACAGAGCGTCGCACCTGTTTGAACCGACAGTTGCCGTTGAAGATGAGCAACTTCCATCGCGAAGCAATCAGGTGACCCAGGCATCTGCTGCCGCAACCAACACAGCAAAATGGACTACTCGGCATTTTAGCATTAACTCCTTTCCAACCTGCACGTTTCTTTTCTGTCGAGGGCCGCTAATGTGTGGCTCACGTTTGGTGTCCCACTTTGTCTCAATATGGACAAGTCGCCTTCGTGGGCATCACCTTCGGCAGCCATTTTTGCGGGCCTTTCCACCCATGTGGCTATCAACTTCAAACACGTCGGACCATGTAAGCACTTATGCTGGTCTCCATTTGTGCATAATTGCGACCGAGAAAGGCCGCAGGCACAATTTGCCCATGGCTGCAGAAGGAAAGGCTGAACGGGGAGCACGAATCACGGTGTGTATAAATTGGGAGCCACTGTCGCTGTGTGGACTGGAGGAGCAAATGCTTACCTCGAGAGACTGCTTACCAATGCAACTGACCAGGCCCCCATATCCGAGAAATGTAACACGGCGACCACAACCAAGTGGAGCAGCAAAACCAGATTCTGCAATCAAACATTCAGTGTAGCTTGCGCAAAGACCAAGGCTATGGAGGAAGAAGAGCGATCATGAACAAGACTAAGAATATGGAAAATGAGAAAGCTTGCATTCAAAAGAGAAGCCACTCTGTTCTGCAAGTAGTTAAGGCCAAAAACATAAAAAAAGTAAAATGCTGCATAGGAAACGGTGCGTAGGTTAATGCAATGCACATGTCGATGTTGCATCAGCTATTTCAGGAGAGGAATTGTGCATGACACATACACTAAAAGCTACTGCTACAGATATGTCATGCTACTAGGCAGTGACTGGTATTAAGTATCAGCGAAGAATCGGTTGACTTTTATGTCTGGATGAGGATGAATGATCTCTAACGAAAATGGGCAATGAAAAAGCTTGCATATATAGAAGAGAAATTACACTTGGCACAAATGGAATTGACATGGCCAGGAAGCTGACTAAGGGCAAACTGACGGAACTCTTTTGGCCAGCGTCGTCCGTGCTTGATCAGAAGTTGCAGGTGCATCTGAAGACGAAGAATTTCTATAAAGTCCTTTTTGAGTTACCTGGATGACTCAGCCAATTTGTCCGTGCTGGTGGAATGGTGGCTGAAGCTCTTTTCAGTCTTGACACAGTGCTCTGCAGACTTGATATCTCATGCAAATTCTTCTGCATGCGCTTTTTTGTTCGGGGTGCAAAAGCCTTGCCAATTCGGCTCCAGCCCCTTTCTGTGGGTGTGGATAGGACTCCTGTGATGACCAAGATGTGCTTGGCATGGATTCTGTTGGGGCAGAACGGTGACACATGAGATACAGCACAGATTAGCCAACTCATGTGTGTTTTCTTTTATGTTCCAACCAATTATACTGAACCATAAACATGAACAAAAATTCATTTCTGCTGCAAACAAATGACATGTATCTCAAGACTAGCAAGCCAATACAGCAAATGTCAGGCATATTTATTTCTGAACCACATGTTGTTTACCTTGTAGTAGCAGCCAATGTCCACACAATGGCCTTGTTTTAGCAGGCAGCAGCTTCTGTTTAGTGTGTGGAGTGTGTTGCTTTATACTGGTGCCATCCTCATTACTGCATGTCTGGAACAGAAATTTTGACTGAATCAGAAATTGAAAAAGCACAATTTTGCAATATGAAATGCAAAAAGGTGTGACATATATATTGTAATGGTTTGCGACTACAGAACACATGCAAATGTACCCTGTCTGTTCTAGGGTGCTTAAGCAGCACGTTAAATAAATATTGCTATTGTCCATAAATTTATGTCTGCCTAACTATACAATGCCTGTAAACAGATTAAGTATTATTAAGATCACAAATGAGAACATTTGTGCGTTCGTTTATACACTGCAAGAGATCACACTGCTGGTTCCACAAGCAAATGCATGAAAGTCATGAAGCTATTAGAACTGATGCATTATTTTTCTGCACGAATGTGATGCACTGCTTCACTACAGCAAAAATAAATGCCCTACGGTAAACCAAACTGAACAGCAAGAACATTTGGAACCAACAAATACGAAATATCAGTGAATTATCACGCTTGCAACTGTTTAATACATTAAATTCTGTGCTTTCACATCATTTTACCAAAGGATTATTCGGTTTTGTGGACGAAAGAAGTTGCCGGCGGACTCGAAAAAAAGTTTTATATGTATATTGTAAAGGCTACCCAGTCACCTATGGCCACGGCTACAATAAGATGAAAAATGAGACGCGCGTTCCTATATAGCTCTTTCTTCCCCGATTGTGTATGTATAAGGACAGCCTCGCAAGTAACGGTTTATTTAGGAAACAGCAATGCAGGATCCCGACTGCCATATGTTGTGCAGGATATAGTTCGTTAACTTGTCTCCGCCTGTAAGTTAATGAGGCGAATGTTATATAACGATTCAAGAAGCGGTGTTAAACGACTCACCGTTATTGCCGTTGTCAGCCGCACCAGAATCCAGCTCCCGTTTCGATACAGACGTGTTGCGAATGGCTCACGACAGATACCCAACTTTCGGGCTTACATGTCCGCTTGCAAACGCGTCACTTCAACCCAGGTTAAATAACGCGAGACATCAAAGCGTAATAAACTACTTTTAGCAAAAAAGAAGCAACCAGTCTGAGTGCACAAACGAATGAATCCGTGCCGCCATGCACTCGAAAATACCGGTAAAAATTTTAAATCCGGGCCAGAGGTCACGTGAAAGATCGATGATGCTGAACGCTATTTGCGTTTATAGTGACAAAAAAAAAACAATAAACTTACAAATAGTACAATATCTAATTACCAATGATAATTTCGCCCTTCTTTTATGTAATAAAAATGCTTCGGTAATTGTAAGAGAAAGTTTGTAAGATAAAATTGCGCTTATTTTGACGCCTCTAGCGGAAAATGTTCAAACTAACGTAAGCATCCCGAAGTGATTTTACTATGCTGGTTTTCTTAGCAGCAGCGCGCGGTCGATTTTTTCGCCCTCTGTGGCCATTTGTTGAACTTGAGAGTGTGCGGGGCCTGGTTGTGTCGTTTATAGTCGGTAAAGCGGGGGCCTTAATAGCCTAGTGAAGCGCCTGCGATGAACAGTCGTACCGCGACGCTGCGTTTCTATTCCCCTAATAGAGAAAGACTGGCCATGACCCTCCATGGATCATGACTGACTTTATTGAGAATAGCACTGCAGCGCGCACTATGCGACTTATCACCGTACGAACTCCCTCGTGCGTGCGACCCTCTTCAACTTATCCGCTTCTAAGCTTTCGCCTCACTGTCGCCACTCGCGGCAAGAAGTGCAAAATGTAATAATTTGCTCGATCTCCGTTTGTCATCACAAGATTCTAGCATTGAAAACGAAAAGCAGATACCCAAAGAAATAAGAATGTTCGTCATTTTATTTGTTGTATTTTAACGTATTGGTTTGAGTGAAAGTGTAATTGCAAGAATGCGCCGCATGTACCCTGTTCGCATTCGATGGAGGATAGAAAGATAGTGCCCGAAAGAGGAGCCACGCCCTTGACGCGCCCGGGAAAGGCGTGGCAAGCGGCTCACGGCAAGGGTGTAGATAGACAGCGGGACAGTCACGGTATTGCTAAGTTGCGATAATCCGTTGATAACAATACGCGGTGCTGGCGCGTTTCGTTGTGCAGCCTTCTGCGCTTGAAACGCGGAAGCAGCGTGCCGCGTAGGATGCGCTCATGTTGTCATACGCAGCTTTTTGTCTACACATTTTTTTTGCCTTTAGCTTTTGCACGTTCCCCGCTATCTCCGTTCTCCGACTGTCGTTGAGCAAATTCGTGTAAAACTCGGGTGAACGAGAAATTCGGCGCATCCTGCATAGCACCCCAGATGTTGTTCTCCCTTTATATACATGATGTCCCAAAAGCCCAGCATAGGTCAAAGGCATGCATGTACGTGGAGGACACAGCTTCGATTTTTACAGGGCACTTTCTTCCAGCCCTCCAGAACGACGTGATGAGCGATTTCACAAACGTCTCGGTATGGTTTGCCAAATTTCACTTGACCATGAACTGTGCAAAAACAAAATGCGTTGTATTTCACTGTCACAGGAAACATATTGATACTGCAATTCTTAACCTATCATTAAACAATATTTTTTTTTCAAGAAGTCCCTTCTTTCAAATATGTAGGAGTCAGTTTTGATGAGAACTTACACTGGCATGAGCCAGTAGAGAATCTATGCACAATGGTTGTCTATGGATGATATACTCTAATAAATGCTCGCCGATATTTTTCGCAGGCTATACTTCGTACGCTCTACTTTTCACTATGTCAATGGCGCATGAGTTACAGACTGGTTTTATGTGGTGTCACGTACACTAGTTATCTAAAACCTCTAGAACGAATCCAGAAGCCAATGTTGAGTCATAAGCGAAGATCAACCTATACGTAGCATTTTTCAATCGCAACGCATTCTTCCAGTTCCGATGTTGCGCGATTAGAAGATTGCTTTCACAATCAAAAATATAACTAATAGAAACTCTCTTCTTCCTGTTGATATTTTTTTCCGTTGCTATACGCAATAGGTGGTGGTGGTGCTGATGTTGAAGCAGGCGGGGTTAGCCTGGCATACATAGCCGGCAATTGTTCCGCCTGGTCCTCCTTCGAGTTGAGATCAGGGGTGTGTCACCAGGTGTCGATGAGCCCCGTGTCTCGCAGGAAGGCTATCAGCAGTCGTTGCGCTCTCTTCCTGAATGCCGTGGGCCCTCCGGGGAAAACAACGTCTTCAAAGGTCCTGTGCGTGAGACCGCTTTTTTGCAGGTTGTCGACCAACGCTTTTCTTTCTGTGTCAAACTGTGGGCATAGCCAAATGAAATGTTCGATGTCACCAATGTCACCACAGAAAACACAGAGTGGGGAAGCGCGAAGCCCAGTCTTGAATAACCAAGCTGGGGTGTATGCGGAGTCGGTCCTGATGCGGTATAAAAGCGTCGCTTGTTCGCGTGTAAATCCATGAGTCACACAGGATTCGTGTGGATTCTTGTGCATCTGTCTAAAGTGAAGGCGGATTGCATCCTTAGGGTTTTGAAAAGCCTTTGGAGCTTTCACTTTTGGGACACATGTCAGCGCTAGGCGTGCAAGGGCGTCAGCTTCCTAGTTTCCATCAATTCCTACGTGTGATGGAATCCACTGAAACCTTATGTTAAATCCTTTGCTCGTTAGGTCGTCAATCAGTGCCAGTGACTGCCTTGTAAATTTCTCTAGAGGTAGGCCCCGATGTAATCTTTGTAATGCTAACTTGGAATCCGTCAGCACCACGACATCTCGTGCAGAAAAGGCACGTAGTTTCCGCAAAGCGCGGTGATTGCGGCGCTTTCTACTGTTGTAGAGGAAACTGCGCGATCCAGTCGGCCAGACCATGACACATCAAGGGATGGCATGCAGAATGCCGCTGCACAGCTATCTGTTTGTGCGCACACCGAACCGTCTGTGTACACTTGTAGATGGTTTTGAAACACAGTGCTCAAGTGGTCCAGCACAATAAACTTGGCTTCGGCAGTTGAAATGGTGCGTTTCGTCGGTAGGTGGGGTACATTGAGGCTGCAGGTAACGTCCGGAAAAGACCATGGCGGGTCAAGGCGACTTCGTTTATGCCATACCAATCCTAACCTATACGCAATACGCGTCATGCTTCATACGGTAACTTCAACCTGCCCAAATGTCGTAACGTTTATGGCGAAAGATTTATAGAATTTAATGGAACTAAAATTTGAAAAATGGTCCCCCTTGAAATAAAAACTGCACGCAATTTTGGCCTAGCATGTCACTCATTTTTTCTGTCTATGCAAGACCTGTGAACTTGCGAGTCTATTGACATACATGGCTGAGATTTATGCTCACTATATGTTGTTTACGTATACCTATATACGCGTATACATACACACACATAGACACACGCACACACACACACACATATATATATATATATATATATATATATATATATATATATATATATATATATATATATATATATATATATATATATATATATATATATATATTGTTACGGGAAGGAAGAAGCGTTCGTCTATTTACAGGTAGCTTTTAATGGCTGAGCCAACAAGCGTAGAGCATCGATCTTGCTAAAACACTTCTTCGTCGTCTCCAAGACCACCATCAGCGTCGTCTTCTTTCCACATTACCGACTGTGACATCACCCCCGTCGGAAAAAGCACCTGATTGGTGCGGCTCATCGGTCGAAGAAAGGTAAGGTTTGAGACGGCTGACGTGGATGATGTCAGAGAGGGGTGAAGGCACCGTGGCATTCAGCGGAGACACTTCATATGTGACAGGGGTCACCTGGCGAAGGATGCGGTAAGGGCCATAGTATCGCGAGAGTAATTTCTCGGAAAGACCAACATGCCGAGCTGAATACCATACTAGCACAAGAGCGCCTGGTTCGTAGTTCACGTCGTGATGGCGCTTGTCGTAACGGTACTTCTGGCGTGTCTGGGAAGCAGACAGACGAATGCGGGCAATCTGGCGTGCTTGGGTCGCTGTGGCTATTACATCCCGAGTGTACTCTGTCGGCGAGTCGAGCGTGGTCGAGAGGAGTGTCTCGAAAGGCAAAGTCGGCTCACGGCCGAAGAGGAGATAGAAGGGTGAATAGCCAGCTGTGTCGTGGCGCGCGGAATTGTAGGCGAAGGTGACAAATGGTAGAGCAATGTCCCAGTCGCGGTGATCGGAGGAAACATACATTGCGAGCATGTCCGTTAATGTGCGGTTCAGGCGTTCGGTAAGACCGTTAGTTCGAGGATGGTAAGCGGTAGTAAGTTTATGTTTAGTAGCACATGATCGAAGTAGGTCGTCTATGACTTTGGCAAGAACGTATCTACCACGATCGGTGAGAAGTTGACGAGGTGCACCGTGGTGCAAGATAACGTCGTGAAGCAAGAAATCAGCGACGTCTGTAGCGCAGCTGGTCGGTAGGGCTCTAGTAATGGCATAGCGAGTTGTATAGTCCATAGCGACGGCAATCCACCTATTTCCGTCCTCGGATATAGGGAATGGTCCAAGGAGATCAAGGCCAACGCGAAAAAAAGGGTCGGCCGGTATATCCAAAGGCTGCAGCAGTCCGGCAGGAGGCACAGCTGGTCTTTTTCGGCGTTGACACAACTCACACGCGGCAACATAGCGCCGGACGCGGTTGAGACGCGGCCAGAAAAACCGTCGCCGAATTCGGTCATAGGTCCGCGTGACGCCAAGGTGTCCAGCGGTGGGAACGTCGTGCAGTTTTATGACCACGTACGGATGGCCGTGTAGATATGGCTTTGGAGTTGTAGTCGTCGTAGTCGTCGATGGCGCTCGCTCGCAGCCAACCACGGCCACCGTGGTCGGTGGGCACGTCGTTGTCCTCCTAGTGGTGGTCGTAGTCGGCTTCGGCGTCGTCGTGGTCCGTTTGGTTGTCGTCGTTGTTGTTGTCTTCCTTGTCGTGGTGCGTTTCGTGGTGGTCGTGGTTCTTTTAGTCGTCTCGGGCTGCTCACAGTTGTCCGCGGCCACAGCAGCAGCCCTCCGCGGCTGCAGGGCCGGGGGATCCGTGCGAGCGGTGGTCACGTGCGTCGGGTGAGCCGTCCTGTACCCGACGCTGGACCGGCAGCTGGACCGGCCGCTCCACTGTCGCGCGAAGAGCGTGGCGTTGAGGCTAGGATAGGCCGCGTGCGACTCGCCGCTGCTGCCGTTCCCGCGGTGCTGCTCTCTGTGGCTGGGCTCCTGAGGCGCGTAGTCGCCCTTCTTGTGCATCGTCAATGCCTGCAGGTTTCTGGCCGCCGCAGCGATGGCCGGGTGGCTGCGGTTAACCAGTCGGAACTTGATGATGTGCATCTTGTACCGCTGGTCCGACTGGCCGCTGTCCTTGGCCACACCATCCGAAGCCGCCGACCCGTTCGCGCTGCCTCTGGCACCGCCGGTGTCGACGCCGACGAACTGCGCCCGGCCATTGCTGGTGCGATTGTTCAGCTTCGCTGCGCCGCCCCGCTTGAAGAGGTAGTCCTTGATGAAATCGAACAACCCCTCATCGTCCCTTCGCTGCGCGCCCGCGGCCCGCTTGGACGGGTCTTTGGCGAGAACCTCCTGATGTTCTTCGTAGACTTGGTGTTGCACGAGCAGATACGGGTTGTTCGAGGACTCGGCGGGCGCGGCGAGAGCGGCCAGAACCGCGAGGCCTAGCAGGCTGACCGCCGGTCGAAGACGGGTGAGGCTGCGTGGCTTCATTGGTGGACGTGCGGGGTAATCGAGTAAGACGGAGCTCCGCAGCGGACGTAACCTGGCCGCCATGTCTTCCGAAGGAGACAGTTCAACCGCGGCCTCGTCGTCGCCCCCGACAGTCATCCTGGCCCAGCCTCGCGACCCTGGCATGTTTTCCGGGATTGACAACGTTGACGTCGATGACTGGTTACAGAATTATGAACGGGTCAGCGCATACAACAGGTGGGATAACACGCTTATGCTGGCTAATGTAATATTCTACCTGAAGAAAACAGCACGGGTCTGGTTCGAAACACATGAAGAAGAGATTACGAGTTGGGACCAGTGCAAACAGAAGCTTAGGGATTTGTTCGGCAAACCCGTCGGCCGCCAACGTGCTGCAAAGAAGGACCTTGGGACCCGTGTACAGACGTCCACTGAATCGTACGTGGCCTATATCCAGGACGTCCTCGCTCTCTGCCGCAAAGTAGATAACAACATGGCAGAGGCAGACAAGGTCAGCCACGTCTTAAAGGGCATCGCGGACGACGCGTTTAACCTGCTTGTTTATAAGAACATCACAACGGTCAATGAGATCATTAACGAATGTCGCCGCTTTGAAGACGCGAAGAGTCGCCGCATAGTTCAACAGTTTAAGCGCCTACCTAATACCGCAGCTTCGTCGACGTGCGAAGACATTTGTCCACCGCGTGAGCCCACCTCCTCCGAGAACGTCGTCCGTATCGTTCGGCGAGAAATCGAAGCAGCGTCTCCTGCCACGCCTGTGACGCAGTGCTTTGACGATTCCCGGCCACTTGTGTCACTCATTCAGTCGGTCATTCGCCAAGAACTTGCGAATGTAGGTCTTCCATCCATCTGCTCCGCCAGCCGTCCTGACTTTGCTTCGTCTGCTGCCTCTGCCCCTGTTCACCGGAGCCAATACGGTCCGTATCCGAGCTATCGCAACCCGGCCGAATGGCGCACCCATGACGATAGACCCATCTGTTTTTACTGTGGACGTGTGGGCCACATCTCTCGCCACTGTCGAAGTTCCTGGCCAGCCCACTCACGACCAAGCTTTCCCGCCTACCGCCGCTCCCCACTGAATCCTCGCCCGCCATCACTCTCCACCGATGTTGAAGACGCACCTGACAACGCTCGAGCCACCGCGACCAGCCGATCGCCATCACCACATATTCGCCGCTCCCGTTCGCCCCAGCTGCGTCGCTCTCCATCCCCAGCTTACCGTCGCCGCTCTCCGACGGGAAACTAACTGGGGCAGCTCCTGGAGGTGACGCTGCTCTAGAACACCGGCCTGAAATTCCTCTGCTGACCCTGCCTACTAATCGGAACCTTCTGGACGTGGACGTGGATGGTTTGCCCGTTACAGCACTCATCGACACTGGAGCCCAAATTTCCATCATGAGTGCGGAGCTTCGAACGCGCTTGAAAAAGGTACTTACCCCTGCTCCGACTCGACTGCTCCAGGTCGCCGATGGTGGAACTCCGGCTGTGCTTGTAATGTGTACTGCTCGTGTCAGTGTCGCCGGTCGCCACACGTCCGTTTTGTTTAGTGTGCTTGAACGTTGCCCTCACAATGTGATCCCCGGACTCGACTTTTTGTCCGCCCATTCTGCTCTGATTGACTGTTCCGCCGGTGTCGTACAACTTGACTTACCCCGCACCTCCACCAATGATGTTACGGGAAGGAAGAAGCGTTCGTCTATTTACAGGTAGCTTTTAATGGCTGAGCCAACAAGTGTAGAGCATCGATCTTGCTAAAACACTTCTTCGTCGTCTCCAAGACCACCATCAGCGTCGTCTTCTTTCCACATTACCGACTGTGACAATATATATATATATATATATATATTGCTGCAGGAAGAAAGCAGGCCCGCGAGTGTAAAATGATGTATATTCACAAATGGTGTATATGGCGTTCAGGCATCTGCTAGACTTCGTCTTCCTCTACTCCAATTCAACTTCTTCCTTCACTTCACCGTAACATCACCCTCCCGGCGGGGTAGCTCCGTCGCGGTGCAAGTTATAGAGCCGCACTTAATGGGGGGACATAGGGCTTGAGCCTGACGACGTGAACAACATCGCTGGTTAAGTTGGGAGGCACTGAAGGCTGACCGACTGGGGCGATCTCGTATGTAACGTCGGACAGTTGTAAGATCTGGTACGGACCAGAATAACGGAAAGGAGAATAACGGGAAAGAGAAGGACAAGGGAACCAAGTGAAAAATGGTGGTCTTGGTGCCGAAGGTCGTGGCGTCGCTTTTGAGAAGCTTGCGAGACTGTGAGGCGATGACGGGCGATATCTCGGGCCTGGGCGGCTAAGTCAATAGCATCGCGAGCGTAACTAGTGCTGGCTGATTGTACTGTGGAGGGTAGCAACGTGTCGAAGGGCAAAGTGGTTTCGCGGTCATGCAGCAGGCAAAATGGGGAATATCCGGCAGTGACATGACGGGACAACTTGTATGCGAAAGTGATGTACGCTAAAGCGATGTCCCAGTCGCGGTGATCATCGGAAACGTACATGGCGACCATCTCAGTTAGTGTGCGGTTGAATCGCTCGGTGAGGTCGTTCGTTTGAAGGTGGTACACGGTAGCAATCTGGCGTTCTGTACAGCAGGAAGGGAGCAGGTAATCGACGACCTTCGATAGAAAGTAGCCGCCGCGATCCGTCAGCAACTGGCGAGGGGTGCCGTGGTGCAGGATGACGTCAAATAGTAAGAAGTTGGCGACATCTGTAGCGGAGCTGGTTGGCCTCGCTCGTGCAATAGCATATCTCGTGGTATAATCGGCTGCTACAGCAACCCATTTGTTTCCTTTGATGGAAATCGGAAAGGGGCCAAGGAGGTCGAGGCCCACACGGAAGAAGGGCTCTTTAGCTATGTCAATTGGTTTAAGCAAATCAGCGGGAGGCATAGCAGGCGTCTTCCGGCGCTGACACAGGTCGCAAAAAGCGACATAACGGCGCACAGAGCGATAAACACCGGGCCAGAAGAAGCGGCGTCGCAGGTGGTTGTAAGTACGAGTGATGCCCAGATGTCCAGCAGTAGGAGCGTCGTGAAGTTGCTGGAGCACGGCGAGTCGAAGGTGCTTCGGAACGACTGTGAGGAGCTCCTGGCCGTCAGGACGAACGCTGCGACGGTATAAAGTTCCATCGCGCAAGGTGCACATCCAAAGGGACGGGTCATTGGGCGAGGAGCTTAGGCGTTCCATAAATGTTCGAAGAACAGGATCTTTCCACTGCTCGTCACCAATGTGGAGGAATCCGGAGAGGGATAGAACACTGATGTCCGAGTCTGCATCGGTATCGTGCGGTTGATCCACATGATTGAGGGACACGCAGTCAGCGTCTTTCTGCAGGCGTCCTGACTTATACATAATTGAAAATGTATATTCTTGTAAACGCAATGCCCAACGTGCAAGTCGTCCTGTTGGGTCCTTCAAAGAGGAGAGCCAGCAGAGGGCGTGATGACCGGTTACGGTACAGAAGCTCCACCGAAAAGGTGCGATAATAATTTCGCGACCGCCCATACGAGCGCGAGACATTCTTTCTCAGTAATGGAGTAATTTCGCTCGGGCGTGGAAAGAAGGCGTCTAGCGTAAACGATGACACGGTCTTGGCCCTGTTGACGCTGAGCGAGGACAGCGACGATGCATGACCACTCGCGTCAGCTCCTACTTCACTGGGCGCAGAAGGGTCAAAGTGTGACAGAATCGGGGAAGTTGTAAGCCGCTAAATCAGGGTAGAGAAGGCTTTCTCCTGCAGTGGTCCCCAAGAGAAAGAGATGTCTTTCTTAAGAATGTCAGTGAGAGGGTGAGCGATGTCGGCGAAATTTTTCACAAATCGCCGGAAATAAAAGCATAAGCCCAAAAAACTACGGACATCGTTTGTTGAACAAGGTACAGGAAAATTTCGCACGCGTGAACTTTCTGTGGATCAGGTTGGATTCCGGCGGCGTTTACGAGATGGTCGAGCATGTCAATTTCGTGGCAACCGAAATGGCACGTTGAAGAGTTTAGCTGAAGGTCAGCTCTGCGAAACACGGAGAGTATCGTTGTGACGCGCCGCAGGTGGCTCTCAAAGTTAGGCGAAAACACAATCACATCGTCGATGTAACACATGCATGTAGACCACTTCAAGCCGCGCAAGAGAGAGTCCATCATGCGTTCGAATATAGCTGGCGCATTGCATAATCCAAAGGGCATTACTTTAAATTGGCACAGATCGTACGGTGTGACGAAGGCGGTTTTCTCGCGGTCCATCTCATCGACGCTAATCTGCCAATAGCCGGAGCGGAGGTCAATTGATGAAGGGTATTGGGATTCGTGAAGGCAGTCAAGAGCGCCATCAGTGCGAGGCAGGGGATAAACATCCTTCTTTGTTATCCTGTTGAGGTGACGGTAGTCAACGCAGAAGCGCCACGAGTTGTCTTTTTTTTCTTTACTAAGACAACCAGTGATGCCCACGGGCTACTGGAAGGTTCAATGAAGTCCTTGTCCATCGTCCTGTCTACCTCTTTCTGTATGATGGCCCTTTCTGTTGCCGAGACACGATATGGCCGCCTGCGAATGGGGCTGGCATCACCGGTGTTGATGCGGTGCGTGACAACAGATGTCTTGCCAAGTGGACGGTCGTCCGAATCAAAGATGTCCCGATAAGATGACAGGAGGCGACGAAGAGCTGTTGTTTGCTCGGAAGGAAGGTCAGTGGCTATCATCTTAGAAACATTGTCCGCAGGCGTCGAGGACGAAGGAGTGGGTGACAAAGGTCCGTTGGTACTAAGGAAGGATTCAGAGGTCAAAGAAGACATGTCAAATTCTTCCAAAAGAGTAATATGCACTATGGCGATACCGTGTGGCAGCACATGCGACGAAAATCCAAAATTGAGGATAGGTACGCCAGCGCAGTCTTCGCGGATTCGGATTAAGGTGCTCGGTAGGGCAACATTGCGCGACAAAACCACGTCAGTAAGCGGCGACACGACGTACTCGCCATCAGGTACGGGAGGGCAGGGCGTCACGACATTTGTAGCCGCCTGTGGAGACAGCCTTGCAAACTCAGCACAACATAAGCGGTGTGAAGCACAAGTGGTTGCGTCGGCAGGAAGCGGCAGGTCCAACTGTACAACACCTGCGGAGCAGTCAACTTGGGTATGGTTTTTCTAAAAGAAGTCGAGGCCGAGAATTAGGTCGTGTGGACAGAGTTCAAGGATGGTAAATAGAACAACGGTGTAATGGCCCCCATTGGTCACACGTGCTGTGCACATTCCAAGGACAGGTGAAGTACTCCCATCGGCGACTCGCACAGTGCACGCTATGGCGGGTGTCAGAAGCTTTTTGAACCTTCGGTGGAGAGTATATAGCGCTCATAACTGAAAACGGCGCTCCTGTATCAACGAGAGATCTAACAGGAACGCCATCAACTTCAATTACAGTAGGTTTCCACATGTAGGCAGGCTCAACAGAGGATTTGTGGGCCGGGTCGGAGTTGCAGCTTCACCTCCGGGAGCTGCACCGCCTAGTTTCCCGAAGCGAAGTGACCGGTTGCAGGAGTGGACGAAGAGCGGTGAACGAGAGGCGAACGGTACCTACGACCTTGCGGAGACGGGGAGCGGCTGGATCTTGGTGGAGCACTGCCGGCGTTGATGTTCCTAGTCGGCGTATAGGGCGAGAAAGTAGGATTGTCTGGTACTTGGCGGTAGTGACTTGGAGACGACCACCAAGGAGGCGACGACCACTGGTTGCGGCAATGACGGGCGATGTGTCCAATACCTGAACAATTAAAACACATGAGTTTAACATCCGCTGTGCGCCATTCAGCTGGGTTGCGACGGAGTGGTGGAAAGCTTTGCGTCTGGGAGCGAGCGGTCGGAGAAATTTGGTAGGTGTTTGTATGGCGGACCGAGCAGAGAGATGGAATGGACAAACTTGCTCTTTCCTCCCGAACGACCGCTTGTATAAGGGAGATAGCGGGTACGCTTTCCCGACAGGCTGAACGAACTGAAGCCGGGCCCATGGCCTCAAGCTCACGGCGAACGATGCGCGTTATTTCTTCCGGTCCTGTGTGCTGAACGAACCGCGGCGGGTCTTCGCAAGAAGATGTCGCGGCGGTATTGGGCAATCGGTCGAAAGTTTGAGCGACGCGGCGGCCCTTCGCTTATTCGAAGCGCCGGCACTCCTTTATAATTGCATCCACAGTGGCACAATCCTTACACATAAGGAGATTGAAGGCATCATCTGCAATACCTTTCAGTATATGACAAATCCTGTCTGCCTCGGTCATGTTGTCATCAGCCTTGCGACAGAGGGCCAGCACATCCTGTATGTACACGACATAGGATTCTGTGGACGTTTGAGCGTGGCATGCAAGTTCTTATTTTGCTGCCAGCTGACGACCGACAGGTCAGCCAAACAGGTCTCGCATTTTTTCTTTGCTGACATCCCAGCTCGTTAGGTCAGCTTCATGTGTGTCGTACCATTGCTTCGCAGTTCCCCTCAGATAAAATATCACGTTTGCTAGCATCATTCTTGGATCCCACCTATGGTCGCACACTTGCTCGTACATCGTAAGCCAGTCCTTGACGTCGGCGTTGTCCGTGCCACAAAAAGTCCCCTGGTCCCGCGGATGAGTGAGGATGGCCGTTGGCACGGACTGCTGAGGCGTTGTCGCTTGTGTCGGTTGATTTGCCATTGTGGCGGCATGTAGATGACGTCCACTGCGAAGTTCCGTGATTGTATCCCACACCTTCCACCAAAATGATGCAGGAAGAAAGCAGGCCCACGAGTGTAAAATAATGTATAATCACAAATGGTGTACAAGGCGTTCAGGCAACTGCCAGACTTCGTCTTCCTCTAGCCCAATTCAACTTCTTCCTTCACTTCACCGTATATATATATATATATATATATATATATATATATATATTTGTTGTATATTGCCCTGGACCGGCCACTAGGCATTTAAGGCTATCGGTCCCAATATTCTTTGTACATATATTTTCTGATGCTCTTGAAAAATAAAGTTTCAGTTTGAGTTTTTGTCAGTTTGCTGGTAAGTGGGTTCGTGACTTTGTGAACTCATAATATTCAAGAAAATACGATGTTCTAAATAATTGAATAGGCAATAATATACTTCTCGGACAGCAGGATTAGGACAGAGGAATTCTATGGCACACAAGACCGATATTGAAACCATTACCCCATGGGCGTATGCGCCGACAAGTGGCTTTGAAGACGCGTAATAATTTCTCGTGGTCGAGCGAGCACACGTTCAAGTGCCTAGCGGCTTTCGCGTTCACCATCTTGACAGGCGGTAATGCTTTATTATTAAACATTGTTTGCAAGGAGGTATGGAAGGA
The DNA here is from genome assembly GCF_050947875.1 of Dermacentor variabilis. Taxonomy (NCBI): domain Eukaryota; kingdom Metazoa; phylum Arthropoda; class Arachnida; order Ixodida; family Ixodidae; genus Dermacentor; species Dermacentor variabilis. Next base: position 138,145,073 of record NC_134575.1, read on the forward strand.
AAAATGGTAAAAGTAACGTTAAGATACGTGAAGAGGGCGGTGTGGATCCGAGAGCGAACAGCCATAGCCGATACTCCAAGAGAAAGAAAAGGTCCTGTGCAGGTCGCGTATCTTGTAGGGCAGATAACAGACCAGCAATTAGAGTTGTAGAATGGGTACCAATGGAAGGGAAGCGCAGTCGAGGACAGCAGAAGACTAGATGGCGTGATGAAATTAGGAAATTTGCAAGCGCAAGTTGTAATCAGCTGACACAGGACAGCAGTAAATTGAGATAACTAGGAGGGGCCTTCGACCTGCAGTGGATATAAACACAGACGGATGACGATGGTAACAATGCGTGTTCGAAGAATGCTACAGTCTTGTTCATCTACAAAATTAAGAGTTTTCAAATTGAGAGCAATGAACACAGACAAAGCTCAATACACAAGACCGCAAGAACGTCTGAAAGCCAAAAAGGTGAAGATCAGGCAAATACATGTATTACGCCTCATTTCCACGCTTGTTGAACTATCGCAGTGCTCTAGTTTCCTCTAGAAATTATTGTAGGAAGCTCTGTGCTTTCAGCGGCGCAACGGCATCGCCCGGTGATGATCTTGTTTACAAATTTCTTGGAGACGCTCGTGTAAGATTATGAACGTTTAGATGCAGTGACGAAGAGCTTCGGAAAAAGTCGTCTTCGTCTCCAGCCGAGACGTTCTCCTTGCCTGCCAGGACGAGCCCACATCTCGTCACTTATTCCTCACGCACCATCACCAGAGTTCAACAGGCGTACTACTAGCCCAAACTTTCTACATCTGTTAAGAGCTACGTAAAACGTTGTCGTGAGTGTCAACGCCGCAAATTCCAGCCACTGAAGCCCGCGGGGATGGAGCAAGTTATCCCACCACGTAGGCCGAATTCGATCACATAGGAATGGACTCATTCGAGTCTTGTCCCTTGCCATCAGCCGGAATCAAGTGGATCGTAGTCGCTACAGACTACTTAACAAGATACGCCAGGACAAGGGCTTCACAAAACGGCACGTTTGCCGATGTTGCCCAATCTTTTATAGACCAGATCGCTCTTCGACATGGCGCCCTGGCGGGCGTGATCACTGACAGAGGCACAGCTTCAAAGGCACAGCTGACTGACGACGTATTCAAGCTAAACTACACAAGCCATCGCAAGACCACTGCATATCATGCGCAAAAGAACGGGTTGACCGAACGCTTGACCAAAACCATCACCGACATGTTAGCCATGTAAACCTATTTACAGCACAAGACGTGGATCAGGTCCTACCGTACGTAGCATTTGCGTAAAACACAGCCATGGAGGAAAGAACGCGATTCACGCTCTTCCGTCTTGTCTAAGAACGTATGATCCATACCACGCTGGATGCGATGCTTTCGCATGATTACGACGTGTTCGTCACCTCTGACGCTGAGCAATTTATGGAGTATGCCGAAGAAGGTCGCTAATTGGCACGCCTGCACAACACGCAACAGCAGAATGCAGATGCACGCCGTGACAATCTTCGCCATTGCCAAGTTGAATACCACCCGGGCGATCAACTTTGGGGGTGGAAGCCGATTCACTGGCATGGGTTGTCAGAGAAGCTGCCCAGATTGCATCGCATTAGTGACGTGAAGTACGAGGTTCTCCCGGATAGTGCCGTATCATCGCAACGTCGAAAGCACCAGTACGATATTGTACACGTTGTACGTTTCAAGCTTTATTTCACAAAGTAGTGTAACAACACAACTTTATGACTTTTTTCTCCGCTCCCCTCGTGCATACTGTATGTTTGTTCCGCCTTTGTGCTTTACCTACGTCCACTTGCACGAGCAGCGGAAGGGCCCCTTCTTTCAGAAGGTGAAAATGCCACCAGGTCGCCAGATGTGGCGAGTGCGAGCCAGCGTTCTGCAAGGAAAGGAGACGAAGTTGTTTTTGGGTCGGCCATCTTCGCGGCTAGTGCTCGTCTCTGCCGGTGCAGTATTTCTTGTCACAAAGACCTGTAGCATGTGGGAATATATATTATAAAGGTGTTTATTAGCCACCACCGATTTCGGCCTACCGTCAGAACAGGGCACGGACTCTGAACACGAGCGGCATTACCCGAGCAGAGCGCTGAAGAGGATAGTCCGCTACTATTACCCCCGGCAACGAAAAGGGAGCCGCCCGGCGACCTAACGGCTCCTCACTGTGGCTGGATTGCAATACGGCTTGAGGTGCTCGACGTCGAGGGTGGCTCACTCACAACGGCGCATGCCCGAAGACGGCTCAACGAGTTTGATCACGCTTTTGATGGGAGATGCGTGTTCGACCATATGGTAGCATCCTTGATACTTGGGTACAAGTTTTCAAAAGATACCAGGTGCAGCGGAAGGAACCGAGATGCACACAAACGCTCCAGGAAGGAAGTCGGGCGCAGAAGTGCAGTCACCGCGAGTGCGCTTCTAGCGCTCTTGGTCACTGAAGGCAAAGGACCGTGCGAAATCGCAGCGCTCTTCAGCATGTCTTGCCGTGGCAGAAATAGGCGTACATTCACATGCATCGGGCCAGTATGGTATAATTGTGTCAACGTTGCGTGAGAAAGGCCGACTGCACAGTAAAAAAAGGGGTGCAAAGCCCGTAGTGCTCTGACTAACGGTGTTGTACACGTAGGTTGCGAATCGCAGGATGACGCCCCAATTTGTATGGTTGGAGGTGACGTACATGACAATCATATCGCCATGCCTAGAGTTAAAGCGTTCTGTAAGGATATTGGTTTGAAGATGGTACACCGCAGTTGTCCGATGAACAACATGGAACTCTTTATGAATGGTTTCAAGTACTTAAGACTGGAAGACGAGTTCGCGATCTCTGAGCAGTTCCTGAGGTGGCCCATGACACAGGATGAATTGAAGAAGCAGGAAGGAGACAACACCGAGCGCTGCAGCTGTCGGGATGGTGGCAGTTATGGCGTATCGCGTGATGTGGTCGGCTGGCACAATAGCACAGGTGTTTCTAGCTGATATTGGCGCATGATGATGATGTATAGGATTTTGTGGCGCAAGGGCCAGTCATGGCCAAAGAGCGCCAAGCAATGGTGTTATGTACTCGGTGAGAGAAATAACAACAAAGAGTATAGTCTGTCTATGACGAGATAGTGTGGCTGTATAGAGGCATAAGACAAGACGCAGGATATGAACATGTTAACATGATGACAATGGCTTGTGAGGTGTGCTGTTTACCTAAAAGTTATAACATGAAGGTGTGAGGTACTAAAAATGTATATATGTCAGTAGCACTACTGCCTCAACGAGGTCCTTAAGTGGAAGGGCCCGGAGGCAAGTGCTATACAAAGCGCTGTTTTCGCAGCAGGAGCCTCTGATTAGGGGCCGTGCTACGAAACTTGTGGGGCTAGTATTTGTAATGCGTCAACATCCTGTAAAAAGTTAAAAACTGTTTTGGGGTTCAAAAGCTGGTCAGCACCAAGGAACATACATGGGTGTGAAGGGATCTGCTGTCGGTACGCTAGAAGGAAGTACTTTTCCTTTGAGATTCCGCTTCCCGACACTCCAGCAGGTCGTGAAGGACGGTCAGTGTCTCTCCACATTTACAACAGGTTGCAGCTTCGCTACCGGTCAATGGATAACAGTGTGTGCCAAAGGTATGGCCTATCCTAAGGCGGCAGAAAATGACTTCAGTTTGCCGTGTTTTTGTTATTGGTGCGCAATTTCCTATGTGTGGCTCAATTAAATGGAGTTTATTGGAAGTTTCAGTATCCCACATCTGTAGCCAATGCCTTCTCAGTGTTCTGCGCAAAAATAGTTTTATTTCTGAAGGTGCGATACCTATGGAAGAGTTGCCAGCGTTTTTTGTAATGGATTTGGCAATTTCATCAGCGAGCGTGTTGCCCTCGATGCCCCTGTGCCCAGGCATCCAACATACTATGACATGTTTATTACACGAATATAATTTGCCCAGGAGTTAATATAGATCAATGAGTATGAGATTGTTGAGGTTCTTGAGTGACATCAGAGGTTTTACGACAGATAGGGAGTCTGTATATACAATGGCCTTCTGTAGCTTTGTTTTCTTGATTTGTTGAACAAGAGACAGTATTGCGTAAGCCTCTGCAGTGAAGATGCTCGTTTCCGGGTGCAGAACGTTGGATTCGGAGAATTATGGGCCGACAGCTGCATAGGAAACGCCAGCGTACGACTTCGAAGCGTCAGTGTAAAATTCTGTGTACGGGTACTTGTGCTGGAGTTCTAAGAAATGAATTCTGATGTGTGCCTCTGGAGCTTGTTTTGAAACCTCTACGAAGGATATATCGCATTCTATGTGCTGCTACTGCCACGGCGGCAGTGGCTTTGCTGGGACCATAAGCTTTTGCTCAAGAGTCGGAACTTCCATTTCCTCAGAAAGTTTTCTAACGCGCAGAGAAAATGGTTCTCTAGCTGCAGGTCGATTATCAAACAGCGTTGCAGATGCGAGGTCGTTTATGGTTTCGTAACACGGATGGTCGCGGTTCGCGTTAACTTTCAGAAAGTAAAGGAAACTGCAGTACGACCTCTGAAGATGAAGCGACCACTCGTTGGCTTCAATGTAGAAACACTCCACAGGACTCGTCCTGAAGGCACGAGTAGCCAGGCGGATACCTAAGTGATGAATAGGGTCAAGAATCTTTTAGGCGCTTGGAGTAGCAGACTGGTAAACCACGGCCCCGTAGTCTAGGCGTGTACGTATAAGGCTTTTCTAGACATTCATGAGGCATTTCATGTCACTGCCCCATGTTGCATGCGACAAGATTTTCAGAATGTTCATTTTTTTTAGGCATTTGTGCTTAAGCTATCTTAGGTGCGGAATGAAAGTTAATTTTTTATCCAGAATAATGCCCAGAAATTTGTGTTCTGTGTTTACAGGTATGCGCTGTCCATTTAAGTGTATATTGGGATCTGCGGCCAGTCCTCTCTTTCGTGTGAATAACACACATGAGCTTTTATTGGGATTGATTTTAAAGCCATTTTCTCTGGCCCATTTAGACACTTTGTTCAGTCCAATTTGGATGTGTCGTTCACAGATCGCGAGGTTACATGACTTGAAACCTATCTGTATATCATCTACATATAGGGAGTACAACACGCCGTGCAGTATTTATGAACGTAAGGAGTTCATTTTTATGATGAAAAGCACACAATTGAGTGCGCCTCCCTGCGGCACCCCAGTTTCCTGTGTATATGGTCTGGACAGAGCATTCCCAAATCTAACGCGGAACGTGCCATTTGATAAGTAGCTTTCAATTATGTTAAGCATATTCCCGCGGATACCAATTTCTGAAGGATGTCGTAATATTCCAAACCGCCATGGTGTATCATATGCTTTTTCCATGTCGAGGAAGACAGACAGAAAAAACAGTTTGTGTATAAAAGCGTCGCGGATATTTGCTTCTATGCGAACAAGACTGTCTGTTGTAGAACGGCCTTCTCTAAAGCCGCACTGATAAGGATCGAGCAGTTTGTTTTCTTCAAGAAAATGTAAGAGCCGGCGGTTTACCATTTTTTCATAAAGTTTGCAAAGACAACTTCTTAAAGCTATGGGACGGTAACTTTCCACTGAGGATGCATCTTTACCTTGTTTTAGAAAGGGTACTGCGATGGCTTCTCTCCGTGCCAGTGGAAGGAACCCAGTCGCCCAAATAGTGTTGAAGAGGGACAGCAGAGCCATTTGAACATTAGAGTCCAGATCCTTGATCATCTTATACATAATACAGTCGACTCTGCGAGCAGAGCTTTGACAAGTGCTTAATGATGCTGTGAATTACATAGCACTGAAGGGACGGTTGTAAGGTTCGTTTTCACCACACTTTCTATTGAACGGCTTGCTTTCTGCAGATTGTTTTAGTTTATGGAAAAACTCCGAATAATGTTCGGAGCTGGACACATGCTCAAAATGCTGTCCAAGGGCGTTAGCCTGGTCTTCAAGGCTATTGTCGTGGATATCAACCAAAGGCAGGAGGTAAGGTTGGTGGCCTACTAATTTTTTCAACCGACTCCATACTTTTCCTTCTTGTTTGTAGCAGTTAATGCTGGAGACGTATTTTCCCCAGCTTTCCCTTCTAGCAGTGCGCCGTGTTCATCTTCCTTGGGACTTTATATGTTTGAAGTTAATAAGGTTCTCAGTTGTTGGAGAGTGGCGCAGCGTGTCCCAAGCCTTATTCTATTTTTTTTCGTGCATTCCTGCAATCTTCGTTCCACCAGGGCACTCGCCTTTTCTTCGGGGTCCCGTTCGTTTGTGGGATACACTGCAATGCGGGGTCAATCATAAAAGCGGTAAAATAAGCAACAGCGTCGTTTATATTAAGATCGTTAAGAGCGTTTCGAGGCATATACGTCAGCGTCTTAAAATTTTCCCAGTCTGCAGATGCAGTCTTCCATCGAGGGGCGTGTGGGGAAGGATCATGTTCTTTTGTAGATTCAAGAACCACAGGATAATGGTCACTGCCATAATGGTTCTGGATAACTTTGCAATCTAAACGGAGTACTGAGGTCGGGGATGCTATGCTTAAGTATGGGTTATGTATGGGTTATGTGCAAGGCTGTAAAATGTTGGTTGTTTCTTATTTAGCACGCAGGCGCCTGAAGAAAACAGGATTTGTTCTATTATTCGACCTCTTGCATCGCATCGGGAATCCCCCCAAAGAGTATTGTGTGCATTGAAATCCCCAACCAGTATGTATGGGTCTGGCAGGGCATCTATTAATCCCTCTAGTTCTGTTCGATGGAGCCGAAAGTTAGGCGGTATGTAGATAGAACAAACGCTAATTAGTCTTCCAAAAAATAACGCCCGAAGCACAAATGCCTCAAGAGGTGTTTGAAGTTCCAGAGCACGGCATGCAACGGACTTATCAGCTATTATTGCTGCACCGCCGGACGCGGTGTTGGCATCGTCACGGTCCTAGCGAAAAATGGAGAATTGCGTGAGAAAGCCTGACTGCGTTGGTTTTAGATGTGTTTCCTGTAAACACAGCACTTTTGAATTGTGTTTATGGATGAGTTCTTACACATCATCAAGGTTTCTAAGGAGACCTCTGATGTTCCATTGAATGATTTGTATATCCACATTGGAAGTAAATAGGTGCTGTGTGTACGGAAACGGAAGTGGTGCCTTAGATTACAGAGCTCTTTCGAGGCCCTGTAATCGGGGTTTTGCCCTTTCTCAAGCGTTCGAGGGAGCCTCGTCGCTCCTTAGGCGTTTGGTGCGCCTTGAAGGACAGGTGTAGTGTCCATTGCCTCTAGTGAGGCTCCGGACACGTGCTCTTGCGAGCGAGAAGTTACCAGAGAGAGTCTCGCCTTGGAGGGCAAGATCCCTGCGCCCACCAGCCCGGAGGTCGATGGGGCTCCCTGAGGGATTTGGCTGCGCCAGCTGTTGCCAGCTCTGGAAGGGCTGCGCCGACCTTCGGGGTCGATGGTTCGTTTTGCTCGGTTAGTGGAGCAGCGTTAGCTGCAACCTCCGTGGGGGCAGATGGCGTAACTGCCGACTCACTGCTTGTGGGTCGGGACAGCCGCCGGAGGTCATTGTGACGCTGCCCCCTGACGCGCCACTTCGGCAAAGCTTTTCTTTGGCAGGTATGCTACCCGCCTGCGTGCCTCTTTGAACGATACATTTTCCTTAACTTTGATTGTGACTATTTCTTGTTCTTTTTTCCATGATGGACAGGACCGCGAGTACGCGGCGTGTTCCCCATCGCAGTTCACGCAGTGGAGAGAGTTCTCACAAGCTTCAGAGGTGTGTTCGTGGGCACTGCATTCCGCACAGGTTTGGCGGCCTCGGCAGCTCTGCGAGCTGTGGCCGAAACGTTGGCATTTGAAACATCTCAGGGGGTGTGGCACGTATGGCCTAACACGGAGCTTAATATACCCTGCCTCGATTGACTCGGGCAGGATACTTGACCCGAAGGTAATTATCAAGTGCTTGGTTTGGATTTCTTTGCCATCTCGCCTCATCTTAATTCTTTTAAGATTGATCACATTCTGTTCACTGACGCCCTCCAAGAGTTCCGCTTCAGTTAACTCCAAGAGATCATCCTCTGAAACTACGCCACGGGCACTATTCATAGTACGGTGCAGGGTTACGATTACTTGGGTTTCCCCAAATGACACTAGTTTTGGCAGTTTCTCATACTGCTTCTGATCGCGGAGCTCCAAGCGATCACCGCTTGCCATCCTCGACGCCTTATATCCTGGACCAAAAATTTCAGTTAACGACTTTGAAACAAAAAGTGGTGAGACGGTTCGCACTGGTTTGCCTGGTTTCTCAGAGTGTACAACATGATAACGGGGGAAAGTGTGGACTTGGCGTCCGAAAAATTGTAAAACATCTTCGGTGCGCCCTCTTTTCTGAGGGCGATCAGGTAGTGAAGGGAAGGAAGTAGCCATGTGTAGTCGTGTAGTTTTCGGCAGCAACGCTAGCCACCCACCATGGAGTCCAACAAGGGGACGCTGCAGGGCCTGCAAACGCCAGCTGTACGTTGCCACTATAACCAAATATGACATAACCAAGTTTGGCTACTCACACAAGGTTAACCCTTGCTGTCAGGAAGCTCGGAAGTAACAAAGAAATGAGAAGGAGACAGGAAAGATGGAAAGTGAGAGAAAGACGAAGGTTGGAGGGAGAAAGAGACAGGAAAAAGCAACTACCGATTTGCCCCGGGTGGGTCAATCCGGGGGTGCCGTCTAAGTGAAGCCGAGGCCAAAGGGGTGTGTTGTCGCCGCCGAGGGGCTGTAAAGGTCCAAACACCCGGCAATGGCTCAACCCCCAGGATCCCCTTTTCCCCGGACAAGGCTAAGCCGCGCACGGCTACACGCGGGAGGATCCAACCCTCGTGTGCTCGGGTACGTGGTGTCGCAACACACCAAACGCCTGCTTACGCAGGCGCCCCCGCGGGCGATGCCAGGGGAAGGGGCTCAAACAAATCGATACCGATCACACTGAGCACCCGGGTAGGGCAAAGTAAAGGTTGCTGAATGGCTGGCGTACGGCGGGGAGAACATTGCTGACGCCGACATTCAAGGCAATATTGAATGAACTTCTGAACGTAGTTGTACATCCCTCGCCCAGTTGCACCGCTTTCGAAAGCGCGTATAAGTTTTGAAAACTACTCAGTGTGCACACTATGAACCGGCATGGAAAGCTGCGCATATTTCAGAACGCAGACTGCGAGGTGCTGATAACTACCACTGGCGCCAGTGGGGGCTTATAATTATGTTGGCGAAGCAGATTGTCACGTACGTCGAAATTGTGATTGACGCAAAGTGCGGGTGGGTGGTAGTGCTGACGAAGCAGAACGCAAGTATATAACGGAGGCAATCCAATGGCGCTTGCCTTGCTCAGCAGCGATGGCGGAAAGGTCAAGTGAAAAGACAGCGAACTGGGATAGTAAGCAGCAGGCATTGTCGTCAGGCAAGAGAGAGTGAAAGGCGGCGTCGGCGTCATAATTCTGGCGTTCGCTGCGGTACAACACGGGGATACCGTAGTCCTGCAGGCGAAGTGCTCATCGAGAAAGACGGTCGGAGGGATATTTCACGGACGACAGCCAACATAGTGCATTTGGTCTTTGACTGATCCAAATGGACAGCCATAGAAATAAGGCCGGAACTTAGTAATAGTGTCACAGATCTCCCCCATAGAACACTCTGGCCGAAAGAATGGACTAGGCGACAGGTGTACCCACACAGATGCACATTTAATACAACCCACGCGACACGTACAACAGCACACAAACCTAACAAAACTAACACACAAGATACAAAAACTATCAGTACACACGAACCGGTAACACCGCCACTAGCGTTCTATTGAGAGTGGTTGGCGTTCGTGCTCACGTCTGGTTCGGTGCGGATGTGGCGTGGTGTGGGTCCCGTAGCCGGCGTCGGAGTGGCGTTCGACGTTCGAGGGCTGGCGTCGCTGGAGGCGTCGTTGGTTGCGTCGTACACGCTCCCGGTCCAAGCGCCCGTGGAGGTGTGGCCGATGATGTTGGCGTTGGGGCGCCACCCGGAAGGGTGGCAACAGCGGTAGAGGCACCCCTGGCCGTAGCAGGTGGTGGCGTCCTCCGTGGACTCCCCGGAACGGGCTCAGGAACGGCAGGAAGTCTGCGGTGCAAAGCCGTAGAACACGAGCACGCCGGAGCAGTAGCCGGCGTCGCTCTCTTCCGGTCGAACCGTCCCGCAACCGCCGAGTCTCCGCTGCTTTCTTCTTCCCCCCTGTCTCGCCCTTCCTCGCCCTTTTATAGCCTTCTTGTTAGTCCACGTAATCCTTCTCTTCGTCTTCTTCTCTTCTCCACCAATCATCGCTTTCCATTTCACCGGATACTTCTCAACCAATCATCTCTTGTCACCTCGCTGAGAACTTCTTTATCTTCTTTCGTCTTCGGTTAATCCACGTCATTCTTAACGCCATCCTCGTCGTCGTCTTGAAACGTTTCTTCGTCTACCATTTTATTTATCTTCCCTCTTATATGTGACAAACAGCCTAGATGATAGCCAAGCTTCCTTTTTCTGCCACACTGCAGTTTGTCTCAGCTTTAGTAAGTGTACGAATTGCATAAGCCACGATGTATTCAGGAAACGCTTCTTTGCACTGGACAAGAACAGCGCTGAAGCCCACACCGCAGGTATCTGTTCGCACCTCTGTAGGGGCTGCCGGGTCGGGAAAGCATAAAATTGGTAGAGACATTACTAAACGACGCAGCTCTTTGAAGTTCCCGTCGCACTCGGGCAACCAGGAAGTGAGGGGCCCGTTGCTGCCAAGTAGCTTCGTAAGGGACGCTATGATGGAGGCGTAATTGCGAATTGAGCGTCTGAAGAGCACAAGCCCATGAAACTACGCATTTATTTTGCAGACGTGTTTTGGGGACTTTAGTGGCGGCCGTAAATTTGTCTGGATATAATCCTGGTGAGGGAAGAATTTTGTTGCAGCCACAATTATGGCGAGGCATTCCTTTTTGGTCGTAGAATAATTGCCTTCCGCTTTTGGTAGCGACTGGCTAGCGTAAGCTGTCACCCGTTCAAGTCCTTCTTTTCTCTGGAGTAGTACGGCACCATAGACTAGGCTATTAGCGTCAGCGTGGATTTATGCTGTAAGTCCACTTCATTTACGTTTAGAAGAGGGATATTTGGATGCACCTAGTCATGTTGCTAATTATTCTTCTGATAAGACGAAGATCTGATAAGACGAACAAATTTTCATGGTCTTTCGAGTTCGTCTTAAAGGGAGTCTACTGTTTACTGAATACAACAAAAAAGTTCTATTGCAGTTGAAACAATCTACTCATAATAGTGTCACGTAGCAGTTACGGTATAGAACACAGTAGGAAAACTATAAATGATAAAACTAAGTTTTTATGGGGCCAACCTGTGCCCACAAGAATCAGCTGCCCTCAAAGCACATTGATAGCTGCGAACAATGTCTGCAATCGTGTAAATCTGACCTGCGGGTGAAGCGCGTAGGCTTTATACTTGAGTCCTCGAAGGTTCCAGAGCAATAGATGGTGCCCGCGTGTCTTCCAGAAAGTTAGACACAATTCACGTCGCTCATGCAATCAGATTACACAAGCTTCGATGACAACAGAACCATCGATAACCATTCAAGAAACTTCCGATACATGCGGGCGCGTCCCGCGCTGAGCAATAACATTTGTTAGATGGTGAAAAACGCTCACCCGAAAAAAAGGTTTAACTCCGCGTGTCCATATTGCTTCCCTTGAAAATGCACTTGGCTTGCTGTCCCGCCATAATGACAATTTCTTTTACTAATGCTCCACGATGCCCTGCTACAGCTATTAATCTCCTTTCAAAAAGCCGTCATTCTCTTATTCAGGGGCTAACATCCCATCAATTTCTTGCACAAAAATAGTCTTCGCTGACGTCTGTGTAATGTATAGCCTATCCCTACTTCCACTGATGTCTCCATCCTTCAGCATGACTTGCAACTAATCCAAGCGAGGTGCAGTAAATGGCTTATGTCACTTTATGCTAGAAATAGGAATTTCATTTCACTACCGACGTAACCATATATATATATATATATATATATATATATATATATATATATATATATATATATATATATATATATATATATATGGCAACACACCAAACGCCTGCTGACGCAGACGCCCCTGCGGAGATCCCGCGTGCACCAGCCACAAGAAACACGCAACATGCATGTATCATTATCCCCTGCGGCGGAAGCACCGTCCTGGTGTGTCTAAATATCGGTGATAACAGGAGAGTAATATGTGTCGAGACGTGCGACGTCCACAACGTCAGTGGAATTCGGTGTAGATGAGGCACTGGCACTGACTGGAGCGATTTCGTACGTAGCTGGAGTCACGGCACGCAGCACTCGATATGGGCTTGTGCACCGAAACAGGATATTTCCTGATAGGCCAACGTGACGAGTCGGGGACCACAGGAGTACCAGACATCCATGTGAAAAGTGGACGTCTCTGTCTTGGCGATCGTACAAACGCCGTTGCTTCTCTTGCGGGGTCAGGAGGCGAGCGCGGGCAATTTCGCGTGCTTGGGATGCCCTGGTAATGGCGTCGAGTGCATACTCACTGGTCTCTGCTGCGGCGTATGGGAGGGATGCGTCCAGTGGAAATGTAGGTTCTCGGCCGAACAACAGAAATAGCGGGAAATAACCGGCAGGGTCGTGACGCGAAGCATTATACGCAAAAGTGACATAGGGTAGGGCAAGGTCCTAATCAGTGTGGTCGGACGAGGCATACATTGCAAGCATGTCTGTTAGGGCACAATTCAGACGCTCCGTGAGACCATTAGTCTGTCAATGATAAGACGTAGTCAGCTTGTACTTGGTTGAGCAGGATTGCAGGATGTCGGCGATGACTTTAGAAAGAAATGTCCGACCACAGTCACTGAGCAATTGGTGTGGATCGCCATGTTGCAGAATCACGTCGCGTAAAAGAAAATCGGCGACATCTGTGGCGCAGCTTGTCGGAAGGGCTCTGGTGATGGCGTAGCGCGTGGCGTAATCTGTCGCCACAGCGGCCCACTTGTTGCCAGATGTGGATAGAGGGAAAGGGCCAAGTAGGTCCAGGCCAACGCGAAAGAACGTCTCCAAAAGAACGTCGAGCAGTTGAAGGCACGAGGCAGGGAGCGTCGATGGTGTTTTTCGGCGCTGGCATTTCCCACACACCGCAACGTATTTCCGCACGGAGCTGGCAAGGCCTGGGCAAAAGAAGCGTCGGCGAATCCGGTCGTAGGTGCGGGAGACGCCAAGGGGACCTGCAGTCAGTAAGTCATGAAGCTCTTGGAGAACATCTGACCGGAGGTGCTTAGGAATGACGAGGAGTAGGGCAGAATCATCGGGCGTACATTGTGGCGATATAATACACTATCCCGGAAAACAAACAGGTGAAGGGACGAATCACAAGACGAAGATTGCAAGCCATCAATGGTGGCGCGCAAGGTGGCATCACGGCGTTGCTCGTCGGCAATGTGTAGCAGCTGAGAAACGGAGAGAACGCAAGCGTCGGCATCGGGGTCACGGTCGGCGGGTGGTTCGTCCACTGGATAGCGTGATAAACAGTTCTCGTCTTATTGCAATCGACCCAAATTGTACACTACTGCATAGGCATATTCTTGCAGCCGCAGATCCCAGCGACCAAGCCGGCCGGTAGGATACTTGAGTGAGGAAAGCCAGCAGAGCGTGCGGTGGTCCGTGATTACAGAGAAGTGCGTGACATACAAGTACGCGCGGAATTTAGAAACCGCCCAGACGAGAGCCAGGCATTCACGATCTGTAATCGAATAGTTGCGCTCCGCTGCTGTGAGGAGGCGGCTAGCGTAGGCGATAACATGATCTTGACCCTGTTGGTGCTGGGCTAAGACGGCTCCGATACCGTGACCGCTGGCATCGCTACGCACCTCCGTAGGAGAGGACGGGTCAAAGTGGACCAGTATAGGTGGCGTGGTGAGTATCTTGGTGAGCTGGGCAAACGCGGCAGTTTGATCGGTGCGCCACGTAAACGGCACGTCCTTCTTCAGAAGATCAGTAAGCGGTCGGTCAATCGCTGCGAAGTCTTTACGAAGCGACGGAAGTAGGAGCAGAGTCCTACAAAACTTCTGACGTCTTTGACAGACTGAGGTACAGGGAAAGACGTGACAGCACGAATTTTCTCCGGGTCTGGTTGAGTACCAGAAGCGTCGACGAGGTGGACCAGCACTGTAATCTGCACTGTAAGTGACACTTCGAATAATTTAGTTGTTGCCCAGCCTCGCGGAAGGTTTGAAGAACAGCTGATAAACCTTCAATGTGAGTCTGAAATGTAGGTTAAAATACAAGAACGTCGTCTAGGTAGCAGGGACATGTTGACCATTTGAACCGTTGAAGCAAAGAGTCCATCATACGTTGGAACGTTGCTGTAGGCGTTGCATAGACCGAGTGGCACAACTCGGAATTTATAAAGGCCATCATGGGTCACCAACGCGGTCTTCTTTTCGTCCTTTTCATCCACAGAAATTTGCCAATAACCAGACCGAAGGTGTATTGATGAAAAGTATTTCGCACCGTGTGGACAATCGAGGGCGTCGTCAATTCGAGACAAGCGGTAGACGTCTTTCTTGGTAATGCGGTTTAGATGACGATAATCTACGCAGAAACGCCATGTGCCATCTTTCTTTTTAACAAGTACCACGGGCGGCGCCCAAGGGCTCGACGAAGGTGCAACAACATTTTGGTGGCGGGTGCCGTTTCCCGTCCTCACCACGGAGTTCCCCAGTGGCCGCACCGTCTTGCTTTCCGCAATGGCTCCCGGTGACGACACCTGGTCTGCTTCTGCTCCTGCGACCCCACCAACCACGTACGTTACGGTTACCAACCCCCGCAATCCTGGCCTGTTTTACGGCCAAGATAATGTCGACTTTGAGGACTGGCTCACCCTGTATGAGCGTGTTAGCCAAAACAATGGCTGGGACCCTACCATTATGCTAGCGAGTGCCCTATTATACTTGGACAGAACTGCTCGTGTCTGGTTCCGGACACACTAGGACAAGATATCTGTCTGGGGTGCTTTCAAGGAGAAGCTCACCGACCTCTCTGGAAATCCCATCGGTCAGCAGCTGGCTGCTAGAAAAGAGCTTGCTACCCGAGTTCAGTCTTCGACTAAATCATATGTCTCGTACATACAAGACGTGCTCGCTCTCTGCCGGAAAGTCGACGACAAAATGGCCGAGGTTGATAAAGTCAGCCACGTACTTAAGGGGATCGCGGATGACGCGTTCAACTTGTTGGTCTTCAGCAATGTGTCCACCATCGACGTCATTGTCAAGGAGTGTCGCCGCTTTGAGCTCGCCCAAAGCCGCCCCGTCATCGCACAGTTCTCCCTGCTGCCTAACACGCAATATGCACGTATCATGTACATATATACCTGCTAGTTACTTTGTCAATGACTTTTTGCTTGATACTGCTTGTGTTAAATACTTAGGCAACCATATCTGCCCTGATTTGTCTTGGCCTCATCATATGATTCGGATTGCTGCTTGTGCTACTTCTACTCTTGATTTGTTACATCGCATGTAGCAACCACTCCAACTCGCTCACAAAAGCCTTGCCACACCTATACTTCAGTGTGCGTGTTTTTTCTACAGCCCATACCAAACAAACCTAATCAACATGTTTGGGTCGATACAAAACAGACTGGCTAAGTGCACCAGCTATGACTCTTCTTTCATCACTAGCATGTTCCCATCAAAATCCTGGCTGGACAATTGCACTTCACCTCCTTAGCTGAATTCGCCAACCTTTGTCTTTTGCACAGGTTTCATCATTCCCAGCCACCAAATAGCAAGCTAATCTGGCCGGCCCATGGCACCACCAGAACCCGCCATGTGAATTCAGTCTCACATCACGTGCTCACATAGTTACGTTTAAGCATAGTTACATAGTCCATAAAGCCTGTGAATGAAATCGCTTTTTACCGCTTATTTCTTGTAAACTATATAATATATTCCAACACTATTTATATGCCCACCTCTAATGTAATGAACACATGTTGTACCTTTGAGGTATAATAAAGAAATGAAAGTTCCATTTAAAAGTACTTAGTGCACTATTACAGCACTAACAATAGAATCACTCTAACTTATTGCACTGCTGATTAGTTCTACTGACGCACTATAGTCAGCGAGAGGTAAAAAATGCAGTGGCAAATGACTTTCAGGGGAACGTTATTATGCGCTTGTGAATCCCTTTATGTGGCGCTGAATTCACAAAGCTCTCTGCTCATAAGTGCTGCTCGGGAGCATGTTGTTTGACGAGTTCTGGTGCTGCTGAGTTCGTGTTTCTGAAGGGAGAGGAAGTCGTCATTGCAGATCATGTGCTAGCTGGGATAATATCTCGCGACCAGGTTGCGAGCTCTTGAGGCAAGGAATTTGTGCCACAGGCTGCACCTCTACTCTGTCTAGGTGCTTGTTCGTTTGCTCCTTGCTGTAGAAGTCTTCAAGCACGGTAAAGTTTGAAAGACCTCTCAGTACTCTTACGCCTCTGTTTAATGAGTCCCCTTTTTTCTACGCTGCTGGTAAGTGACACCTTGCAATACCTTGGACAGAAGTCAAGCGTACGCGTATGTGATATTCCATAGTAACCACCGCTCATCAATCCCCAAAAATATTTAGATTATTATTTTCACCAAGTGTAGAATTTGTGCCCACACGTGGCATAATTGTTTCGCCCGCATGCTGGATGTGCCGTCTTGGTGTTATACTAGCTGAGGATTCGGAGATGTTGACTTGCGGGTATGTCCGGCTACGTGAAGCACAACATGGAACCTGAGACATTTCTTGGTTCCAGCCTTATTTGAACTCAACATAAGCTCACTTAGAAAGTGAAAGGCCAGATTGTCTAAGAAAAACTTCAATGTTGTCGAGAGCTTCCTGCATCGTTCTTGATTTCTGCATGAGATAGCTTCCAATAAACTGCAGTACTTCTTGTAGTATGCCTCCTGTATTGTTGGTATGAGTTTGCCAAATGGTACCTGATAGAGTACTTACCCTACCAGATCATGCTTATATGTGAATTGCTATTGATGATTTTGAAGATGTTCCGCATTCGAAGTATTGGAAACGTGCTTTTTTACAATTGTGTCCTGTTCTTTCGGTTGGTCTCAGTATTGCTTCTTGGATTTGAATATCTATGCCCCCTTATGCAATAGCCTCTGGAAGTTTAAGGGTCAAATAAATGATGATAAACTACATCTAAATTCAAGAGCTTTTTTTTACCTTTGACAACCATCCACATTTCACTGCCACGGCTCGCAATTGAACCCCTAACCTTATGTTAACAGCAGTGTGTCATAGCCACCGGGGCCGGTGAATAAATTGAAGAACAATTTTGTTGTCGGCTCATTTGCTTTTTCTTGCCTTTGTGCACGTAAAAGCTGCAATAAATGTGTGCGTCATTGCAAAGAGCTGCTTATGGCCGAGTATGTAATAACTACATATTTGGTATACTTGAAATGCCGAAATTTCGTATAAAATTCCTGGATGAATTGATCTTAGAAGTAGCATGGCACTTCGTTACTTTTAACGGTGGTAGTGAACGATCGTATCTTTGTTGCAGCTGTGTTTACCGGAGGCAAGTAACACACGTTTTGATAGGTTGAGAACGGAGAGTCGACTGGCTTTCTTCAGAAGTACAATCAGGTTTGCCGAGTGACTGCGGTGGCGCCTCCTTCGAGTGAGCAGGGGGCAACGACCCCAACATGGAGGCATGAAAAACGAGGCAAAGAGGTATACCGCGGAGCGTGGACAACGAGTAGAAGACGGTCGCTACAAGGACCTCCACCACTTGAATGAAGGACCTCACCATGTGACTGGCGGAAGGAATGAAGAGCTAATGTTGAAGATATAGGCTTGTTTCACGTGGTCGCACGACATTGTGTCTGTCTGGCCGCGACGTCCATCTGGAAGGTTTTCTCTGAACGCGAAACCACACGAAAGGGGCCTTCATAGGAAGAAGTCAATGGTAGCTTAGTAGAGTCACAGCGCAGAAAGATGTGCGTGGTTGTGCCCGTTGTCGGAAAACTAAAGAAAAGCTACCCGCCCGCTTGCGATACGTGAGGGTGTAGAATGAAGGTGGTCGAGCCAGGAATGTAGCCTCTCTAAGTGCTGCGCGGCCACTGGTGGAGTGTCTTGCTGGGTGCCGAAAAACTGGCCTAGAACGTGGATTCCTCAGCCGTAGACCATCTCGGCTGCGCCGAATTCAAAGTGATCATTAATGTTGTTCACAGCCCCAGTAGTACTAGGGCTAGCCTTTCCACCCAGATGTTTGTCGAACGTGGCGGTCAATGACGCTTTGAATGGTGTCGGTGGAGACGCTCGACAATGCCGTTGTTGTGCTGGTGATAAGCTATGATATTATGCAGGTGCGTTCTGAGTGGTCTCGTCAAGGCACAAAAAAAGAGAGCGTAGGAATTGTCGGCTTTGATCATTTATCGGATCATGATAATTTATCATTTATCATTTACTTGAGTTTATCGCAAAGGCCAACGGTACCGCGACACCCACGTGGCAACAAATGCTTCCGCCACTGTTTCGGCCAAGATGCCTTGTAGAAGCGTCGCCTCAGGCTACCTTGTGTACCGGTCGACACATGTGAGGAGGTACGTGAAACATAGCAGGGCGAAGGAGGCCACACCCATCCTAAATGCACGTGATCGAAATGGCTCTCAGGTGGTCGAAACGGCTGCATCACTAAACGCGTGTGCCGGGTCACTTTCATGACTTGACCGGCTTGATAGCTTCTTGCCCAGCTTCGAGCATCTTTGTTCATCCCTGGCTAGACAAAGCGGTCCGTGATAAGCCTCTCTGTCGCTTTGATGCCGGATGGCTTAGCCCATGGAATGAATCGAATATTGGCCGCAAAAACTGATGGTGCATGAACGGGAAAGGAACTGCCTGCGATGTGTCGCACGTTGCCAATGCGGTTGCTTAGCAAAGCGGCCTCTCCGCAAGCTAGAACGAGGAACCTTATTCCCGGAATTAGCGCATGTCGTGGTCGTTTTGTTGGACGGAAGCCGGAACTTGAAAATCCGCAGGGCCAACAGGCACAGCGCCGATCCGCGATTGTGCCTGAGCTGCCTGACATTCGGTCCCAGAAGTATGGCGGATGCCCGTGGAAAATTCGGACATAAAGGAAAGTTGCCGAAGCTCATGTTCGTAGTACGAGGAACTGTTGTTCTTGAAAAACAAGGTTAACAGCTTGTAGTCTGTCGGAATGTGAAATCTACAGCCTTCAAGAAAAAACAAAATGATTTAGAGTGCAATAGATGCCCAATTTCTCCTTCCCGAAGGCAGTAGCGGGCTTTTGTAGGTTTCAGGCGCTTTCAGACGAAATCCAGCGGCCTCCAGACGGTGCCATCATGGTTCTGCACGACTGTGCCCACTGCCCTGGTCGACCGTCTAACACAAGGTGAGTTGAAATTCGGATGATGGATGAATCAGCGACACTGCAGTCGCCAATAGCATTTTGCATTCCTGGAAGGAGTGTTCGTGCTCCAAGGCCTGGTGGAACGTGCACGTTTTTGTGGAGTCGCGACGCATCAGGTCGGTAAGCGGCTGTAGAACTGGCACACCAGGTAGTATGAAGCGCCTGCGAAAATTTATGAGCCCCAGAAACCGGCGGAAATATCAAGAAGTCGAAGACGGGAATTCCTCGATTGCCCGCGCCCGTAATTCCAGTGGCTTGATGCCTTAGGGTGAAATGCGATGGCCGAGAAAATCAAGGTCTTCAACTCAGAAAATGAATTTCTGGTAATATAGGACCCGGCTGTGTTCATCCACTTAATCAAATTGAACGCCAAGGTGCTCTTTGTACTTTTCCTATATGCGACTAGCAACACGAATGTCGTAAAGGTAGACAAAAATGAAGGACAGTCCGTGCGTAACCTCGTTCATGAACCTTTGAAATGTATGCGCCACATTCTTCAAACCATGAGGCATACGGACAAACTCAAAAAGGGCAAATGGACTAGAGATTGCTATCTTCGGGATGTCGCAGGTTTTGAGAGGAATCTGCTAGAACGCGCTCGTCAAATCGAACTTCCTGTATAATTGCGTTCCTGCGAGACGAGCGCCGAAGTCACGAATGTGGGGAAGGGGATATTGACCCGGAGTGGGGCAGCATTCAAACCTGGGTAATCCCCGCAAGGTCGCCAGTCGCCACTGTCCTTCTTTGGAACCAGATGGAGAGGTGAAGACTAAGTGCTGCAAGAAGCACGAATACCGCTGAGCTGAAGCAAGTGTTCGAACTCACGGGAGGCGACTTCCATCCTCCGTCCAACAAGCCTCCGTGGCGGCGCGGCGACAGGTGGGCTGGAGGTGGTTATATAATGCGTCGGCTTGTGTTTCACGGGCAGCGCATCGTTTCGGAGCTTCGTGATTTGCGACTACTCAGAAAGTATCTTGTCGTACGTTCAGAGCGGCTGAAATGTACGGATGCCAGATGAGGTGAGGTTGGTCTGCAGGCTAAGCACATCGAGGGTTGTGACGTTATTCCTTAGTTGCCGTTTGCGAACACTGACTTCTAGGTCTAAATCGCTGAGGAAGTCCGCTCCCGGTATGGCAAAGATGACGACGACGATCACAAACACCTATCTGTGCAAGGTCCGGCGTCCGATGTCTAGCGTTACTGACCGGAGCCGGTATGACGCGATAGCACTGTTGTTCACTGCGTGACGCGCGGGTGTGTACTTGCCGCGTTGGCTTCTGGTGCGTGGCGCGAACGATAGACAGCTCGGTTCCTGTGTCGCGGAGGAGGCCGGTGCCGGTGGTGCGGTCGACTACGAAGAATAGGCGGCTCGCATGAGGGCCGATGTCGCATGCCGCCGTTAGCAACTGGCTTGTGCGTTACCCCTCCACCAGCCGGGCTCAGTAGAACGGCTCACTTGTTCGCGGTGGTACCAACAGTACTGCCGCAACAAGTCCCTAGGTGAGCTGCCAGACTGCGAAGGGGAATCGTTGCGCCGAAGTTGGTCGCCAATGTTGCCACCCGTCATCAGCTTGTCGAGTGCACTGGTAAGGCGCTCGACTGTTTCCTTCAGGCGCGAGAGTCGGCCTCCCGACTCTGAGACTCCCGCAGCGATGAGACGTAGCTGTGCCGCAGACTAGCAGTCGCATATGCGGTCAGGGAGTGCACCTAGCCGATCGAGACTAGGAACGCGCGAGCACCATGCATGCGGACTTTGGGAGGCTTCGTAAAAACAGCGCGCGCATATTGGAAAACAGCTTTCGTTTGTGAAGTGACTTTCCGGCAACTGACGTAGCCGGTGCAGGAGTTGTGGCGTTCATTGGTGGCCTAGGTCCTCTGAAAGGAGCTGTTGGAGCTACTTTGTTGCGTGGGCTCTAGGTGCTGCACGAACGTGCTTTTCAGGTCTCCGTATGCTATGGCCGAAGGCGTACCCGCTACCAAGTCGTCTATGGCAATGGCGATGTCGGAGTGCAGCGCGGCGACGACGCGCGGGTACCGTGCTGTCGGAGAAGTGAATCGCCGGAGTTGAAATTTTGCCGGCACTTGCATAGGCCAAACTCTGGGATTCTTGTATGAAAAGCTGGGAAACTGATGCTCTGTGGCAATGACAGGAGACGGAATCGTGGCGATGTGTCTCTACAGGAGTAGGAGCAGCGTGTTCGAAAAGAAAAAACGTAGGCGTCCTTTGTCACTAGGTTTAGCGGAGGCAATATGTACGCGTTTTGACAGATGAAGGACGACGAGCCGGCTGGCTTTATGAAAGTGAAAGAGGTTTGCTGAGTGGTGGCGCCACTGTCGGGCGAGCAGGGTGCAATGATCCCCACGTGCACGCACAGCAAACGAGGCAAACCGGGTTGCCGCGGACGTGCACAACACGGAGATGACGGTCGCTACATCGGTATATAGCTTTGCACACTGATAAATGTGATCCCAAACGTATTACAAACTGCTATTAAACACATGCTTGACATGAATATTTCTGCGCGCTTAATAAACTCTGTACGGGCAACATAGTTCTGTATATTATAACGAACGGTTCAAGAAGTACAGAGAAAAATATTTATTGGGGGCTAACTTGTTGCTGGTGAGTAAATAAAAAGACCACTGCCGCGTTCCGAACAGAAGATAGGTACGCCTTCTATCTTTTTCGAGCGTCGCTTCACCTCTTCATGTATATCCCCTACAACGGTTACCTACGATGCGAGTGCGTGCGGCGAATCCACGTGTCATTATGTCTTACTTTCTTCCACCAATACGCCGTTGTCCTCTTGGAAGGCGCGCCAACCAGCGTGCGTTCTTTAAAGATGGCTTCTGCATTGTAGGGAGGGGGGGTCTTACGATTTTGTGAGGTGTGAATCTGGGATTGCCCAACGTATTAATTTGCCTTGTTTGACGCATTCTATACACTGAAGTTTTCTTAGGAATGTAGCTTATTCGATACTCTAACATATATTTAAGTATCTTGTTTCGAGGTTTTGTGTATATGTGCAGTGAACATTGTTTCCTGTGACACTTTCTTGCGCTTTATCAAGCTGTATCTTCGCATTCCTAATATACGAGGGCGAGTCAAATCAAAGTGAGCCAACCAACCCCGCGTAATAATGGTTCGGATCATTATCTGCCAGGCATGCACGTAACACACACAGGCATCTCCGCCAGGCATGATCTGGTGGCCACGACCGGCAGCCTGAGGGCCATCCACGGAACGGCGGCATCTTAACTTTATTTTTATTTATTTTTTTGGCCTTCACTAAACTAAGTTTGTACCACCACCACCACTTAGAAAATTAACACGCAGGTGTGAGGATAAATGTTATTTAATGCTCTCATACACTGGGTTCAACATGGTTGCGTGACATAATGGACGCTCCAAAACTTGAACAGCTTGGTGTCGTAAGGTTTTCGACTGGTGAAGGTGTTTCCCAAAAAGAAATTAGCCGCCGTATGGCTGCCGTGTACGTTGAACATTGCATTTCATTGGTTACTGTGAAGCGTTGGAGCAAACGTTTCAAAGAATGAGGTGAAAGTCACAAACACAATCCAAGACCGGGCCAAAGCCACCGTGCAATCAACCCCAACGCTATTGCAAAGGTTGATGCGCGGATTAGGCAAGAACGAAGGATAAGCATCGATGAACTGGCAGAGCGTGTGAACATCAGTCACAGTTCGGTTCACGCCATAATTCTTGAGCGCGTCGGTTGTCGGCTCTTGTATGCGCAATGAATGCCCAAGGTTTTAAACCATCGCCGGAAGACGGAGAGGTTCCGCACTGCATTGACTCATATCCGGTATCACAATGAAGGCGACGACTTCTTGTCTGCAATTGTCATCGGGCACGAATTCTGGTGCCACTATTACGTGAGCCTGAAACACGACGGCAAAGCTTACAGTGAAAACATTCGAATTCACCACTCCAAAGGAAGCAAAGACCGTCATTTCCGCCAAAAAGGGGTTGTTGACTCTTTTTACAATCGCCAGAAGCCATTACTGATCGAATTTGCTAAACCTGGAGAGACTATCAATCGTTTCCGATATTGTGAAATACCGGATCGACTGCGTGTCGTAATCAGGAACAAAGGACGTGGAAAATTGAGGAATGGGGTCATCTTGTTCCACGACAATGCCCGTCCCCACGTCCTCGATGTGGTCAACAAAAAACTGGCAAAGTTCAAGTGAGAAACACTGTAACAACCGCCATACAGCCCAGACTTGTCGCCTTGCGACTTCCACAGTTTGGGGCAATTAAAAAGAATAGCTCAAGGGAACCAGATTCATGTCGGACGATGACGTGAGGGAGTCAGTAATAGATTTTTGAAGCAGCAACCCAAGGAGCCTAATGAGATGGGAATCACGCGACTCGTTAGTCAGTGGGAGAAATGCCTTAATGCTCATGGAGACCACTTTTAAGTGCCGCATTTGTCATATATTCGCATTGGCTCACTTTCATTTGACTCGCCCTCCTATATTTTGCAGAACTCCTTCTTTCTATATGTGCTCTCTGTTGCAACTAAAATTTTGGTGAAATTACTCACAATATACGACTGGTAACAGCTCCTCCTGCGCAATGCGTTGGAACGAAGGACAGTGTCATTGAGATTTTTCGCTGGCCGTTGCATATGTAGAAAAATGTAAACAGGTTTCTTGCATGACAAAGTTTAATTAAAATATTTGTCCTCAAGTATTTCATTTCACGGCGTTTACATATTTATACCAGCGGCAGGCACTGCTTTGCTGGTTTCGAACTGATATTGTTCTAAAGTTCGTATGATACTTAATAAATAAACGAAACATATGCAAGCATCGACATCAGTTATTTCGGGCACAATTTCTGAGGCATACGAGTATATTCTTTTATGAGAAAATACATATTTTACTTGTCTTGACAGTGCGTAGCGTTCGAAAATTCGTTTGCTGCATCTTTGGCAAATTGCAATGCAGTTACTATTCATGTATTTGATCCCTCTACAAATTCGATAAGGACGTGGCCGAGCTGCAACGTGCATCAGATGTCGGAGCTTCTTGTTCTCGCTCATGCTCTGATCGGCCCGGCGGAATAAGCGGGACACATCTTCGAGATACATTGCCACGCTTCAGTTGTTTCGTTGGCTTCTAGCTTTCAAAGCGGCTTCAGCTCTTTCCCTGTGGTCTGCACTCGGATACGTGGCCAACAGCTCCAGTCGGAAGTTATCCCGCGACTGGAGGGCAGCTTCATGGCTTTCAAACTGCGTTCGTGCACAGTCTTTCAACGCGAAGTAGACGTTGCGGAGCTTTCTGTTTTCGTCTCATCCATTGTAGTCAGCGACGCGATAAAAGTCTTGTAACCAGTCCTCAGCGTCTTCGAATGTGTCGCCGTGGAAAGGGTCGGGCGTCTGCGGCTGATGAACGACGATGCGGGTTGAGACGGTCTGGGATGCCATTTCGGTGCTGTCTGCTGCTCTAGTTGGCTCCGGCAAAAGAGGGAATTCAGGCGGCTCACCACGTAGGCGATGGCTTGTGCGTTGGTGGACAGGCGTGAGCTCGTTTGGTGTGAAATCTGCATAGAACAGTTTACACCATTTGGAGTGGCCCTTATGATAATGCGCGTGCCGTTCGTTACTGGAAAGTTCCGGGCTCGCAGCGTTAAAGAAAGGAAACGCATCAAGGCAGATGACGATTATTGTAGTGTGGCAGAAGGGGCAAGCCAAAGGGTGTAAACTGTTCTTGGAGTGAAGCATGTCCATAAGTGAAAGCGTAAGCATAACCATAGGCAAAATCATAAAGCATAACCATAAGATAAACCATAAGCATAACCATAACTTAAACCATACTGCTTCACCTCTTGTTTTCCCCGACAACGGTCACCTACGATGCGAGTGCGTGCGACGAATGCGCGTGACGTTATGTCTTCGTTTTTGTCACCAATACGCCGTTGTCCTCTTGGAGGGCGCACGAACCTGGCGCGTTGTTTAAAGATGGTTTCTGGCTTGTATCAATATTAATGATGCAATCATTCAGTGCAACGGATGCAACTAGCCTACTTTACCCAATGTTTTGATTTGTTTCTCTTGACGTGTCGTCTTCTGCAATTTAATCTACATAAGAACAGGCAATGTGCCACCTTTTCGCATTGTTGCGCGACTTTCACATGATGGTGTGGGATGGTTCATTGTCACTACGACACTGTAGCAAGCGAATAAAGTTATGTACCTGTATAGTTAATTCCATTCAAAGCGAGGGTTAATACACGTGCAGTAAGGATACGAAGTCCGCAACGTGTTGAAGCACTATTAGTTTCGGTGCAGAAAAAAAAAAGATTCTCTAGCAGAGAAGAGATACAATGTACATGAAATATACGAAAGCAAATTGACGACACTGTTATATCCAGCCACGAAATTTAATATGATACCGTATACTATTCTTTATAATAGCCTACACGTTGGGCATGTCCACTTTATTAATGAAGTGAGGTAAGATAACGTTTAAAGATGCATTTCGAAACTTACGCGTGAAAACTGAGAGGAAAGGAATGAAACTAAACAGCGGCGCGTTAAGCGGAACGTAGAAACTTCGAGTACCCTGCTTTCTTTCCATTTGCCCTTGCCGAGGTTGCGATTATTTAAATTGCACCACACGCACATTTTCTGTGTACTAATGCACAATTCAGAAAATTCTGACAGCCCCAAAAGACAATCTTGTTTCGTGAGGATCGGAGATTCGAACTCCATCGTATTATTTGCCATTCCAAAAGGTGTCTTTATGGCATACGAAGCAAACATGAAAATTCCCTTCAGTTACTACATAGCGCGTCAACGGACGCATAGAAATGGTAGAATAGAATTTGCTCTAGAACTTCTTTATTCCCGCTTCGCGTACGTACCGAATGCGGCAGTCCACGTCTCCGTGTATTGCACTCGTTAAACCAGACGCAACTTCCAAGATGTAACGGTGAAATCATCATCATCGGCCTTGGTTACGCCCACTGCAGGGCAAAGGCCTCTCCCATACTTCTCCAAGAACCCCGGTCATGTACTAATTGTGGCCATGTGATGTCCCTGCAAACTTCTTAATCTCATCCGGCCACCTAACTTTCTGCCGCCCCCTGCTACGCTTCCCTTCCCTTGGAATCCAGTCCTGCCAATGCCCATATCTCTTTCTTGATTTCAACTAAGATGTCATTAACTCGCGTTTGTTCCCTCACCCAATCTGCTCTTTTCTTATCCCTTAACGTTACACCTATCATTCTTCTTCCCATAGCTCGTTGCGTCGTCCTCAATTTAAGTAGCAACCTTTTCGGAAACCTCCAGGTTTCTGCCCCGTAGGTGAGTACTGGTAAGACACAGCTATTATACACTTTTCTCTTGAGGGATAATGGCAACCTGCTGTTCATGATCTGAGAATGCCTGCCAAACGCACCCCAGCCCATTCTTATTCTTCTGATTATTTCCGTCTCATGATCCGGATCCGCCGGCACTACCTGCCCTAAGTAGATGTATTCCCTTACCACTTCCAGTGCCTCGCTACCTATTGTTAATTGCGGTTCTCTTCCGAGACTGTTAATTCATTACTTTACTTTTCTGCAGATTAATTTTTAAACCCACTCTTCTGCTTTGTCTCTCCAGGTCAGTGAGCATGCGTTGCAATTGGTCCCCTGAGTTACTAAGCACGGCAATATCATCAGCGAATCGCAAGTTACTAAGGTATTCGCCATTAACTTTTATCCCCAATTCTTCCCAATCCAGGTCTCTGAACACCTCCTGTAAACACGCTGTGAATAGCATTGGAGAGATCGTATCTCCCTGCCTGACGCCTTTCTTCATTGGGATTTTGTTGCTTTCTTTATGGAGGACTACGGTGGCTGTGGCGCCGCTGTAGATATCTTTCAGTATTTTTACATACGGCTCGTCTAAACCCTGATTCCGTAATGCCTCCATGACTGCTGAGGTTTCGACTAAATCAAACGCTTTCTCGTAATCAATGAAAGCTATATATACGAGTTGGTTATATTTCGCACATTTCTCTATCACCTGATTGATAGTGTGAATATGGTCTATTGTTGAGTAACCTTTACGGAATCCTACCCGGTCTTTTGCTTGACAGAAATCTAAGGTGTTCCTGATTCTATTTGCGAATACCTTAGTAAATAGCTTGTAGGCAACGGACAGTAAGCTGATCGGTCTATAATTTTTCAAGTGATTGGCGTCCCCTTTCTGATGGATTAAGATTATGTTGGCGTTCTTCCAAGATTCTGGTACGCTCGAGGTCATGAGGCATTGCGTATACAGGGTGGCCAGTTTCTCTGAACAATCTACCCACCATTCTTAAATAAATCTGCTGTTACCTGATCCTCCCCAGCTGCTTTCCCCCCTTTGCATAGCTCCCAAGGCTTTCTTTACTTCTTCCGGCGTTACCTGTGGGATTTCGAATTCCGCTAGACTATTCTCTCTTCCATTATCGTCGTGGGTGCCACTGGTACTGTATAAATATCTATAGAACTCCTCAGCCACTTGAACTATCTCATCCATATTAGTAATGATATTGACAGCTTTGTCTCGTAACGCGTACATCTGATTCTTGCCAATTCCTAGTTTCTTCATCACTGCTTTTAGGCTTCCTCCGTTTCTGAGAGCATGTTCAATTCTATCCATATTATACTTCCTTATGTCAGCTGTCTTACGTTTGTTGATTAACTGCACTGGCCGCAAAAAATGCACTGGCCGCACACATGTACTATAAATGTATTAGTGATTTTCAAAGCTAGGCATATAGAGGTAAGTTTAAAGAAAATTGAAATATAGCGTTTTACGTGCCAAAACTACTTTTTCATTAAGAGGCACGCCATAGTGGAGGACTCCGGAAACTTTGAGCCCCTGGGGTTCTTTAACGCGCACCTAAATCTAAGTACACGGGTGTTTTCGCATTTCACCCCCATCGAAATGCGGCCGCCGTGATGCAGGCAAGTTTACTTCTTTCATAGTAACAGAACACAGAAGCTCCATTAACTGTACATATTATACCTATCCCCAATAAAGTTGCAATTAGCTTTTGTGAATGAACAGACAAATTTTTATAACATGTGCCAGTACATCAGTTCCTATTGCTAGAAACAATCCACTGATTCACATTTTTCGCAGCGCCACTTCATTAATGTGCATGTTTCTTTAATAATGTAATTGTAAGCAATTGTTTACGTCATTTTTATTCATGCGCACACTTCAGAGACCCCCCGGAATATGTGCACAATTTCAAAAATCAAACACGGCCGTCTGCAACCATCATTTATTGGTAGCTATTCAAAATGGGAAAGCACTCTCGAAGGGTCAGGAAGCGGCCATCGACGCCTTCTCGGTAGCAGCCCCTGACGCAGTAGCAGTTGGTCTCGTCATTCCATTGACAGTACCTCTCGTCAGAATACTTGCAGGCGCAAAGCACGCAAGGGTCTCGATATTTGTTCAACCAAGCTGAAAGTACAAACCAGGAGCTAAAGAAAATATCATGTCCTATTTACCAGTTTATGTTAGCGAATTGAAACATCGTTCTCTTCGCTGCGCTATGCTGTTAAAGAAAGGGCAAAGAGAAACTGGCTCATATTTGCCAGTGTTGGGGTTTCATTTTTGTTCTTTGTGTAATTGCATATCTCAGCCAACAGAACAATCTCATACCAACTAACCATGGTCGAAGCCTTATTGGATTGAAGTAACATTTTGGTTGCAGCCCAGACATTGATAGAAAAAAAAAGAATGTAGTCGCAGCAGTATTAGATGAGAGCGAATCGTAGAATACATACATGCGCCAGATGTATTGCAAGTACACGTTTTGAGCACCTTAGAACGCTTGCTCTACAGACGCAAAAATAATATTGTTATCAGCCAAATTGTTCTCCAGCGCAGTGCAAGAAAATAGCTGAGACGAAATTATCAATGCGACCCTATTTTTCAAGTTTCTATCGAGTGCACTATAATAAAACACATAAGTAATGAACTTATCATTAGTTTTCTCGTTGAGTATAATATGTAGACAAGAAGACAGCTCGGATTAAGAGCCGCCTTTACAAGGACTACTTGAAGCAATGCGCCATTTCATCGATAAATTCAATATTAACAACGCATGAGACGCAATTCTGTGAATTGTGTATGAAAAAAAAAGAAGTTACTCTTCAACCCAGAGGGTAATAGAACGGGCGTAGATATCTTTCTAGCCACTCCAAATTGATTATGATGAACAAGCTTTCTTCCTAAAAATTCTATGTTCAATAAAAATCCGTTGCTCGCCTTTCTGGTATTTCGAATTGACATAGAAATCTCGCAATAAAATATGTGACGTACGAAAAAACCAATTTCACTAATGAGCAACAGATTAAATGGAGGCCTTCCTAGAAAGTAGTTGCCTGGTGCAAACACAGACAAATGGATTTCACGTACCAGAAAACCGTCTTCACGGGAATAGCAATGCAGAAAAGAAACATTTTTCGGGTTATCTTGCTAACACTAACTTTCTTTATGGCGTTATACGATATATATAATTTGTACTGTATATATTGTCACGACATCAAAAACACAGGATGGAGGACCAGGGTGCGAGAAACAAAACCAGCTCTACATTTAGGGACCACAAGAGCTGACGCGCCAACTTCGTATTCTTTGCTAAAAGTAGCGTGGTCGCTGTTCGTGTCCCTCAATTCGTTTTCTTCTGTGGTTTTGTTATCCTTTAGTCATCACAATATAAGCTACTGCTCAGAGAAAACATTCCGTTATAGTCACAGCTTAATTTCTTCGTAAGCCTATGAAGCTTTTCTGGACATCAGGGTTTAGTTCGCGTTAATTCCATCCCGTGGCGTATTGACCTTAAACTTTTCAAACTTCCCGCGTTGCCGCAGGGATGAAATCAACAATATAAAATTAAAGCAATTAAAAGCTATCCCTGTGCACTGAACTTCACCACAAGGCCTGTCTTGCCAGCGTTATCAGTGTTCTAGAGAAAGCGCAGCCGCTCGTCAGCTGGAAAGGACTTATCATCCTTCGAGCCTTTAGTCGCGACGAGCGATGATTGATTCTGGCCTTTTGACAGCCTTTCCTAAAGGCAGCCATGTTTTCTTTTTCTTCATGCTACAGATTAAACTGGCCAGGGTAATCATTGGAAGCTGTTGCTGGCAGCTTTTGTTGGGTCGGCACATATTCTTGTCTTCCGAACACCGCACAGCGTATACGAGGAAAGCCCTTGTGGGTGGATTTTGATTTTCACTTATCAGTTTCGTTAAGTCGTCTCCAAATACTTTGGTATCCGCACTCATGGGCTACTGCCGCAGCTGGAAATCGAGATGTGCTTAACCCTTTCAGCCCTGGCGTCGTCAAATGACGACAGGACTTGCAATCGGAATTTTCAGCATGAAAAAAGAACCGAAACTGCTTGTATTTTCCCCCACTCGTACTATTGGAAGTACTAGTGCCATCGCCATGGTTAGTCACGTGACTCTGCGGAGCCGTGTCGAACGAGGAAGAAGAAATGACAACAATCAACATGGCAGACACGCCGTCAGGTACGTGCGCTCTTTTTTAATTTTCAATTGAATACCCCCTGCGTAGTTTACGTTGCGATTTTTTATATAGTCTCTAAACAGATTGCAGAGAACGCATGTGCTTGAATAAGCATCATTGCATGGTGATATTACTTGTAAGAAGATGTTTTTTCCGTGTGCGGTTTTGACGAGAGCAGGGCTTTGTGGTTGTGTATGGCGTGCCGTCGGTTTGCCATCCGTCCGATTTCAGTGCGTGTTTTTTTTTCTTTTTTCAGGCACGCCTATACCGTGTATACCGACAGATACATTCTATTCCCGCCAGGACTTGCGTTCTAGGCATCTGGAAGAATGCACGGATGCAATTTTCCGTGAGCTTGATAATGGAAACTTGTCTGATGTGGAGGGAGAAATCGACGGATCTTCCGACAGCGGTGACGAGTTTGAGCAGCCTGAGCCAGAACAGGCAGAAAGCGAGGATGAAAGCTCGGACGATGATTGCCAACCATCGACAGCTGCATGGACAAGGAAGAAGTTCATAAAACCGGACACAACTTTTCAGTGCGAAGAATTTGCTTCAGTGAATGCAGATGAAGAAATGCACTCACCGTGGGGGTATTTCTGTCGCTACATTCCGAAGAGCGTATTCATTGAACTAGCCGAAAAGACTAACCAGTATTCGGTACTGCAAGAAGGCAAATCGGTAAATACAAACGAGCAAGAGATCCGACAACTCTTTGCACTTCACCTCATCATGGGCGTCATGCGATACCCAAGGCTGCGGTTATATTGGAAGCCGGAAATGAAGACTAGGCTGGTTGCATCTACCGTGCTCTCACGGAACCGCTTTGAAAAGCTGAGACACAATCTCCACATTGTTGACGTGTCTCGGCCTGACCCTGATGATCGCCTCTGGAAGGTAAGACCTCTTCTTGATAAATTCGAAGAAAGGTGTCAGGCACTGCATGTGGAGGAGCGATTGTGTATCGACGAACAAATTGTTCCCTTCAAAGGAAAGCTGGATATCAAGCAGTACGTGAAAGGGAAGCCACACACCTGGGGTATAAAAATCTTCATGCTTTGTGGAGAGTCTGGCATTGTGTATTCTTCGCTGCTGTATCAGGGGTCAACGACACGGTTAGAAGAAAGTCTCAAGCAACAATATGGTGTGACAGGTGCTAAGCTGGCTTATCGAATTCCCTGCGACAAGGGACACAAACTATATTTTGACAATTATTTTACATCGCTACCTCTTCTGCGCGCGCTGCTACACAAGAAAATATTTGCGGCAGGAACTATTCGAACCAACCGGTGTGAAAAATGCCCATTGGAGTCAGAGAACATTCTAAAGAAAAAAGGCCGCGGAACTTCTGCTTCCATGGTCAGCAAGGACGGAAAAGTAGCTGTCACGCGATGGTATGACAACAAAGCTGTGACCATGGCATCGAACTTTGTGGCCATTGATGACGAGGACAACGCCAAGTGGTGGAGCAAGACGGATAAGGGCTACATTGAAGTGAAACGCCCAGCTGTTGTAAGGATGTACAACAGCAGCATGGGTGGAGTCGATAAAACCGACTTCCTTGTAGCGCTCTACCGTACGAAGATTCGGTCACGAAAGTGGACGCTGAGGATGATATTTCACGTTATCAATGCCTCGGTTGTGAACGCATGGCTGGAGTATAGACGTGATGCATCTGCACAAGGGCTGATCCCTGCCAAGCAACTGGACTTACTTGACTTCACCCTCCATATTAGCGAAGCACTCGCACGAGCCGACAGCCTGCCAAAGATGCAAAAGCGAGGAAGGCCGTCACTCTCCCCTCTGGTGACTTCGAAAAAAGCAAGATATGCTGAAAATCGGCCTGTACAAGACGTAAGGTTTGATAATGTGGGACACTGGCCTCTTCGTACCGACAGCAGGGAACAGCGTTGTAAGCTCGAGGGATGCACAGGACAAACCCGTATCATGTGCGAAAAATGCAACGTTCACCTGTGTCTTGCAAAGGCTCGAAACTGCTTCAGAGGCTTCCACATGAACACTTAGTGATGTTTGTGTTTGCCATGACTGTGTTTTCCATCTCTGAATAAATTAGCTTTTCACTGCCTTTCGCAACCACTGAGCCCTGATGTGCGGTTTTGACGACATGATTGTAAACCGGTAAATAATAACACAAATGACTTATTTTTTGCTCAGGCATGATTCTAGAGTCCTTATGGTGCAAAATATGCACAGCAAAAAAATATATGCAAATAATAGAAAATCCAGGGCTGAAAGGGCTAAGTATGCAGATGGCTACATAGATAAGTTTATTTTGCACCATGAGGCTCAAAGCCGCGCAGAACGATTGGGCAAATGGTCTGTGTCATCGTCCGTTACCTTGCTATAGCCGCACTGTTCGAAATATTACGTCATATTTACTGGCCACCGGCCTAGGAACACCTTCGGCTATGACATATATAGTATTGTAGTTTTCAACGTAGTTTCCTGTCACAGTTATGCACGTGCGTGACGGAAGACCGCTATTTAAAGTTATTGCGCTATAATACGTGCGAGATTCATCTGTTCTACATATCGTCTACCATGTTGTAGTTCCGCTTTTCTCACATAGCCGCAAATTATACTAGCAGATCTAGAACTTCAAAGAGGCTACCCACATAATAAAAAGACTTTGCGCACAACTCGTCGCACTTATTTGCATTCAGGAGTTTTGCGAACATCAAGGACATCAATACCGTTGGAAGTTAGAGGAAGGTGGCAGCAGGCACGTGAGACAATTTGTTTGCATCCTCATTGTGCGCGAATCGGTATTAGCCGTCGAAGAATGACGCCGTAGGGTGCACTGTATTTCATGTGATGTAGTCCGTGCCCCGAATTTCAGGCCTGGCTCACCCTGTAACGACTGAGTACCAGGCATCTGCTTAATGTGCAGTCGCCTCACTGTTACCAGGCGCTGGCGTCAGCCAGAGGACCTACTTTAGTTATATTCAACACTTACGGACATTCTCGCTCTATTTCGCACCATTGGGTTTGAGCTCAACTCCTTCAACAGCCAATTTGTTGGTCCCAAAAGTTAGCCATCATGTCAACGTGATGGCATTTATCCTTTAGTTATATTTTATATTCAAGTTAGTGCTGCCTTGAAATTTCCAGGGCTTTCACCTTTCCCAAGATAGCTAGGTTATTGTGGGCCTCTGTTCTTATTTTGGGGGATTTTCGATAGACGCTGAACCTATAGCACGGCCTCCTGACCATGTTGGTTAGAAAGTCATTTTATTCTCGTGAGGCCAAGCTTGTGCCTTCTTGCCGTTCATAAACTCCTGATTTCACTATCAATTGTCACCAATTTTGAGGAGTGTAATCCCACAGAACTCGGCAGTGACGTAACGGCCATAGGATTGAACCATCTAAATTAATTTTACCCTGAACCCGACAGCCACATTTACCCACTTCGAATTGTGTAGAACTCTCCAGGGAGCTCTACACAATTCGCGTCGCGCATAGATGGAGTTAGATTACACATGGATCAGTGACAACGGACTGCGCATAGAGCCATTGATAACATTCGCGAAACTTCCGATACATACACGGGCTACCTGCGCTGAGCGATAACATCTGTGAGACGCTGAAGCACGATCCCCCGATAGAGCGGAACAAGAACAAGTGTCAATATAAGTTCCGAGTCTAACAAATTATGCGAATCCCACGCATTGTGGGAATCGATGTAAGCAAAGCTTTCTGCAATGTTTGCTTTGGTTGACAATAATTTGTGGTGATGCTGACAGCGAATGATCAATATCTTCAGCGTTCAGTGCAATTAGAGAGTAGTGAGTTCATGGCAAATGTTACTTTGTCTGCACCAATGCTGTCTGTCTGCATAGTACACAGAACGTACGGCGAGACATCTATGCCTGAGGCGTTGTTGTGCACCATCGTTCAGAACCTATGAGCGGGCTGAGCATTGTCACTGCTTCACATGGCGCATCGCAGAGCGGCAGAAGTGTTGGGCGCATAATGCGAGTGTGTGTGCCAAACCACAATCGGATCATGAGGTACGCCATAGTGATGGATCTTGGTTTAATTTTGATGCCCTGGTGTGAATTAACTTGCGCCTAAATTTAAGTGTACGGCCGCTTTTGCATTTAGTTCCCATGGAAATGTGGCTGCCGCGGTGGGGATCGAATTCGCAACAATGAGCAATGCTATAGCCTCATATCCACCGCGCCGGGCACAAAAGTGTTGATTTTGACGAGTGCCTGCTTCCATATCCCACTTAGGCTCTGCGGTGATATCTTTGCATCTGCACGCCCTTTGTCAGTTGTCTGCTTGACGAATTTGAATGGTGTTTATTTTTCAGAAATCAGAGAAACGACAGTAGCGTACCTTCTATTTGTCCGCAACTGTTCTCCTGTCTATAGTAGCAGCCTTTCCTTATCTTCACTTCCCTTACATCTCCTTTTCCCTCTCCCGACTTTCCCCACTCTATGAGAACTAAGAGCGAGGAGTGGCAAGTCTGTTATTCACCCGTTTCGCGGCTGCGCCTTTTCTACCCATTCTCTTCCTGATCCGCCTGCCCCCTCTCTACCATTCTATCTACGTCTCCTCAGGACTTGCACATTAATAAAAGGACGAACACTGCAGTTTGTGCAGTTTATTTGCGGGGTGACGGATAATTACAGCTGTCGAGCGGCTAATCTGACGACACCTAGGGAGCTCGAGAGGGCATTGTGCACATGCGACGTGATGGCAAGGTCCAAACTAGTTTTTCGTGTCACCTTTCCTCTCCGCCAGGCTCCTTTAATGTGAGGCAAGAGTAGCAGTAGAAAACAAGGAGTCAAAGTTCGGTTTTAGAAAATTGTATTTATTGGTTGGCGTTCAGCCGCATGTCGTTATCGCAGCCGCCTGTGTTGTCTTTAGGTGTCTTCCTTTTGTGTGTGTTCAATAGCGACAAAAAAAAAAGCATGTGTTTTAGCAAGCACCAACTAGGCCAAGAAGCAGTTCTGTCGTTATGGTGTCATCGCGTCTTTTGCGGGATTTCATCACTGCCGGAGCCAATTACCGACTTGTCCACTACACTTCCTGCCTTCGGGAGTAAACTTATTCACAAACTTACAAGAATGTCTTTTGTTCAGCCGGTTAATTTTTGCGTCCACTACAGTTATACTGTGGAGGCCGGAGCTTCCCTTTTTATTACACTGTACTAATATTGAACTTGTTTTCAAATCATATTGTCTAATAATGATGTATTCGTGATATCATTATCATACGTAATCTACCCATAGTGCTTCGACACCCACAAATGAAATACGTTCTCTTTTCGACTGAGAAGCTTCTCCGTTGTGATGCAAATAAACATAACTTGAACTCCTTTTCTCAGAAATCAACGCTAAATAAAACGCTGACGTCATCCTGAAGAAATCAACACGCGCCCTAGTACTCATCTTCCCATGCCCCTATTCGCAAGCTTATTTCTTGTTTCTCAAGACGTGAACTTGTTCCGTTGAAACGCCCATCGGACGTCTCTGACGCATACCGAGAAATTCTGGACATACTTTCAGATTTCTTTTTTCGCCACTGCGTGGCGTATCAACCCTCATGAATTGAAATTCGCGCCACGACGTATTCCACGGCGCACAACTAAATAAAACACAATAAAAAGAAGCACACCATGAGCCCGCCTATGTATCAACCTTATCCCAAAGACAACCAGCTACTTGCTCGACGGGCAACGAATTTACAATTTTGCTAGACACCTGGCCAAACCGCTCGTCGGCGTTCCGGATGAGATGTCTAGCCGAGGTAACCTCTCCTATGAAGCTTCCCTTAATTTGTCTTAGTGGATTGTTTTTCTTATTCTTTGCGCATCACTGCGGCCGCGGACTTGCGCACAGAGAGCATTGTGTTTCGTGCGTTTCCAAGAGCCAGTGTGAGTCATTAAAAGAAAGCTTTAGGTCGGGCCTATCTAGGTTGACGGATGGTCAAATACATATAAAAATGCATAAATAATTTTATAAGAAATCCTGTAAATTGATCTGAATGGCAATTGATGAATTAACGATATAACGTTCAATCATAGTGATTGCTGCAAGATAATTTTGGTTTAGGCCACGTTATCTTTTACACGAATTGTCGGAAATCGGTAAATCTGAACAAAGAATAGAAGCGCGAAGTTTACAAATCTGTTACTTAGCATCAAAAACTAATATCGCATCTCTATACAGTGCACCCCTAGGAGCATCTCAATCGGACAAATTTCCTTTATGAATGTACGACTTTTGATTGAAAGGTTTGACGAATGCCATATTCAAAATTTAGTGGTGTGTTTTAGGGTGTCATATCATTTTTTCCAATTAAGTGCAACTTACATATCTGCGATATCATTTTGAGTTGCTGAGGTATACAGTTGTATACTTGAAGTATTGTTTTTTCAAATTATGCATATTTTCTGAATATATGTAAGAAGGCGCTAGCTAAATTAAAATTCGTTTCCTAATGTTTGTTTGGAGTTCCACATAATAATTAAATTACAAATGGGCTTTTATGTGCCAAAATCACGATCTGATTATGAGGCATAGCGTAGAAGGAGACTCCGGAATAATTTCGACCACCTGGGCTCCTTATGTGCGCGTAAATCTAAATATACTGGTGTTCTTGCATTCCATCTCTATCGAAATGCGGCCGCCGTGGATGGGATCTGACCCTGCGGCCTCGCACCTGGCAGCCCAACATCATACCTGCTAATCAGCCATGGCGCGGATATAGAGTTTATTTGAACTCGTACTTATATCCACAGAGACACGAACGAATGGCTCTGCCTTTATAGCATTATGGCTATTTGAAAGCGAAACCGACCCAAAAAAAGAACAAAAAAATGTAGGAGTCATTCCACTCTGGGAAGGTGGATGACCACCTAAGCTGTAGCACATCACACACGATTTGACACGAGGACTTTGTATTTATTTTCATCATTTGGTAATGGTAGTGACAATACCTTTGTAATTATAGCGATATATATCAATTGTTACGGTTACAACATTAGACAGGTTCTTGGCCAAAGTTAAATATGTACACGACCGTTGTTGCTTATATGAGTGACTTGGATTGGTTCACACTTCAAATCAAATTCTTGTTGCCCAAAGTCAACGAACCATTTCTTCTATGGTTCTGAAATGCTCAAATCGATGTCTCCGATGCTGATCACTGGGGTAGTGTCATCGTGTCTAATCCATGCAAAGTGCATAGTCACAAACTTCTACATATCACACTTGGGTGCACCTGATCAGAAGCCAACAAACACTGACACGAAGGACAACGTAGGGGAAATTACTTCCGCTTAATAAATAAAATAAAGAAACGATAAATTAATGAAAATGAAAGTGCACGAAAAAACAACTTGCCGCCAGTGGAGAACGATCCCACAACCTTCGCATTACGCGTGCGATGCTCTTCCAATTGAGCTCCCGCGGCACCGTTTCCCCATCCACTTTCTTGGGTATTTATGTTTCCTAGTAGAACCCTGCCAGTGTTAGCCAGCGCCACCACTCACAAACTTTGGCGGCGGATGAGGAACATCCTTTCTGCCGCAGGCGTCACGAGAACGTGATCTATTTGGGTGAAGGCGACTGGTCAATACACCCACACATGCTACCTGAAGGCGTGAATGTTGCCGGATCCGAGAGCCTCGTTATGTCATAAACGAGAAGAAAGGGGGTTAACCGAGGGGCCCGATATTTAGTAGTCATATCATAAGAAGTCAGCAAACACTGCACGAAGAACAACATAGGGGAAGTTACTTGTGCGTAATGAATGAAATAAGGAAACAATAAATAAACAATAAAGGGAGCGGATGCACATCACGTCGGCTCCGTATTCCACGAATGTTCTTCTAGCGCAAATCGCCAAAAAGCCACCCGCTATTGCACGCCAACGGACGCAGCTCGTTCCCAGGAACAAGTGGATACCGAAAACCAGGTGGGATTCCAATTTTTCAAGCCTCTACGACAATATTTTGGCCGGACCTCGTGGCGAGAGAGCCGCGAGGCCACGCGCCGGAGCTGGCTTCTTCAACAATTGCCGATCATTTTCTCAATGATGGAAGTCACCGTAGAGGGGCGCAGCATATCCCAGGAAGAAATGGATACAAGCAAGGGATGGAAGGAGGTCAGACACAGATCAGACCGGCGAACCTCCCAACATCGCGAGAGCACCTTGTCGCCGACGCGGCTCGACAAGCGCAACAATAACCCATGGAAAGGCAGGCTAGAGCACATACGCAAGGCAAGCAGAATGCCACATTTGCCAAGAGGGGATTACAAGATTGTGATCAGACCGCGTGGAGGACTCAAATTATCCGAGCACGGTATAGTTCCCCTCACAGCTGCGGTACAAGATGCGGCAGGTATTCCTCGAGACGAAAGGGAGGAGGACATTGTCTGCCCCAACAATTATCAAAATATCCTCATCGTCAGTACCTCGGATCAAGAGCGTGCAAACAAATATCAGGAAGTAGCACGTATCAAGATTCAAGACAAGTTTTACGAGACCAATGCTTACGAGACAGCGCCTGACATGACGGCCAAAGGAGTCATCAGAGGAATCCCACTCGACGAGGGCCCAAGAGACATCACAGAAGCGGTGGTTACGAGTAAAAACCCAACGGCGATAGCAGCAAAGAGACTCAGTAATACTACCACAGTGATTGTGCTCTTTGAAGGACACAAAGTGCCCACGTACGTCCGATACAGGGCAGCGCTACTCCCTTGCTCCCTGTACAGGAAACAAGTGGACTTCTGTCACCAATGCAACAGACTTGGACACAGAGGAGATGTATGTCCCAACCCTGACAACAAGATTTGTGCGGGATGTGGAACACCAAACCCAGATAAAGACCACAGGTGCCAACCTAAATGTCAGTTATGCGGCGAGGACCATCCGACCGCAGACAAGACGTGCAAAGCCAAATTCAAAAAGCCCTTCATCGTTAAACAGAGACAATGGCACAGACTGCAACGAGAACGACAAGAAGATCATGAAGACGCTATCTCAAGAGAAGACAGAGCAGAGTCTCGCGGAACGCCTGGCCTCCTAAACGCCAGGGAACGACGCTCCAGATCGATAACAAGGTCTCCATCCACCACCAGATCCTTATCCCGGTCCGGCTCCAGGACACCGGGGACACGATCCAGATCCAGGTCCAGAACTAGGCCATCCTCTTCAGCAAACCAGACTAACACGGTGAGCTGGGCAGACGTGGTCGACGGCGTGCGCCCGAAGGCTGGTGGGGAGACTGCCATTAATAACGAGATCAAGCAACTAAAACACGAGAACGCGCAGTTGAGGATTTTGCTAGCACGTATGAGCGATGAATTCAAAAATCTCAAGGAAGGAAAAAACCAAACAAATCCTGTAACTTCCACTCCACACGCGAGCACGAAAGAGCCATTTGAAATCCCGGACAATAAGATGTACGAAGGGGATGAGCCCCCTCCACTCAAACGCAAGGCCCAAGCCATCAGTGATAAACAAGATAACGCTGTGGTAGATAAAGCATTAGCCGATATTCAAAAGAGCCTAGCAGAAATACAAAAGTCAAATGAAAAACGGGACGAAATGATGAATGAAATGGCTAAGGCAATAGCAGCAATTATGAGTAGATTAGACATCCTAGAGGCAAACCAGTCACCAGGTAATGGACTCCCCTCTGTTGCGTCAGAAGCACCACAATCCTTACCCACTTCACAACCACCTAATTATATAAGATCAGCTTCTCTCCAACCTCCCGTCTCCCTCCCATGGTCGCACCCGAAATGAGGCGCGCTGAAGATGGGTTCAGGATATGGCAGTGGAATTGTAGAAGTGACGAAAACAAAAAGTCAGTTTTGCAGCAGTATTTGAAAGACAAGGATACACCGGACATCATAATTCTGCAGGAAACACACGGGATTGCAAAGCTAGCAGGATACAGATCTTTTGGCTATGCCGAAGGGGACACCAGGGCATTAACTACGCTGGTAACAAGAAACATAACTTGCATGCAGCACAACACAGGCATAACGCACATTGACAATATTCTATTGGAACTCATCCCACAAAAAAAGACAGGACGTAGCTTATTTATTCTCAACATTTATAGTAACCCCATACTACATAAACACAAATTCAAGAACCTATTCCAGAAAACACTCAGACTTGCTGGAGAAAATCCGGTAGTTATAGGAGGAGACTTTAAGGCCCCACACACCACGTGGGGATACTTATATACCAGAGCAAAAGGAAGGGACTTATGGAACGACTCGCAAGAATTAGGCCTCACGCTTGTCACAGACCCCGCCACTCCAACCAGAGTAGGCACGGCGCTAAACAGGGACACAACCCCAGACCTAACCTTTACCAAGAATATTGAAAAGGCGACGTGGCACAACACACTGGAAGATTTGGGTAGTGACCACCGCATATTGGAGTTACACGTCAGAGAAGGGCCGAATAGACCCAAGGAACGACAGATCAAATTAGTAGACTGGGAACTATTTCGTAGAACGCGAGAGAGGACACATCAACGATGAATCGCAGACATAGAATAATGGACTAAGGAGCTCAGTGATGACGTCAAAGCTGCCACAAAAATAGCACCACCTGAATCTAACTTGGATAAATGCGACAGCAGACTTCTCCACATGTGGGAAGCTAAGCAGTCGCTTCAGAATAGACTTAGCGGTCAGAAGCATAACAGAAAGTTAAGAAAGCGCATAGCGCTCCTCAACAAAAAAATAGAAGAACATGCTAAGCAATTGACCAAACAACAATGGGACGAGATATGTAATTTCATGGACGGACAATTAAGCACCGGCAAAACCTGGCACATGCTCAGGTTCCTGCTTGACCATGACAATAACAAGAAAAATCACATGCAAGCCACTAATAAGTTAATACACGCATATGAGGGTACAGAAGAGGAATTTCTCAATGAATTACAGCAGAAATACTTATAACAGGCACCCCCTTGCATCTATCCTAGCTACAACGGGAATACAAACGCAAAATTAGACAAGGAACTCACGGAGGCAGAAATCCGCGCGGCCCTCCAAAAGTTAAACACCAAATCCGCCCCAGGCCCGGACGGTATAACCAACAAGACTCTCAGGAACCTGGATGATGAATCGATAACCAAACTAACAGAATACATAAACGAGTGTTGGGTAAAGGGAGAAGTGCCAGCTCAATGGAAGAAAGCGACGATAACGCTTATTCCAAAACCTGGTAAGAAGCTTGAGATAGACAACCTCAGACCAATCTCCCTAACATCCTGCGTCGGAAAATTAATGGAACATGTAATTTTAAACAGAGTAGACAACTTCTTAGAGGATAATACCATATACCCAGATACAATGATAGGATTTCGCAAAAATCTTTCGACACAAGATGCGATGCTCCAACTTAAGCATCAGATAATCGATTATAACACGCGCTCGACAAGGGCCATCTTGGGCCTTGATCTTAAAAAAGCTTTCGATAATGCCAACCACGCAACCATATTGGAAAACATCGAACGAATAGGACTAGGGCAACAGACGTATAACTACATCAAGAGCTTCCTATCAGATAGGAAAGCAGTCATCTCCGTCGGAGGGCTCAAGTCGCCCGAGATCGACATAGGGGGGGCCGGCACGCCGTAAGGCGCTGTCATCTCGCCGATGCTGTTTAATCTCGTCGTGATGGGACTCCCCGAAAAATTAAATCACATAGAGTCCCTGAATCACACAATCTACGCGGACAATATTACTATCTGGACCTGTGATGGCAGCGACGGGTCAATAGAACAACGACTCCAGACAGCAATTAACACAGTAGAGGAACACCTCATAGGAACAGGCCTCACATGCTCTGCAGAGAAATCTGAACTTCTATTGTACCGCCCCACACTTAGAGGCAGGCCTCCCAAAGGATACGACAGAAACAAGGCTCATGAGGAAATCAAGCTACACACCAAGAACGGGCGGAATATCCCAATAGTCACCCAGCTCAAAGTGCTGGGTCTGGTAATCGAGAACAAAGGCACAAATAGGGAAACCGTAAAGAAGTTAGACGCAAAGGTAACTAACACTATGAGATTAATCAAACGAATTACTAACAAGCACCAAGGTATGAAGGAAGAAAGTATCATACGGCTGATACAATCATTCGTAATCAGTCAGATCACATACATAGCAGCCTTCCACAATTGGTTTGCAGCTGAAAAGCATAAAATTAACAAGATGATAAAAAAAGCATACAAACTAGCTCTAGGGGTTCCCATCAGTACGAGCACGGATCTCTTGCTAAAGTTAGGACTCCACAACACACTGGACGAACTCATGGAAGCACAACAAACATCTCAAGCAGAACGACTCACCAAAACCAAAACGGGACGGCATATACTAAGCAAACTAGGAATGAATTATCACAATCTATACGGGGAAAAGAGCACGATAACGAGAGAAATTCGTGACAAACTCCGAGTACCAAATATACCCAAGAACATGCATCCATGTTACAACGACGGCAGACGCAAGAGTAGAGCAGAGAAAATTATCCGAAGCTTTGGGTCAGACGACAGAGCAACCTTCGTAGACGCGGCTAAATACCCAGACAGAAATAGCTATGTAGCAGTAATCGTAGATCACACTCAAAAATCCCTTACAAGCGTATCAGTTAATACCAAACATTCCGAGACCGCAGAGGAGGTAGCCATTGCACTAGTATTGATCTCCACGAATGCTCGGTACATCATTAGCGATTCTCAAGCGGCCATTAGTACAATGAAGCAAAGTTCTCCAATGCAGAGAAGAACGGCAGGCAATTGATCTGGTTCCCAGCGCATACGACTCCAGACATTCCCGCAGTCAACCTCAACGACGTAGCACACCGCGAAGCTCGAGGTCTTACTCGCCGAGCTGAGCAAAGAGTGACTTCCATCGGTCAGGAGAACGCGGAGGAGGAAATCTGGA
The DNA here is from genome assembly GCF_050947875.1 of Dermacentor variabilis. Classification (NCBI taxonomy): domain Eukaryota; kingdom Metazoa; phylum Arthropoda; class Arachnida; order Ixodida; family Ixodidae; genus Dermacentor; species Dermacentor variabilis. Next base: position 138,189,060 of record NC_134575.1, read on the forward strand.
GAGAAAAAGATGTATTAACAAGATTTAGTGATATTACCAAATTCTATCAAAATTGGAGGCGGGTATTACCACCGCCTCACACTAAACTGAACAGAGCTGAGTCCGTTACTTGGAGGCGACTACAAACAGAAACTTATACGAGTCCCGTGCAACTCAAAACTTTCTACCCCGATATATACGAGAGCGATATGTGCAAGCTATGCAAGTCTGTTAGAGCCACCCTTCAACACATGTTGTGGGGATGTGAAATATACCAAAATAAAATGGCAGTCTCCCCAGAAAATCTACGGGCGCGGTGGTCGGCCGTGCTGCTCAGCTCAGAACTCCAAGACCAACTTTGGGCCATCCAGCGAGCCAAGGAAGCCGCACGGGAGCAGCAGCTCCCAGTGGCCATCTAGGCGGCCCCAGGTCCGGGCCTCCCTATCGCCGGATTCCAAATAAAGTTATCACACACACACACACACACAGGTGGGGAACGATCCCACAACAATCGCATTACGCGCGTGATGCTCTACCAATTGAGCTACCACGGTGCCATTTCCCCATTTACTTTTCCATTTTCTCACAGTAACGAATTAGTTAGACCAGCATTTCATGTGTTAATGTAGCCCTGTAGTCCAGAGGCCACTTCCATTATGGCCACTGTGTCGGAACTCATATATCACGCGACCGTACGTATGTCAGCATCAATTGCCGCAATATCGCGGACTTTTCTTCTTTAGATCTTAATAGCAGACAACCAAAACGCATGCCAATGACCCCCCCCCCCCCCCCCCCGAAAGCACTTATCCTATAATTTCAGCACGTATTGTTCCAAGGCACACATCCGCGCTGCTCCGTCTGTTACAACGTACTACAATATTTATCCAATGCCTTTTGCCAGGCAGCTGTTTTTATTTCTAATGACGCCAGGAAACGGAGCCTGATGCCGCCAACGCTAAAAAATCTAATCGGGATCGCGCACCTTGTTTTTGCAGACTTTGTTCAATGTACCGTGGTGCTGGCGTGCTTCTTGTATGATGTAGCAAAATCCATTGTAAAAGCCAAAATGCATAATTGAGCACATTTTTAAGCGAACGAACTTGATTTGTGCCAGAAGAACTTGTTCAGGCTTTTACATTTCCTTTATAAGAAGCACCATCAGTAAGCCAGATGGATTTAGTGCACCGAACAAAAATATAACATCAATATAAATCTTGGTGGCATCATTGTATTATACGAGTGTCCACATTGGTACGTAGTAAATTGAGCAGCGGTGCGGGTTTATTAGCGAAGCAACGTTAATTACAATTGCAAAGTTAATATTAGGTGCGGAAAGCAAGTGAGTAGTTTGGAGCCCGTCCTCGAGATTAACTAGCCAAGCGGTGAAATTTTTAATAAACATGCTGCTGTGTAAGGTATGTGAACAAATATTTTCCCATGAAACGTTTTCTTAAAGCGTAACTGTCGGAGAAAGAAAAACGTCTGATCTGAACACGCCTAGGCATTTATGATATTGTGCTCAATGGTGACGCTCCCCGAGCATGTTCCTTGCGGCCAGTCCACTCGCCATTTTGTTCGCTTTTTTTTGTTCGTTCAAACGCAAGCAGTTTTTGAAAGCTTGCTTTGCCACAGAAATGATACAGGATGCAATGATGGTGCAGATTTAAATCGTCACTGCCCTTAAGGCATCCCGCTTCCCCTGAGGCAAGAAAGATAAAGAAGGTGAACAGCTAGGTGAGCTGTGCCAACGGTGATGGTGTCATCGTGACAAAATCTGGGGCGGCGATCTTGATGTATCAGGTGCTTTTTTGTGTCAGTTTCACTTTCAGGAAAAAATATTGGTACAAATGCAGTGTCATCTGTTCTTCTCTCGCGAATTTTATCATTGGTTTAAAAGATGCATCCAATTTGTCTCCGAGATCAGGTGCAAGCAAGGAAATGCCTGCTCGCTCACGCACGCATATACAAACACACTCTCTCACACACACGCACACAGGCGCACAAATAACACGCATGTTCGCCCCATACACATTTACACGTCCATGCACGCACACACAAACATGCATACGCAAGCGCACGCGTAGACGTACACGCAGCTTCAAATACGGGGACACAAACGCGCGCGCATTTGCAAATGGAAGTACGTACGCACGCACGCTCAAGACGTACGCGCGCATTTACACTTCCTCGCCTGCCTCCTTCCTTTCAAAAAGCTCAGCGTGCAAACACTCAAAATGATATTCGCTCTGCCAGTACCGCTCCAATACCAGCTGTAATAAATCGCTTTGCGGTTCAAATTTGGCGCTTCTTGGTGATGACGATGATGGTGATGATAGTGATTTATTGGAGTTCTCTTTGAAACGGGGTGGTGACAAGCAGTCGAATAGCCTGCTTGATTTACTCATGTTTGCTATAGATGTTTTTCATTTGAACTTTTTCTATACATCTGCTTAATATTTTTCCCCGACACCTTCTCTATCTTGTAACGCTATCTAGCCTAGGCCTGCAGCGGATCTGGTCGTATCAACCTCTTCTCTGCTTTTTTGTCAGCCATACTCGAACGTCTCTTCCATATCTCGACCGCTGACCGGGTGATGCTCCCGTCCACTTTAAATCTAAGTACTTCTGGAAGGTGTACGATAGCTACGGTTCTCACTAGGTGAATCCCTTGGTATTCCATAAGGATGCGCTGAGTGGTCTCGAGCTTTTCGCTGTAGCGTACACACGCCCCATCTTTTTGCGAATATTAGCTCCGGTATGATTTTGTTCTTAGGCAACGCCCTGCATCCTCACATATCAAGGCACTGCGCTTTGTTGCACGACGACCTGGCTGTTCTCTTTGTTTCCCTCCTTTTTCTGCTCGTGGCGGTGATGCCAGTCTGAGGTTCCCCTGGGGCCCTACTCCATTACTATTTACCCTAGCCTCCTGAGTTCTCGTGTCCCCCTCCCAAATTAAAAGGAAACGCGTGAGCACCAAGTCGCCAGCCCACTTCTCGTCCAAACCTGTCATTGAAGTAGAATCCATCTCGTTGAAAGCCGCCATACCTTCTCACTTACCTGTTTACTTCCACAACCTCGATACCTTTCTCTCAGCTAACATTCCATATAGCCTAGTTAGCGGCCGAAACCGCTCTTTGTAGATTAGTGCCACGTAAAGGTACTTCCGGCAATGTGCACAACACAATCTGCACCCAAGAGGACATCTCGCGTAAATACCTACACCATTCGCGAAACGATTGCTTAATCCTGCCTCTTTTTTGCTTAGTACGTCATGTGGGCCATCCACTTCTAATATACGGTCATACGGCCATCCCTGTCCATTCTTCGTGAAACTTTCTTTAGCTCGGTCTTTGTCAGAGTCCTATGACCACCCTGTGAATGTCCCTACAGCTACTCCTTTGTTGCCTTTCACCATCTGCACAGTCACCTCTCAGCACCCAGTCATATTTGAGTGGATCACCGGCGATTTTCACGCTATCTTTCACTCACTTTCTCTCGTTTTACATGTTATTGCCTCCATTTGTCATCATTTTCTTCTTTGTCATCTTACCACCTTTCACTCTTTTACTCTCTTTTTGCATGTTACTGTCTCCCTTAGTCATCATTTGACATGGGGCATTGACCTCTTCGCTCCTGCTTACCCTTCTTGATAACTGCAAAGTAGATTAACCTTTTTTCTAGCAGCCCAAAGCACACGTTCAAAGCGTTCCACTCATTCTATCTGCTTTGCCACCGTTTCCGGTCCTGCCACGCCGGGAGCAGCATTCCATCATTACTACCATTTTGTTCGTGATAGCAGCAATATTGAGTTTTTCCTCGGCTGCTCGAAGTCTTTCTTTTACCGCTTTCATGCATCACGTTCCATATTGAGGTTATTTTTGAGCTTTTCAACCACTTTCACAAGCTCATCCTATGCATCCTTCATTTTCTTTACTAAAGGATCGACGTCACAGTGCCTGCCGATCAACTCAGTGTCCTCCCATACTCATCCTTCCCTTCGTCAATTCTGAGGGACCCCCTCACGCTGCACGCTTTACCGCCTTGACATATTTCGCACTTAGCTTTCTCTACACACGCACACCTACAAGCAAAGGCTGATTTGCACACAACCTAAATGCCTCAAATGCCACAAATTAGACATCTGGAATGTCTTCAAAAGCAATAAATCTCGGACAGACATCAGGCGTCACACACGGTGGCACGTTTTAATACACGTGACTACGCTCTGACGTCTCTAAAAAAGCAGTATTCCTGATTCAAATGCATACACTAAGAGCACTAATAGCTAATAGCATTGCCGCTCCCAGTCTACTATTTTCAAAGACTCAAAAAACTTAACGTCCCACACGGTCGTGCGTGTTGAAACAGGCTACAAAACCAACTATACCCGATATACGCACGCACACACGAGAAAAAAAGTCGAATATTTGATAGCCTTGCCAGGTCCGACCTAGTGTTTAAAGGATAAAAAATCCCGGGAGTCTAAAAACAGCAAAAGAAACATTTTTTGTCAGCCTCCTCTTGACAAGCGGACACGAGCGCCATCCAGTGGTCTATCATTATCAACGGTTAGTTGAACTTCTTTTCAATTAACATTCCGAAATTTGCGTGGGTAGCCACCAACAATGACGGCAGGGCTATTTTCTATAACGTGCGCTTTGCAATAGAACAAGCGTTTCTGTATTCGGCGGCCGCATAATCATAAGCTGCCTATCTTCCAGGGTTATCGAGCACTCTAGCCTTTAGATATGTGCATTTATTAACGCGATAGCGTTAAGGAGCTCGTGTCGCAGAAAAGCCGGTGTCGGCGTCGGCGACCGCGGCGTTGGCCGTGAGCGATAAATCACGGCAGGCACTTCATAAATAAAAAGCAACTTCCAAGATGGGCTGGGTGGGAATCGAACCAGGGTCTCCGGAGTGTGAGGCGGAGACGTTACCACTGAGCCACGAGTTCGATGCTTCAAAGCAGTACAAAAGCGCCTCTAGTGAACGCGGTGTTGCCTTAGAAACGAGCTGTTTCTAAGGCTCAGGCGTGCGTCGCTTGCTCAGGCGCACATTTCGTTGTCGCGCCGAACACTGCGTTGCTCGACGCTCACCGCGTCCGATGCGGGGCGCGTAGTCGCTGCGCCGTAGCCCACTGTCTTACACCCCTTGGCGGGTCGACGGGAACGCTTTCGCGTTCCACTCTTGAAGGCGAAGCTTAAGCGTCCTCCAATTTTTTTTTATTCACACATCGTTTTAATGTCCGAGTGAAGCAATCCACTCCGGTTGCTTGTTGTACTTTTATGTAACGATATGTATTATTTGTTAGTTCCGTGACTTCCGGGTTAGACAAGCGCCAATTATCATGCACTAACCCTTCCGTGAAGTTGATAAGGAGAACACGCAAGACTATTTCCAGATCAGCGTTCATAGCCTCGCAATCTGTTCGGTTATAGCTTCTAAACCATCTCATTTTTTTTTGTTTTTGCAAGGTATCATTTGCGATGATGAAATTAACAACCAAATGCTCGCTTAGTGAGTTTGTCTTGTGAGCTTAAGTTGTGAGTCTATTTTCTTTGTGATGCGCCCAACAACATTTCTTTTTGCTATAGAAGTAAGCTTTCACGAATTGGAAATCATGAATTAGAAATTTATAGCTTCATGGAAAATTTCTGCTGCAGTAGTTCTGCGACAAGCATAGGCTAACGTTCTTTTTTTTATTCGGGATGGTGAGACATTGCTTATGATCAATATAATGAATTTGCAGAAGTTGTGTAAAGCGAGCGTTGTTTTTGCTTCCAAATTCAGATGCGAGTCTCCAAGAGAACTTCCTGCACAAGCCGTGGGCCACCTGCCACTTGATATTGCCTTTGATTAACACGTTTCCTCACTCCGTTTTGACATTTATTCTCTACGTAATTCGACGATTATATGTGGTTTTTAATGGCGCGAGGGCCAGTTATGGCCAAAGAGCGCCATGACAAGTGCTAATGTTGACGATGTATTATGGATGGCGTGCACAATGAATTTCTCATGGGAGATGTCACATGGCTGTAAAAGGGCCTAAAACCTGTAGCTGTAAGTGGCGTGGAATATATAGTTGCTAAAATAATGACGGTAACTAGGCAGTGATGTGGGCTATGGCAATGGGCTTTCGTTAAAACACTATGCAATAAAACAACACTGACACCAGAGTTTCAAGAGAGCCCTTGAATGCAGGGCTGTTAGTCACGTGTTAAAACTTTCTGGCCAAATTATTTTCAGAATGTCGGTTTCGGCTAAGAAATCTAAGACTGTTTGCAGTTTAAAAAGCGGTTGATCACTAAGAAAAAATGCAGGGTGAAGTGGTATATTTTCCCGATATGCAGAAGGAAAATACTTTTTGCTCTCTGTTTCTATTGCAGGGCACTGGATGATAACATGGAGCACTGTCAAGCTATCGCCGCACCTCCTACAAGTAGGAGAATCCCCGCCAGTCAAGAGGTAGGAGTGAGTACTGTAAGTGTGTCCTATTCTTAATCGGCAAAGAAGTACTTCTTTGTACTGTGCTGTTTTCTCATTTATCCAATTCCGCTGTTTTGGTTTTATGATGCGTAACTTACTCAATGCTTCTGTGTCCCACTCTACTTGCCAATGATTACTCAATTTACGGCGCAGAAAGGGCTTTAGGTCTGTGGCAGGAATGGGGATATTTCCATCTGTGTCGCTAAAACTCACTTACGTAGCGTTTTCGTCAGCAGCTACGTTGCCTTTTATACCTTTATGGCCAGGTACCCAGCATAGCATAATCGCTTCGTTGCACATATATGCAGAGCACAACAAGCTACACAGCTCATTCAAAACGGGATTCTTATGCTTTCGTAAGCTAATCAAGGCTCTCACGACACTTAATGAGTCTGTAAAGACTCATCAGCCTTAGCGACATTTCTGCGCCTTATGTGTTTAATAACCGAAAGTATACCGTATGCTTTTGCCGTAAAGATACTGGTGTGTGGGTTTAGTGGCCCAGATGTTGAAAATGAGGGTCTGAGAGCTGCGTAAGCAACACCAGCAGGAGACTTCGAAGCATCTGTGAAATATTGGTCACAGAAATACTTCTCTTTAAGTCCAATAAAATGTGATTGTATGGGAGCCTCGGGTGCTTGTTTCGATAATTCTAAGAAACAGATGTCACATTGGGTAGTTTGCCACTCCCACGGCGGTGGAAGCCGAGAGTGGGCCATTAAGACATTCTCTAAAAGAGAGACCCCTGTTTTTTTCTGAGAGTGCTTCCAACCGGAGGGACAGAGGAGGCCGGACACCTGGGCGGTTACGGAACAGCCTGGCCGTGGAGGAGTCGTGAATAATTGAATGACATGGATGATCGACAGCTGATTTTACCTTCAAGACATACGAAAGGGACCATTCATTAGATTCGACGTAAAGGCTTTGCACAGGACTAGTTCTAAAGGCGCCTGTTGCAAGGTGGATGCCTAAGTGGTGGACAGGATCTAGCATTTTTAGAGTACTAGGTCTAGCAGAATTATACACTATGGCCCCATAGTCAAGGCGTGTTAATATTAGACTTTTGTACAACTTTATTAGGCATCTCCTGTCGCTTCCCCAAGCTGTGCGTGACAACAGCTTCAGCAGATTCATAGTCTTGAGGCACTTTGCCTTAAGATACTTCAGGTGTGGCACAAAAGCTAGCTTACTGTATAGATGGATCCCTAAGAATTTGTGTCCGCAGCTCACAGATAACCGCTCTCCATTGAGATTGATTACGGGTTCCGCCAGTATACCTCTCTTATTAGAGAACAAGACACGTACTTTTTTTTGGATTTAGCTTAACACCATTTTCGTCCGCCCACTTAGACAATTTATTTATGCAAAGCTGTACATGTCGCTCACAAATACTTAGACTACATCATTTAAAACCTATCTGGATGTCATCTACATATACAGAATAAAACATACTGCGTGGTATGGCAGTCTGGATCGAGTTCCATTTGACAATAAAAAGAGTGCAGCTCAGCACACCTCCTTGTGGAACACCAGCCTCTTGCGTAAATGGACGAGACAGAACGTTATCAACTCTAACACGGAACGTGCGATTGGAGAGGTAACTCTGAATGATGTGTAGCAAATTGCCTCGAACTCCCATTTCAGACAGATCGCGGAGGATTCCAAAGCGCCAGGTTGTGTCGTATGCCTTCTCCATATCTAAAAATACGGACAGGAAAAACTGTTTGTGGACGAAGGCATCGCGGATATTTGTTTCGATGCGGACAAGGTGATCTGTTGTGGATCTACCCTCTCTAAAACCGCACTGTAAGGGATCGAGTATCTTGCTGCTTTCAAGAAAATGGATGAGGCGACGGTTAATCATTTTCTCAAATAATTTGCATATACAACTTGTCAGAGCTATGGGCCTATAATTGTTGGGTGAGGAAGGGTCCTTGCCCTCTTTGAGGATAGGGATTACGATTGCTTCTTTCCAAACAGAAGGAATGTAGCCTGCAGAGAACAAGGAATTAAAGAGTGACAGTAGTGTTTTTTAGGGTTTCGGCGTGTAAGTGTCTGATCATCTCATACATTATCCTGTCACTTCCTGGAGCGGACTTGTTGCAACAGTTCAGTGAGGCCTGGAACTCAGCCATTCCAAATGGACGATTGTATACTTCGTTGGATGTGCTTTTCCGATCCAAATTCATCTGTTTTGCTAGTCGCTGGTATTTTACGAATGTATCTGTGTAGTGAGATGTACTGGAAATGTGCTCGAAATGTGCTCCTAGACAATCTGCCTGATCCTCCAGGGTGTCTCCTTGTGTATTTAATAAAGGTAAGGGATGAGTTTCGCGGCCTTTTATTTTGTTAACTCTGTTCCAGGCTTTTTGTTCGTCTGTATATGAATTGATGCTGCTTATGTAGTTTTTCCAACTTTCCCGTTTAGCGCGGCGGCGTGTTCTTCTTCCTTGCGACTTGATCGCCTTGAAATTCATTAGATTCTCTGTGGTTGGTGAGTTACGGAGGAGATTCCAAGCCTTGTTTTGTTTTTTTCTGGCTTCCCTACACTCCTCATTCCACCATGGAATACGTCGTTTCGAGGGCGACCCTTTTGTTTGGGGGATACATACTGATGCAGCATCAATAATGAACGCTGTTATGTATGCTACTGCGTCGTCTAGGCTAAGTTCACAGATATTATTCCAGGGCAGCTGCGTTAGTTCGCGAAACTTCGTCCAGTCGGCTGAATCAACTTTCCATCGAGAAACATGTGCAGGACACTCACTTTGTTTTTTAAGGTTTAGGACGATGGGGAAGTGATCACTGCCATAAGGGTTATTAATGACATCCCACTGGAGATATGGCACAATTGTACTTGACGCTATGCTTAGATCTATCGAAGAAAACGTTTTATGTGTAGAGCTGTAAAATGTTGGCTTTTTCTTGTTAAGCAAGCAGGAACTTGAAGTGAATAGGATGTCTTCTATAAGCCGTCCTCTCGCATCACAGCGAGAGTCGCCCCAAAGTGGGCTATGCGCGTTTAGATCACCGACGACTATGTAAGGGTGACGGAGCTCATCAATAACGCTTTGAAATGTTGTGCTAGAGAGTTGATAACTAGGGGGGATGTATACAGACGTGATGGTAACTAGTTTATTGAATAGAACTTCTTCGATAGCAACTGCCTCAAGAGGAGTTTGGAGTTGCAGTTACCGACAAGCTACGCTTCTGTCGACTATTATTGCTACTCCGCCGGACGATGCAACAGCATCATCTCGGTCTTTCCGGAAAATAGCGTATTGTCTAAGAAAGTTTGTTTGCGTAGATTTAAGATGTGTCTCCTGAACACACAGCACATGTGGATTGTATTTGTGTAAGAGTTGTTTGATATCATCGAGGTTGTGGATGAAACCTCTCACGTTACAGTGTAATATTTGTGTATCCATATTGTTTCCGTTTATGTGCTGTGTGTCAAGAGGAGCCAGTTGGCTTATGGAGCCTTTCCAGGCCTCATGATCCGGGTTTTGTCTTTTTGGAGCGGTCACCAGATCTGCACCGCTCCCGAGGCGCTGTATGCGCCGCCTGGTTTGCGGTTGTGTCCATCGACTCCTGGGAGCCGCTGGACTTCGGCTCACTAGAGCGGGGTGTTTTCAGGGTAGGCCTTGCCTCGAAAAGCAGAGCCTTGGAGGCCACCAACCCAGAGGTCGATGGGCCCTCCTTTAGAGACGGCGCAGCAGCGCTCGCTACTGTCGCCTGGGGGGCTGAGGGCACTGCCGTGGCCACACTTCTTGTGGGCCGGGCTGATGCCCCAGTCTGCTGCGGTGCTGCCCCCCTACGCGCCACACCAGCATACCCTGCGGTATGGAGGAAAGAAATACGCTTTCGCGCTTCTTGAAAAGAAATGTTCTTCTTGATCTTTAATGTGATGATTTCATTTTCCTTCTCCCAAGAAGGACATGACCGAGAGTATGCAGGGTAGTCACCCTCGCAGTTTGCGCAGCGGTGTGCCTTGGTACAATTATCGGCAGGGTGTTCGTTTGAAGCGCACTTTGCACATGTGGTACGGCCCCGGCAGTTCTGAGAGCCGTGACCAAATCGCTGGCACTTAAAGCAGCGGCGCGGGTTCGGAATGTAGGGTCTTAGTTTGATTTTCATATAGCCTGTATCAATATACTCAGGTAAAGTACTTGTGCAGAATGTCAAAATTAGGTGTTTAGTGGGGATCTCTTTGCATTCCCGCCTAATCTTTATTCTTTGGACATTTGTCACGTGCTGTTCCTTCCAGCCTTCAAGCAGCTCAGTCTCACTCAAATCAAGGAGATCTTGTTCAGATACGACTCCGCGTGTGGTGTTCAAAGAACGATGCGGATTTATTGAGACGGGGGTACTATCAATTTCAACAAGTCCAGATAGATTCTCGTACTGTTTCTTGTCACTAACTTCGAGCAACAGATCACCGCTGGCCATTTTCGTGACCTTGTAGCCGGGACCTAGTTTCTCAGTAAGAGACTTTGCGACAACAAATGGTGATAGGGTTCTTGTTGTTTTATGAGAGTTTCCACAAATTAAGACATGGTACTTTGGGTATATTTCTTTGGGCTGGCCAAAAAGTTTCAGGGAGTCATCGGTGCGCCCTCTCTTGGAAAGAGGGCGATCAGGGAGTCGGGGGAATGATGAAAAAGCCATCAAAATAAATATCACTTCGGTAGCTATGCCAGCCGCCCACCACCGAGCCCAACAAGGGGACGCTACGAAGCCCAAAAGCTACGAAGCCGCCAGCTGTACATAGTCACTATAACCTAATATACGATACCGAAGTTTGGATAACGACACCAGGTTAACCCTCGCCACCTGGAAGTCTGGAACTAAGAAGAAGCGAAGAGAAGACAGGAAAGATTGAAAGTGACAAAGAAAGACGAAGATTGAAGAGAAGGACAGGAAAATGTGACTGCCGATTTCTTCCAGGTGGGTCAGCCTGGAGGTGCCGTCTATGTGAAGCCGAGGCCGAAGAGGTGCGTTGCCTCCGCCGGGGGGCCCTAAAGGTCCAAACAACCAGCATCGGCTCAACCGCCAGGATCCCCTTTTCCCCAGACACGGCTAAGCCGCGCACGGCTACACGCGGGAGGGTCCAACCCTCGTGTGCTCGGGTACGTGGTGTCGCAACACACCAAACGCCTGCTGACGCAGGCGCCCCTGCGGGGAGCCTCTACGTAATTTAATGTATAAACCATCAATGATGATGCATTTGCTTTGTTTACAGATTCTTACAGTTCAGGCTACATCAATTGTTCTGAAGGTCATGGCATGCAATTACTCAAGTCTAAACCAAAGCTTTCTTCTACAGCATATTTTGCGTTCAAAATTACAGAGTGCCGCTTATGGAACTTCAACTAAATCAGCATTTTCCTGAGTAGTTGCAGTGCTGCTATATCGCGAACTCTGCAGTTGCACATCTAATGGACTAATATGTAAAAACCTATAAGGCGTTATAATTTTGGTGTCGTATTGCCATACACACCACCAATGTGTTCGACGTTGTACATCAGCCACCTGATCTTAAAGCGACAGCTTTAGTAACCATGTCGAGCCGAGTTTCGCCGTCGCCAGCAATTTGACCTTCATTTGACCGCAGCTGCACCGTAGCCTGGGCAACGCATCACGTGACTCGTCGCGCCAAAGCCCACCACGGCCACCGGCTTGGAGCATGCGCCCTCCGCAGCTGGGTAGCCGCCTGACTCCATGACTCGTCGCGCCCCTGGCTAAGAGGAGCGCCGCGCTCGCCTAGTCAGTGCGAGCTTCGCCATGGACGAGAGCGAGGCCGGCGCGTCTTCGAGCGTTGCGCGGCATCGGGAGGCTTTCAGCCGTCGACGCCAAGCGGCGTCTTACCACCCCGCGGATATCGCATGGCGAGATGCTTCGCTGGAGATGGTCCGGAATGCAACAGGGCGGCCCGCCGTCGAGATCAATGTAGTGACCACGTTCACGCCCTGGCCGTTTGCGCTTCGACGCTATGCATGGTCACGGCGTCTCATTGCATGTCTAGCACTTGCGCTTTCCCTGTGCCACAACGGGTGCGGCACCGTCGAAAGACGCGTGTCTACCCAAGCCTAACCACAGTGATGTCTGTCGTCATACACGTCATGTCTAACCACCGACCTAGGCACAGCTGTCATAACTGGCTTAACGATGATTGTATACCTAAGTATAATAAGTTAAGTAATAAGTTAATAATAAGTATAATAGGTTACTCAGTGAGGCCAAGGTTTACCCAGGCTAAACCAAGCTTTCGCTTTTTATATCCAGGGTTAGCTAAGCTAAGCCGCGGGCAATTCCTGAATGCATTTAATTGCGTGGATATATCTCATTTTTTATACTGTTTACCATCGTTGTCATCTGGGTCTTTTTTTCAGTCAACACTGTTTTCGCAACCATGAGGAAGATTTGCAGAGCAACATACCGCCATCTCACCGTAAAATTATATGCAGTGACAAAATGCCAACCACGACTGCAGCAGTATTCATTTTTCTTCGTAGCAACTACAAAACGTCCTTGTTATGATTGGTTTATGTGATGTTATTGATTGGGAAGTAGCTGCTTATTTGACCGACACGATTTGACACGCTACGCGACAACGTCTATCTTGCGAATGGCAGCTGTTCAAGAGCCTACTTCGGTACATTCTTTTTTTGTTTCTTTGTATAGTAGTAGAATTCTACTTGGACTATTTAGTATAAGGTACTTTTTGGGCCTGCAAATGAGTCCTTCTGCTAGTGGTCCTTGGTCGAATCGCGATTTCGAGCGATCGTCTCTGTAAATTGCAGCGAGGACAGTCACAGAGAAGGTGTCGAAGAGTCTTCTCGCTACCATAGTCATCACACGAGGCGTCGTCGGCCGAAATTACAAATCATTGCAGCGGAGGGCGACAAAGGCACTGTTGCACTTTTTAAGGGCAACAGAATTGGACAAGCGGCTGTAGCCTGAACAGATGTTTATAGTGCTGCAACTGCAACTTTGCTGTGTAGTGACGGTATACGGTGACAGTATTTGACTGTGATTGTATCTCTATGCTACTTTTTGTCTTTATCTCTTCTTGGCTATCCCTTTACCTCCCCCTCCCCTCTCGCCCCAGCGCAGGGTAGCAAACCGGATCTACCCATCTGGTTAACCTCCCTGCCTTGCCCCTTTCTTTTGTCTCTCTCTTTTTTTTGTGCCTGCATGTGTGCTTGTCTCGTTCAGATAGCATTTGCCCTACTTTTTTGGCAACACTTTCACGGAATAAAGTAACACATATTTTCGTGAGAGTGCCATGATCAGCTCGAGCGTCTACCAAATGCACAATGCCTCTAATACATGAGTTGTAATTACGGTGCTCGCAGTTTTTCTTCGCGCAAAGGTAACACTGAGGACGACGAGGTGCGCCGGCGGACGACGAGAGTACACCTGTGTGATAACAACGGTCATCTTGAGCCTAGCGGATTTGATGCACGGACAAAGCAAGCTTGGTTTTAACCACCTAACTCATGTCGCACTCATAACAACGAAACCGGAAGAGCAGATGCAGATCTTGAGACCGCTATATGGCGGTGAGCTCATCGGAGATGAAAAGACTGAACACTTCAGCAGATGCCAAGGCAGGAGCGAAAAGTAAGGAGAGGTCAGTGCTCTCAAAAAGATCTAAAACATTCGGTACTTCGAGAATCAACGTCTCACTTAATGTCTGTACCGAGCCAAGTGCTTCCCCGCAGAGCGCCCTCCTAGTTGAAGTAAACTTCAAGTAGCCATTCTGCTGAAGCTGGCAGAAACTTCAAACGTTGAGAAAAGGAGAGAAATAGCTTTGCCCGCGAATACCGTACCCTAATGAAGTCCCGTAATCTATAACTAGTGTCAAGTGTATAACAACCGATGAGGTCTCAAGATCACATGAATATTGGTCAGCCAAGCGCAGTCAGAACAGAAAAGGCACTAATAAAGGTGCTGATGAACAAGTTGAGGCAAGAGATCTATACGTCCAGTTTTAGATGTCAAAAACGAAGTTGTTAAAACCTGATATCATGTGCAGTGAAGTCCAGCCGGTTGAATAATTCCACGATACTAGGCAAGCCGTTACAGTTCGTGCAGTGGCTTCACTTCAGCAAAATAAAATGGAATCTGAAATTTTCATTTATGGATTATTAAAAAGTGGGAACCTTTCCACACATACATACACACACACACAGCTATAAAAAGAAGTAGGGTTGCTGCCGTTGTGCTGTTCCTTTCCTTTTTTTTTGGTGTAGTTGTATCGGCGCCACTAGTGTTAAGAAAGCCTAATACAACGCTATGAGTAAAATCGAGCAATGTTATGTCTTCTTGCGGTAAAGTGTTGAATATGCGCAAATGCTTGAAGCATCCCTGCGAAAAAATTATTTGCCAACATCCGGAGGTGACTCACATAAATATATGGCTGTACTGAAGGATGGCCACTAAGTAGGCTTGAGAACACCACTGCATTTCTCAGAGCAAAACAAAATTGCTTTCATTGTTGGTAAAGGCCAAAGTACATCTGTGTAAATAGTATTCTAAGACATAAAAGCAATTAAAGACTCCAGAGAGTAAGCAAGAAGTAAACGGAAGCGGTAAAGTCCCCGGCTGTTGAGCTTTTGCTCAAGAGAAATGTTTTGCTGCTGCGAATGAAAATGTACCTATTGTAGTAGTATTTGCCATCGCACCAGTTTTCACAATGTGGGGAAATGCTACTACCACGCAATGACATTCGACCTGGCGCATTCAATACTAAGGTTTCACGTTCCAAAGGGACACTCGCTGTTATGCAGGTTCCCATACTGGAGGGCTTCTGATTATTGTTACTAGCTTACATTTTAAATGTGAACATAACGGCCAAGCAGTACACTGAATGCGATGGTATTATTAAGCGTTAACGTGCCCCCCTTTTAAAAAGACACGATATATGATCTACGGAAGTCAGCTCTGTCTGTCACAAAGAAATCAGGACATATGTGATTGTGAAAAAAAAGTTCGTGGATTTCTGTAGAAAATGCCACGTATTTATAGTTTGTACTGTTTCTCACATTATGTGGCCCAATTTCGTATAACGTGGCACTCGAAGAAAAACCACACGTTAACTCTGGCATATGTGATGCTTGTAACATAAAAGACCTCCATGTTTCTTCGTTCCTGAGGTTTTCGCTCAAATGACAGATAGCTGACTAAAGAAATATCTTTTGTGACATCTATGCCAATGCGAGTGCATTTCGCTGCGCGTGTGCACGAAGCAAATAGTAATTATTTGAGATTGCCATAACGCCGAACTAATGTGACTATAAGATGCATCTGTGAGTTGGCTCGTGGTATAAGTGTTTTTAATTGCCACAGGCTACTGCACTACTTTCTAGCTGAAGCTGCTGATACTTCTCTGTCGATTAGATATGTTATAAATACTTGCCTTAAGATATTTATATATCTTGTTTTTTATAACGTTCCTTCACTTCATTTACACTTAAACTAATGTTGACGACCGTTAGATACTTGAATACATGGGTATTTATATACATAGTGTCCTAGCTGACGTTAGCCAAGCTCTTAAACCTTAAATACAGGATATACGACGATGCAACCGATGGTATTTTTACAGTAGTGACGTACCACACCAGGAGCAGGAGTAAACGTTTTTTTTTCAAAGCAGTATCCTGGGGCAAGCCCCTGCTCTATTCTGGGTGGCAGGTCTTCTCATTCCAGGAACCTTCTGGCCTTCACTGCCTACTAGGCCCTAGCAATGAGGCGTCATTGTTGTCCCAGGTCCTCGGAGATGAGCGTGACCTCCCACGTTTTGATGGGGTCTTCGCTTTCTTGTCTGGCGTTAGAGCCTTTCGGCGAGAGCGATGTCTCAGCGTCTACATTCCATGGGGACTCGATGATCTGGTGCGTCAAGTTGTCCAGTGGGCCGCACATTGGGCAGAGGTATGCTTGTAGCTTTGGCTAGAGCCCATGCCTGAGTACTTTGTGGGTGGGTGCGATCTCGGGCCGCGGTGTGTGCCGCAGAAACCACGTCACGAAACCCTTATCACGCAGGTGTACGGGATCAGATTTCTTCAGCGCTTCAATACATTTAGTGCTTCTGTCGACATGCGACCCTTCGCGCAGTTTCTGACAGCTGCTTGAGAATCGGAAAATACGAAGCCCATGCAAGTGAGCTTTGCTAGGGAAATCACCACCTCTTGCGCAGTCTCAGAGATTTGTTCTCGGGCTCTGCAGATACGATATATGATCTACGGAAGTCAGCTCTGTCTGTCACAAAGAAATCAGGACATATGTGATTGTGAAAAAACGCTCAGAGCGCAAGCGTTTCTTTGAGGCTATTTGACTGCATCTGTGTATCTGGCACCCGGGTATTGCCTGCGTGTTTGCCTTAGGGTATCCACTCAGGCTTGTCTTCTTTCCTTGTGGAACAGGAGCAGTATGTTGCATGTTATTGGTGCTATGCACAGGGGTTCGTGTATGTTCTGGGGAACTCTTTCATGCTTGTCCGTAGCGGCTCTAAAGGTTTCGCCGTAGCTCCGTCCTTGGAGCACTGATCTTCGGTGGGCTTCAGCTTCAGCCGTTCTAGTTGACTGGCTTTGTGAGCTTCATCTAGTTCTTGCCAGGTGTTGTGTACGTCCATGTTGAGAAGCGTCGTAGTCGAAGCCTTGGATGGGGGCTCCTGGTCGATTTTGATGGGTTTACATATTAGAAGTGCAGTTTTTCTACCTCTGCATTCCTCTGCGCGAGGGTGGGCGCGCCATATGTTATTCGACTGTAGAAGAGTGCTTAGATCACGCGTAGCGTGTCTCGCTTTTTAATGCCACTTCTATGGCCTGCAACCTTCCTGACAAGATGCAAGAGGTGTCGTAGCGTTCGCTGCAGCCGCCCGAGGGTGGCTGCCCCAGACCCGGTTTTTTTCGGTTGTGTAGCCCTAGACATCGTACAGTTTGCACTTATGGGATGGGCGTTGCATTGAATGTGGCGCTGGGATCGGGTTCATTGTATTTGGGTCGTGTGCCTCTAGTTCTTGACTTGAGGGCGAGGTGTTCCGACTTCTCGGGTGTATAGCGGTGGTCGTATTTTCCCATCTAGGTCTCAATGGTGTCTGCTGCTTTCTTTAGGCTTGCTTTTAGTTTCGGTGTTTGAGGCCCTTGTTCATAACCTTAAATCTTCATAAAAAGCCTCTCGTAGGTCTGGTATGGCGTGGAGGAGGCTGGGTAGCTTGGTCATGGCGAAGACGAAGAGCAGCGGCGATATGAAAGAACCCTGTTGGGTGCCTGCTCGGTAGTCGGAAGCTGTCGTTGTGGAGATTCTATATTCCCACTGTGGATGTGCGATCCGTGAGGAAATTCCTGAAATAGTCATTTGTCGGCAGACCGCCGCCTAGGTCTTCGAGGTTGCAGAGGATAGCTTTATGACTCAATTTATCAAAAGCTCCCTTTACATCGAAAGCTAGGATTGAGGATTTACTTCTGGGGCTCAGGCGGTCTATGATGGCTTCCTTGTTTAGAAGGAAGGCGTGATGCGATGACAGGTTCTACCTGAATGCGACCATACTGGTTCGAAAATATTCATTGTTTTCGAGGTATAGGGTTAGCTGAGTGTGTATCATGTGCCAAAAAGTTTCCTTACGCAAGAGGCAAAGGAAATTGGCCGGATCTTTTTGATGCTTAAGTGTTTGTTAAGTGCGTAGATTATGGAGATGTCCAAGTGAAGTCCAAGGCAGCCGGTAGCTCACCTTACTCGGGCCCGTATTTAAGTACTGGAGCAGGGCTGCGGTGACCTGCTACGGATGGTTCCGTAGACGCTTCTTGATGATCCAATCTTTGCCTGGGTTGGTGCCTCTGGTGAGCTTCAATAGTGCTGCAGAGAGTTCAGTCTGCATAAAGGGTTGGTAAAGTTCGACGTTTGGTTCCCCGGCGTAGAGATTGCCATGTCCCGTCGTATTAACGCGTGGGTCGCCGCAAAGCTTCTTCTGAATTTCTCGGAGGGTCTCTTCCAAACCGGCAGGTTTGTGCACGAGCCTACACAGATGCTATCGCTGCTGCGCCTTTGTGGGCCCGCTGTCGAGAAGGCCGCACAGAAGGTGCCACGTCGTCTTTGTGTTCAGTGTACCCTGCAGTGTGCCGCAGAACACGTGCCAGTTCTATGTTCCTAACTTCGGGTATGATTATGCTTGCTTAGTGAGGAGGCGATTCGGTTGTTTTTTTTTCTTGTTTAGCTTCTGTCTCTTCAATCACTTGAAGAGAGCTCTTTTGGCTTCCCAGAGGTGGAGGAGGTGCGTGTCGACGTCTGGCGTTACTACATTCAACTGTATTCTCTTGGCGTGGCGTTTCGCCGGGTCGAGGACTTTCTTCAGCCAGTGAGGTATGTTGTCGATGGTGGTCTCGACATTTAGCACGCCTTTGACTAACTTTCTCTCCGTCACCCGGGACGTTCCAAACATGCAGGGCTTGCGAGTGTGAGCCACTGTTAGTTGGAAGATGCGGTGTAAGCGCCCAAGGTTTCTCGGTGTAGGCTCCATTCTGCCGAGGGCCTGTTTAGCGCAAAGGTGATATTTGGGTTTGTGTCTCTGGAGACACTGTTCTAGTGGTTTGGCGTGAGTCGTTCCACATGGTGAGTCTGTGTTGTTGTGCAGTGTTGTGCACTTGGGCACCTTTCTTCTTGGTGGTCTGGTGTCCCATGTCGTGCGTGAGGCGTTGAAGTCTCCCACTATAACGAGATGATGACCATCGATGCGTTTCTAAATTGGTCGGACAAGGTGGTCGAAGTGTCAATGGTCGTCTCCGGGAGGACTGTACACACTCGGTATGACTTCTGTACACTCTCCGGCATGACTTCTATTAAGGTATGTTAGGATTGTATGTTAAGGATTGCTGTGTGTTTTGTTTGCACGTGGGCATTGTGCCTTCGTAGCCGAACGTATCGTGTATTTGTTTCTTGCAATACAATGAGGTCGGGTGGGTCTTTGTTCGACAAATTCTTGTAAGGTAGCATGCCGTGGTCCGCAGGACCGACAGTTCCACTGCCATATGCGGAGAGTCGAGAGCGCGTTTGTCGTCCTGTGATTAGAAACGCCATTTTAAGTTTGTTCCGTTCCCTGCCGATATTCGCGGGTACGTGAAAATGAACTAGATGTACTTCGACCATTTACTCGGGCCCATTTCTGTCGGGTTGTATGGGATTTAGTGAGGTGTTGAGGTACGCTTTGGTTACATAGCTTTTGTTCACGTGGGCTATGAAGCTGTTTTGGTGCGCTACAAATTCCTCGGCCGCAGCGTCTAGCGTGGAAATCTTGATTGCCATATTTCCGGCAGAATTTGCGATTGCTGCCTGGGCAACTGATAGCAATTAATGCTCGGGCAATAATCCGCGGCCGTTCCTTATTACGTCCGCTTTCAGTCTCGCTCTTCGATGCCGACCCTACCGCAAGTCGGTGCAATACTGCAGGACGTGCAGCGGCACAGTACACCGCCAGGATGTATACCCAAGGCCACTGCCGCCTTATGCTTTAAATGCGGCAAAACCGATCAACTACTGGACCATGAGTGCAAGCCCGCCTGTAAGTCTTGCGGAAAAGGGCACGAAACCACAATGAAACATTGCAAGAAAACTCAAATCCACCGCCGCCGTGCTTCGACATACTACATCAAGCTATGCGCAGGCACAAAGCGAGAGACAGTCGCTGGAGCTAACACGGCGAATAATTCCAGAAATTGGGAAGCCCAGCCAGCAGCTTGGTTAATAGTGCTGGAATGAAGGATAATTTGGGATTATTCCCCAAATGAAGTAAAACTAGATCTATACTGTAATCGTCCTCCCAATCCCACTCAAACTTGCCCAAACACGTGAGCTGCTCGGACGTGGCAAAGGGATCAAGTGGATCGAAAACACACACGCAGCTCCAAATGTTCGTCGGCGGAAACTGGGCCGTCCAGCCTTTCTAAAATAAGGTACGAATTGAACAAAACAGGTTGCATAATCAAAACAGTCACCTACAAAGCCAACAGGCCCTCATTGACAAGCTGATCCAAAGCGAACAGAAACAACAAGACAACATAAACAGGCTTTTACAAAAGTGCAAGGAGCAAAGGGCCGCATAGACAAGCTGCAACAGAGAAGTACGAAAGTCCAATAAACATTGGACAGCTGCTACCCTCCCTTCTTAACGTAGGTGTGGAAATGTACTTGACAAACGATTTGGAATCCTGCAAGAAACTCATAAAATGTACCTACGCCACAAGGAGGATCTTTTCATACTTTTACTACCAATATTTAGACGAGAATATTTAACGAACTTCATCATTACGGGATTGAGGGCGAAAATGTTGGTGGAAAAGTAATGACTGTGTTTTAAAACACCAGGTTTAACTGTGTTTAATATGCTATGTCTCGCGTAATTATTTTTCCACCTTACAACAGGAACGCTCGACAACGGTAAATAGCCGCCTGATTAGGCATCCGCTCGCCGCATCACAGGCGATCCCAGGCGTTCCTAGGAAGAATGAACTCTCCTCAATGCCTGGCTGGCGCACACTCTGAAGGTGCGAAGCATCGGCCCTGGCTTCGGTCACCGCGAACTCCGAGCTGCCTTTTCCCCGTAAAGCGTGAAGCCAGTGCAGCGCAGCAGCAAAGAGGAGCAGAAAGGTACTGAACAGAGTTGTTTCTTCCGGGTAATGCCTGGGGCCGCTGATTTCGCGTTGCGCGGACACATAATCATGTCGCTATTTTCATATTTTGCGCGTTATTATTATAACGAGAAAAAATAAGGAAGCAAGATGTAAAAAACTTTAAACAACTAAAAAGGCTGTTTTAAAACACAATTATTGCTTTTCTTTAAAAATTCACGCCGTCATTTCAGTAATAAAAAAGTTCGGTAAAAAATGTCACCTAATTACTATTGCAAGTTCGCTTGTGAAACACAACCCTCCTGGCGCAGTATGTCACTCCCGACAAAATACCATTGGTTGCGTCCTCTTGTATTCTACATCTAATTAATAAGAGTTTGGCTAACATTTGCTGGCACTCCCTGTATATGCCAAAATAGCGTTACCTGCGCGTGTTTAAAGATAATGCATCTGCAAGTTTTGCTGCTGACATCATTATGGTGACAGGCTCATACATGTATGAGGAGAGTTCTTTTTGAAGAATTAGTAAGGTCTACAGAACATTTACATTTTCGTCCAAATATTCAGAAGATTCAGAAGATCTGAAGCCGTCATACACAATATATAACAACTTTAGTGAAAACAACTTACACGCCAGTACAATACGCGATCCACTCACTATTCTAAGCAGAATGATTGTCCCAGCGGCGAGAGAGGCCATGACGGGACGCTTGCAATGTTCGTTGAATGATTGCTGCTAATATCTAAAGACGATTTCCAAACCAGCGCACAAGAGAATTATTTTCTCTGGATAACGTATTCCCCAGAAATCTTGCCATAACTCTATTTTGAGAAATCCTGAGCGTACGTCTGTGGCTTAAAACGTTTTCTAAAACGGATTTGATCTATGAAAAGGCTATGTCTCGCATAAAACAAAAGTCCTTTTCAGCGCTCAAATGCCGCTTTCCTAAGCAATAAAAGAAAAGAGACTCAGCTCATATCTTTTTCAGTTACAGGCGCAAAGAAGCGTCGTATAAATATGTTTTCTTGATGTCGCTCTTTAACTCAATTCAGATTAAGCCATATGAAAAGACGAGAACTTGCTTTCACCACAATTAATATGCCAGCGTCTTACATCGAGGTACTCGTTCTTTGTGGACGTTCTTTACAATAAAGGAACCAAATAGTAAAAGAATTAGGCTCTCTCGATGTAACCATGTAGTGCCCGTTCGATCGGAATCAGTAGCTCTTATGTAGAGCAGAGTGTTGTTTCCCCAGTGCATCCGACACATATACGAGCGCACGTTTGGCTGTCATGTTATTATCGCGTCAGCCAAGCGGACAAAACAATGCGCAACCCTAGATTGAGGTACATGTTATACTGCCACAAAGCTGATCGAAAACAACCTGGGGAGTCGCATTACAGGCTTCTCCGTAGGAGTTGCGCTGCACAGCACCGAAACTTCATTGATTCATTTACATTTAAAGGCAGTATTTTTTGGCGATTTAGCACCACTTTTCCGTATCGGGTATGTATAGGTCTCTTCTGAAAGTAGTAGGACTGGCTTTTTTCCTGGGTGAACGGGCGGACGAGAGGTGATCAACCTGAACAGGATCGGCGAAGGGGGATGTCGGGAACGCTGGGAAAAATCGGCAGTCGGCTTTCGGCCAATGAAGAGAGCAGGTTGCTTGTACTGTGAACCCCTGTCGAAACGCCTCGTCACGGAGAATGATGGAGCGTTTACAGGATCAGCGATACGCGATCAAACTTTGTGTAAAGCTTGGCAAAATGGACAAAGAGACTCACAAAACGATTAAAGAGCGCTACTGTGATATTGCCGTAGGTAGATCTGGTGTTTTCTTTAGTGGCACAAGCTGTTCCGAGAAGGTAGGGAAAGACTGGAAGATGACGACCGCTCCGGACGCCCTTCGACCAGCAAGACCAACGAAAATGTGTCGCGAGTGAAACATTTAGTGAACAATGATCGCAGGATGAGTATCAGAATGATTGCTGATCATTTGAGCATTCCTCAAATCCAAGTTTTTGAGATCGTGACAGAAAACTTAGCCATGATGAAAGTTTGAGCGAAGTTCCTGCCGTGAGTTGTTGTCAGAGGAGCAAAAGGCCAGGCGGAAAGCGAGTGCCAGGCTCTTCTTTATTATGTGAATGAGGACCCCCACTTTTTGACAATGTAGTGACCGGTGACGAGACGTGGGTGTTTGATTACGACCCGGAGAGCAAGTGGCAGAGCTCAGAATGGCACACCCCTTCTTCGCCACGCCCCAAGAAAGCACGAATGAGCAAATCCGAGCAAAAGTCAATGCTCATTTGCTTTTTTGATCGACATGGGGTCACCCACAAAGAGTTCATACCACCCATACAAACAGGTAAGGCTGTTTTTATTTGGAAGTCCTCAAAATACTGCGAAAACGCATTGTTCGTGTCCCCCCAGCCATCGCCAACAAGTGGCGGCTGCACCATGACAACGCGCCGAGCCACATAGTGTTCCGCGCAGTGGAGTATACTGCCCAGCACAAGGTGGCCATGCTGCCCCCCTACGGTCCCGACTTGGCCCGGCCAGACTTTTTTCTATTCCCAAGAAAAAATCCACGCTCAAGGCGAAGGATCACGGAGCGGTAGAGGCGGTTCAACAGGCCGTGACGAGGGAGATAAACAGCATTCCGGTCCAGGCGTTGCTGGAGGCGTGCGTAAACTGGAAAACTCGTTGGCAGCACTCTGTAGATGCGGAAGGGTGGCACTTTGAAAAATTGTAATCATTTGTACATTTCTCAGGAATATTTTTTTAATGAGACCTACTACTTTCAGAACAGACCCTGTATACCCAGTTATCGTGGTCAGATCCACGAAGCAGTGCAGCCTAAAGCTGTGGGCCGTTATGTGCTGCTGGGTTTCTGGAAGCACTAGTCGCCGTGATCTTCCCCCAAGATATATATATATATATATATATATATATATATATATATATATATATATATATATATATATATATATATATATATATATATATATATATATGTGGATCGTGCAACACTGATGCCTTCAGGTAGCACGTGTGGGTTTATTGACCTATTCATTTACCCAAAAATATCACGTACTCTTGACACCTGCGGTGGAAAGGATGTTCCACATCCGCCACCAAGGTGTGTGAGTGGTGGCGCTTGCTAACACTCCCAGGCTTAGTTCTAGTAGTACCACATAAACACCTAAGAAATTGGGGGGAAGATGGTACCGGAAGTCGCTCAATTGCTAGAGCATCGCACGCGTAATGCGAAAGACATGGGAGCGTTCTCTATCAGCGGCAAGTTGTTTTTTCATCCATTTTCAATTCCAAAAAGTTACAATTTCTGTGTTTCAATTAGTAAGTACAAGCAATTTTCCCCGTGTGGCCCTTGGTGTCTTGTTCGTTGGCTCCTTATGATATAATATACAAATACAACATAAGATACGACTTGTACTTGCTAATTGAATTAAATAAATGACAAATTAATGGTAATGAAAGTGGATAAAAAAAAACAACTTGACACAGGTGGGAAACGATCCCATGTCTTCGCATTACACGTGCGATGCTCCACCAGTTGAGATAACGCGGTAACTTTTCCCGTCTATTTTCTTGCGTATTTATTTTTCATTACTAGAAGTAGCCCTTCTAGTCTTAGCCAATGCCACCACTCACATATCTTGGCGGCGGATGTGTCCGCCGCCAAGGACAGGCGTGACGCCTGTCCTTTCTAGCACAGGCGTCACGAGAACATGATCTTTATGGGTGAATGCAACTGATCAATAAAGCCAGGCGTGTCACCTGAAGAAATCAATATTGCCGGATTCGAGACCCTGGTTATGTAATGAACGAGTGGAAAGAGGGTTAACCCTGGGACCCAAATTTTATTAATCATATCAGAAGAAGTCAACAAACAATGACACCAAGGAGAACATAGGGGGCCTTCTACTTCTTAATTTAATTAAAGAAATGATGAATTAATGGAAATGAAAGCGGATGAAAAACAAAAATTTGGTCAAAATACGAATAAATATGTCTGTGCTACCTTTGAATATGAAGTTAAGAATACCGTCATACCCGGATGAAAATTACGCCTACAGCTTTCTTATGCTATGGGAAACCTCGAGTTCAATGACGAAAAGAAGATAGCAAGACTGAACTATCTGCCAACGTGATGTCATGTGTCTGGGCTAATACCGACAAAAACAGGAGCAAAAGTGCTCGGCAAGCCAGTTGCGGGTTTCTTCTGCCTGAAAGGAGATTGTACGCTGGATGGTCTTACCACGGCTATAGATGAGTCGATGTTTTACAACAGGGCTAAATTCGCCCGGCTATCTCGAATAAAAAAATACCACAGTCCAATAGCCTGGAGAGCCATCGCATGTAATGGCTCGTAAACTCGAAATCCCCATTAGGAGGAAGGGAAAAAGGCGGGTAGCATAACGGATTTGCCCATCATATGGCACCCACTTGCTCTATGACAGCAGTTATATTTAGTACTAAAGCATATTTTTATATCGCCAGCTGTTGAGCAGCGTTTTATCTATCGCACCATACCTGCATTCCAGGGAGAACATATAAACGTTCACGCAATATGTTACGGCAATTGATAGCTGAACAAACCTGAAGGAAAAGTTAATAATTTGGCCACTGAATATTGAAGTATTAAAATATTCCGGTGTGCTTGCTACCTTCCAGGACAGATGTCATCGTAAAAGCAAATGGCTACACATTAAACAATCATAAGTACAGTGAGCTCTAGTGCTTATAGTGATTCGTGAATATAGTGTTTCCTACAATTTCGCGAAAAGGCCTGTTATCGTTGTGGATAACGACGCTTCTGGGAAGGCTGGCCCATTCCTGAGAACTGCAAGAAACAATTACTCAAACAAAGGTGTTGTACGGCACAAATGACTCCTAACTTCTAATATGGCCCCCGACAAGATTTGGAATAAATTGTGGTAGCAGAATTTGGTAGTCGTCAAGTGTGATCTTTGAGAAATTTTACAAAACATCGAGATAGACGGCGTCTTTGCGACTTGCAGCTATGCATACATGTATTGGTTTGGTTTTCACTGACGTTATATTATGGTGTTAACATTGTTTGATTGAAAAGGAACTGCATTCTCTAAATCTAAGGAAGAAGGTAATTGTGTATTACAATCCTCCATTGCAATTCCGCGGGACCGACACAGCATTACTGTCCTAAAGGCAGAAATACGAAACAATATTTATTTATTTATTTATTTATTTGCTTATTTAAAATACCTTACAGGCCCTATGGGGCATACTGTAATGGGGGTTACAAAATCAAGGAAAAAAAAGAATAAACAGCCTTCTAAAGTGTAATAAAAAGATACGCCTCAATGAAGGGCTCGTCAACATTACTACCAAAAACATGAAAAAGGAACAACTGAAGTAATGAAAGGCCATAAAGGTACACTTAAAGAAATAACACGAGTAAAACTTAACGTACGGTACCAATACTAGAAAGTAAAATACTCGAAAAATGAACATACCAGGGAGCACAATTCTTGAAGCGATATTTGGGGAAACAGATGCAAGAAATCAGTAATATATACAGGCCATACAAGTGAACACGTGACGCAGCATAAAATAGCAATTCATAGGAGCAAGATAGCAATGCATCAATATTACAAGAAGTTCGAAGCCCATTGTCAAGTGTAAGAAACAAGATGAAGTGATTTGTAAGTGCTATTATGAAAAATGCTCGTGTAGGAGATGACGAAATTTTTCCTGATCTGACTCGGAAGTAATGTGATCAGGCAGATTGTTCCACAAGCGAATGGCCGTAGGGAGTGCGGAAAAGTTAAGCATGTGTCGTACCGTACATGCGCGCAAAACTTAAGTGGCTAATTAATCGGCGAGACGTGTTCGAGGCGATCTGGATATGCAGTGTGGATTGTGCGGCATTATAAACATATTTGTGAAACAAGGACAACAGAGCGATATTACGGCGAAGAACTAATGGCTGTATGGAATGATCGAGTTTCATTTGCGTTACGCTGGAGTGATGGCTATAATTGCGTGAAATGAAACGGGCAGCTCGGTTTTGGACTGATTCAAGCATGCCGATTAAGTATGTAGGATGTGGGGACCAAATGGATTATGCATACTCGAGCTGTGGACGAACAAATGTCTTATAGGCCAATTTGCGGATGTTGGAAGGTGAATTACCCGGATTACGACCTAGGTAACCTAATGTCCTTGAATGTTTTGCGCAAACGGCTGCAATGTGGACTGTCCAGGAGAGGTTTTCGGTGAGGTGAACACCCAAATATTTATACGATACGGTATGTAACAATTCGTTATTATTGACTTTGTATAAAAAATGCGAGTTGCCACGCTTACGACTAAAAAATTACCTGACATTTTGTACATTTAAAGCCATTGACCAGGTGTTACACCAATTATGAATTAGGCTAAGGTCATTTTGAAGGGTCAGGTGGTCGTCAGTACTGTTAATTGATCTGTAAATAATGCAGTCGTCAGCGAAAATACGTAAGCAAGAAGAAACATTAAGTGGCAAATCATTTATGTAAATTAGGAAGAGTAAAGGGCCCAAAACGCTGCCCTGAGGCACACCAGAAGTAAAGTAAGTAGGAGACGAAGTGATATTATTAACTACTCTGAACTGTTGACGATTCGAAAGAGAATTACGAAGCCAAGTTAGAGTGAAGGAGTCAATTCGAAGTGCAGTTAATTTTGCAATAAGGCGACAATGAGCTACACGATCAAATGCTTTGGAAAAGTCAAGGAAAATGCAATTGGTCTGCTGGTTATTGTTCATGTTAAGGTGCAGGTCAGTCGTGAATTCGAGTAACTGTGTCTCACATGATAATCCTTTCCTGAAACCATGTTGATGGCAAAGAAAGAAATTATTCGACTCTAGGTGATTATAAATATGAGAAGCAATTATGTGTTCGAGCATGTTGCAGCAAATGCAGGTCAATGAAATTGGACGGTAATCTTCCGGGGAGTTTTTATTCCCAGTTTTAAATATGGGTGTGATTTTGGCCATTTTCCAGTCATTGGGCAGCTGTCCCGATGACAAAGACTGCTTGAATATATGGTACAGAATGTTACTGGATATAGAAATGGTATTTTTTATTATCTTGGAACTAGTATTATCTATACCAGATGAAGTAGATAACATCAAATTATTAATAAGACATGCAATTCTCTCCTCCGAGATTTCAATACTTTCCATGAATTGCCAGTGATAATCAGCAACATCAGGTACATTGGTATGATCCTCGCGGGTGAAAATCGATGAAAAAAAACGTATTAAACGCAGAGGGGCATTCATTGTCAGAGAGAGGAGTATTCGTATCGCTTTGTAAGGCTATCCCGTTTGAGTCACGGTCAGGTGATATAACTCGCCAAAACTTGTTCGGATTCGAATGTAAGCGAGAAGGTAAATCTGTGGAGAAATATTTATATTTAGCTGCAGCTAAGGCAGAAGAGTACGTTCTTAAGCAACGCCTGTACCTTTCCCACGAAGGAGCATTATTGACGCGTTTAGTGGTATTGTACAGAGGTTTCTTTTTGTTCCTGAGCTTACGTAGGGCATTATTAAGCCAAGGATTTGTTTTGTCATTTGTTATCGAGATCAACGGGATATATTTGTTAATTAGAGCAGACATATTATTCTTGAAACATACCCAGTTATCTTCCACCGAGCGATTATAAAAAGAAGGAAGTAGCGTGCGGTTGAAAAATACTTCAAGTTCATCGTTTATTTTAGAGTAGTTTGCTTTGTTATAATCACGTATTATTTTCTTTGAGATCCATGAAAAGGGTAGTGGAACACTGATTGTTACCTGTAGTAGATCGTGATCGCTAAAGCCGTTTAGATGAATTACGGATTCAATCGTTTCGGGAGTGTTGAGTATAAGGTCTAGAATGTTAGTACCACGGTAGGTTTGTTAACGACCTGCAATAGGTAAAGATCTAAAGTTAAGAAAATCCACTCATGTTCGACAAGATGATGATAGATTACGTCAAGTTATGAGCGGAAAGTTAAAATCACCGAATAAGTAAACAGAATGCGCTGGACAGAAATGGAGGGCCGTGGTTATGCTATTGCGTAGTTCTGTAACGAAAGAAGTGCTGCAGTCAGGTGGACGGTAACAGGCACCTACCTGTAGTTTGGTCATATATATTATTACTTCAACCCACACAATTTCAAGAGATGAGTTCGAGTCGATAATAAGTAAAGATAATGATTTTTTAACACCGAGTAGAACGCCACCGCCTCTCTTGCTAGTTCGATCTTTGCAGTAAATATTATAAGAATGGTTATCAGGAAGAATTTCGTCGTCTGTAATGTCAGGATTTAGCCAAGTTTCGGTAAGAACAAGAATATTAGATAATAGGGAGAGTCTTGGCGTGTAATTTCGCTTGAGCTCACCCTACACGCCTATTTACATTAATTAAGGGATAATGAGACGTCCACCCAATCGTAGCAATTGCTAGAAACAAAACCCATACGGGTTCCTTGGAAGAAAAACCTCGCAGTTGAATCGAAGTACGCCCCGGCCCGGTACTCGAACTCGGGACTACCGCCTTTCCAGGGTCGCCGCTCTACCAGCCAGGCGGCTAGCAGATGCCTGGGCGAAGTCTAATTTGCCAACTTTAAGCAAAGGCAAGAGTTTCCCGTAATAGTTCTGCGGAAACCCACAAGGTGGAGAGAAGTAATTAATTAAGGAGATTCTTCACCTTGCGGGTTTTCGAGAACTACTACGTGAAACTCTTGCATTTTCTTCGAATTGATGACAAATTCGATTTCGCCCTGCCATCTGCTAGCCGCCTGGTTAACTCAAATGGTAGAGCGGCTGCCTCATAAAGGCGGTCGTCCAGGTTCGAGTCCCGGACCAGGACGTATTTTTCTTCAACGGCGAGAGTTTTCTTTCGAGGAACCCGTACGGGTTTCATTTGTCGCAATCGCTATGATTTGGTGGATGCCTCATTTTTCCTTAATAAATTACTTAGCTCCACCTTGCGGGTTTCCAGAGAACTACTACGTTAAACGCCTATTTACAGTAGGCATTATGTTCGCCTAGAGTTACGTTTTTCCACTAGTCCAGAAGGCTCAGAAGGCTCTGAATATCAGTTACAACAAAAACAAGGTCAGAGAGCAGGCCTTGGTTTAGTTTTCTCTAGTGACTTTTTCGTGATATAAATCTAAGCCCCGCGATACTTAAGTCACATAGAAAGACGCAAAAAGAAGTCAAGGTGGGTGGTTGATCAAGTGATCTATACAAGTATACCACTTTTCGGTGGGGTTTAGTGGCGCAAGCCGATCAAAGTAGGAGTGCCATGGCAATAATTCTAATTTTGATATGACAAGAAAAGCTGCTGATCATATGATAACCCTAGAAATAACTTAAGGTCGACAAATTCTTAACATCTTTCTGAGTATTCATCCACCGGAGTTAGATACCGAGACGGCGTTGTTCTTAAAAATGGACGAGATTTCCCCTTGTGTAGCCTATCTACATATGAGTTTGCTTATACATATCTCGCAAACATATTTGGGGAACTTAATGCGTGAATAGATGTTAGCACCCTGCACTTTTATTTACTTATTTAGTGTAAAATACCTTACAAGGCCACTACATGGGGCATTGAGCAAGACTGGCATAGAATTAAGTAAGCACACACAATCTCGTAACAATATGAAGGCAGAGAAAAAGAATGCATCAGGCAAGTGGACAGTCTAAAAATGACAAACATATTAACACAAACAGCTGTCTATGAGTACAATAAAGAGGAGCTCGATAAGTTTACAACACTTCAATAAGATAATAAAGTTACAAGATTTCATGCGCAGCAACTTGCGAAGCGCGCTGCCGAAGCGTGTTTGCTTACACGATGCAAAATTTTCGCACAAAAAAAGAGAGAAAAGTGGTGAGAAGGCTCTACATTATTCACGCAAAGAATAAGGAAAAATAACGTAGCGACAATGGTTGTAAAGTTCACATACATATTTTCATCAC
Source organism: Dermacentor variabilis (assembly GCF_050947875.1). Taxonomy (NCBI): domain Eukaryota; kingdom Metazoa; phylum Arthropoda; class Arachnida; order Ixodida; family Ixodidae; genus Dermacentor; species Dermacentor variabilis. The sequence continues at coordinate 138,220,176 of NC_134575.1, forward strand.
GTCAAAACGATCGTATTTTGTGTTCATTTCTTTCTTCTATAACTGCACTTATATTCGTTTTCGCGTGTTTCCATGTTTCTTCCCGTGGGTCACGAGCGTGTATTCGCAACTTTAGTATTTCGAATGCGGCAGTAACAGGGCTGTCAATTGCTCACCTGCGCGTAGTCTACAAACCATGTATGACTGATTGCAGACGCGTTTGCTGCAGCTTAAAGGAGGTATCGTGTAAGCGCTGTAAAAATAACGCTTTTAAGGTCGTCTGCTTTACGCGCAGCTCAGAACCACAATGTTCTGGCGGCCCGTATCAAGTATCTTAGGATTTGCCCGACACACCTGACAGCTCGACCTTCGGCGGCGCACTAGAATTGCAGTAGCATTTACGGCTCGTTGACGTCTGGTTTTTGGAAAAGACCTGTCCGATGCCAGAGGCCGGCATATGCGACAGTAAGGTGACGTGTGTATCTCCATGCGTACGCCACTCCCGGTTTCGCGTTAAGCGACGGAACCTATTTTTTACACATGTTTTCAGGGCTGTTCATATTCGGCGAAAATATCTCGTGTACCTAGCCGCGTTAATGGCCGCATTCGTGCGTGAGATTCTGGAACCGCAATGTTAGAAACATTGAGAAATGCTATATATAAATGCTATATATAAATCAAGAGAGATCTTAGGCTTGTGGGATCGCCTACGCTGGATTTCTCCGCGATAAGGTGACCTCCCCGCCTACAGGATCATCTGGCTGAGCTATCCCGGATGCTCGGTTGCCAAAGTCAATAGTTTGAATCCTCATTTTTTTCATCTGATGGTGTTAAGCTCGAATTCAACTCCTCCAGTGCACTACATCTCCAGGCTAGGAGTAGCTCCTAACACCGCCAACAGAGGGCGTGAGCCAGTGGGGCTAAGCTAATCCAGGTACAACCACATTAGGAAGACCCACTAAGCTTCAACAAAACACACTCCCTCACCAGAAAAAGAATTGGCCTCCCTGGTGCAATATTCGGCCACTCCCTACCAAATAACTCATTCGATCAACAAATAGCCCTCAGTGCCCAGTAGCAGCGGAGGGCCTGACTAAGGTGGCGGTTAGAGCTGTACCGCATCGGAGGGTGCTATAGGAATCCCTGGGCCCGGACAAGCCGCCAATGGAAACTGATCCTCGCAACGTATAACACTCGAACTCTCTCGAGAGAGGCTAGCTTAGCAGCACTCTTTGAGGAACTATCAGGCATTGGTTGGGGTATCATTGACCTTAGGTTAGAAAAATTGGTGAGGCTTGTACAGTGCTCAATAACGGCCCCGTCCTCTGCTATAGAGGGCTCCCGCACAAGAAGGAATATAGGGTAGGATTCCTAATGCATATGGACATAGCGGACAACACTGATGAGTTCCACATCATTAATGAGAGGGTAAGAGTAGTCGTAACAATACCAAATAAGAGGTCAAAAAATAAAGGTAGCGCAAGCCTGCGCTCCAACCTCCAGTCATGATGATGAAGATGTATGAAACTGAGTATACGTTAGACATTGGCCACATCAATGAAAGACTGGGGGGAAAGCAGGCTGGTGAACAAGCAATCGGCAACTACGGCATCAATTCTAGGAACATTGGAGAAGAAATGCTGGTGCAGTTTGCGGAAAGGAATGAGCTGCGAATAATAAACACCTTCTTCAAGAAGGATACCAACAGAAAGGGGACCGGAAAAAGCCGTAATGGTGAAACAAGAAATGAAATTGGTTTCATACTTTCTGTCGATAACAACATAGTACCGGATGCAAAAGTGTTAGGTAAGGTAAAGTGCAGCGATCATAGGTTATTCAGGTCTAGGATTCACCTAAATTTGAAGAGAGAGTAAGTAAAATTGGTCGAGAAGAAACAGGCCAACGTAGACGCAGTAAGTATAAAAGAAGAACAATTCAGGCTGATACTTGCAAAAAATATGCAGCCTTAAAACAGAAAGATGAAAATGACGTGGAAGTAATGAATGAAACCGTAACTAGGCTAGCCACAGAAGCAACAATTGAAGTGGGAGGTAAGAAATCAAGGCAAACAGTAGGTAAGCGCTCCCAAGTAGCAAAGGACCTAATAAAGAAACGACAAAGACTGAACGGGCCCAACTAAGGAGATCAAGTATAATTCGCGGAGCTTTGACAACTGTTCAATAAGGTGAAAATAACGGATATTCTAAGTTGCAACGTCAGAAATACTGAGGAAGCAGGCAGAAAAATGGACACAGCATGAAATCAGCGACAAGAAAACTTGGCATAAGATAAACCAAGATGTATGCAGTGAATGTAGGGTAACATCCTAAGCAATATGGAACATATAGTAAAAGCAGCGAAGAATTCTAAAGTGGCCATTATTTTTTCCAGAGCAGTCACTTTACCTCCATTCGCAGCAGTAATGAACACGTCACAGAGGTCTATAACTAGCGATGAAGTAAGAAGCAGCTTGCAGGACGTGACACTGGGAATAGTAGCAGGAGAAGAAGTCGATTTAATCAAAGACGGAAGAGACATGCTGCTTGAAAAACTGGCAGCCGTTTATACCAACTGTCTGACAAGTTCAAGAGACCCAGATAATGTAAATAATGCCAACGCAATACTAATCCCTAAAAAGAAGACGTTAAGGGATTGAAAAATTATAAGCCCATTAGCTTAATGCCTGTATTATGTTGCTACGGAAGGATGAATGAAGAGAGGAAGAAGACGATCGTGAGACGCTGGCTGCTGCGGGTTGTTGGTGGCTAGCAACCTTAACTACTCAGGCTCATTTTTTACGCATATATATATATATATATATATATATATATATATATATATATATATATATGTATGTATGTATGTATGTATGTATGTATGTATGTATGTATGTATGTATGTATGTATGTATGTCTATAATCTTCTATACTCCCAACAACCCCGTAACATATTGGTAAGAGGTGCGGGCTACCACGGCTAGAAACGGAGCTCCGCAGTGGACGTCGCATCACCGTCCGCACCATGAATGACGGTGAGCACTCGAGATCAACGTCGTTGCCGCCTCCTACGTCACCATCGCATGCTACGGCGCTGTCCCCTTCAGTTGTGGCTGTGCAACCCAAGGATCCCGGAACTCTCTGCGTGACCGATGACGCCGACGTTGAGGTGTGGGTGGCCATGTACAAACGCGTGAATGGAATCAAAAGATGGGACCCTACGCTTATTCTTGCTGCCTTGTTGTTCTACCTAAGAGGCACGGCAAAGTTGTCGTACTAAAATCACGAAGTGGAGCTAACCAGCTGGGACCAATGCAAAGAGAAAGTGACAGAGTTGTTTGGCGAACAAGCCGGCCGTAAAATTGCCGCCAAGCAGGAATTGGCCTCCCGTGCCAAATTCCCCACGGAGTCCTATGTCTCGTACATCCAGGACGTGCTGGCATTTTGTCGTAAGGCCGATCACGACATGACAGAAGCTCAGAAGGTCGGGAACGTTCTTAAGGACATTGCTGACGACACGTTTAATCTGCTCATGTGCAAATACTGATCTACAGTTGAGGCAATCATTAAAGAGTGCCGATAATTCGAGCAGGCCAAAAGCTGACGCTTCCTGCAACCATTCGCCAGACTTCCCAATACTACCGCAACGTCGACGTGTGAAGATCAACCCACGCAGCAGCATGCGTCGCCATCAGAGGACGTGGTACGAATCGTTTGACGTGAACTAAATGCGATGGCGGCCGCAGCTTTCAGTTCACATAGCCCTGAGGCTACCATATTTTCAGTTCCCCTCGTACAAGCCATCGTTCGCCAGGAACTTGAAAACATTGGTTTACATTCTGTATGTGCTGTCACCTATCCCAGAGCAAACGAACGCCCTTCTACTATTTCCGCTCCACCCCGACGCTTCTCTCCGCGTTATCGTAACCCGACTGAGGAGAAATGCGGCAGACCAGCCGATATGTTTCACCTGTCGCCGCATTGGTCATTTCGCCCGATAATGTCGCAACTCCTGGCCCTCAACACCTCGCACGCCGACCAACCTGAGCCGTTTTGATGGAAATGCCCGTGATGTTTCGCCCACCGCCGACTCTAACAGCTCCGATAACTCTGCTAGGGACACGGGGTACAGCCGCTCACTGTCACCGCGCGGACACCAGTCTCGTTCACCGCAAAAACGTCACCCATCTTCCCGTTCGCCGCAGCCCCGTCGCCTTTCGTCCCCTGTGGCGCTTGGCCGCACCCTTTCGGGAAATTAAGAAATGCAGCCATCAGAGGTGGTACTGCACTGCCTATTACTGCAGCAAATCCTCTGTCTCTGCCCACAAGGAGAAGTGTCATAGACGATAAAATAGACGGCGTACCTGTCCATGCCCTCGTCGACACTGGAGCCCACGTACCTGTGATGAGTGTTAGCCTACGTAGATGTTTAGAAAAGGTCCTCAACCCAGCAGCAGCCCGAATGCTTCGTGTGGCCGACGGCGGTGTGATGGTTGTTCTTGGAATGTGTACTGCGCGTTCAACTACAGCCGGCCGCCCTACTTCTCTTCGCTTCGCTGTGATCGACAATTGCCCACACGACGTTATCCTTGCGTTGGACTTTTTATCCACTCATTCGGCTCTCATCGACTGCGCGACCGGCGTTCTTCAGTTGGAACTGCCGCAACTCGTCGATGCTCCAAGCATCGTGCCACCGCACTTGTGCTCGCTTCACGATGTGTGTCTGTCATACGAGGCATTTATTTACGTAATTTTGACCGCCCAGCCACAGGTTTTTGACGGTGAATATGTGCTTCGCCCCGTCATCGATGTGCTTTTGAACAGGAACGTCGCAGTTCCGCATCCGTTGGTCACGGTTACTAACAACGACGTCGTTCTACCGGTTCTGCATTTCAGCCTGTGCTGTCAAATGATTCCGGCTGGCATGTTCTTGGCTAGCGTTTCTAGTGGTTCCCAATTTGACAGTGAGAGTCTGAATGCCGAGAGTGGCATATTAGCGCCAATTCCAGTTCACAGCTCTGGTTCTTTAACGAATGACTTCGTGAAAATGATTGCACCTGACCTCACCCCTGCACAGGCCACGGACATGCATCACCTGCTTGAATCGTACAGTGACATCTTTCATTTCAGCGACAGACCTTTAGGCCAAACATATGTCGCTCACCACCGTAGAGACACGATTCCTATTCGTCGGCGTCCCTATCGGGTATCGCATGCTGAACGCCGAGTCATCCAATCAGAATTGGAAAAAATGCTCCTCAAAGGGGTCATTGAGTCATCAGCCAGTCATCAGCCTTGGGCTTCGCTTGCCGTCCTTGTGAAAAAAGAAGATGGTACCTGGCGTTTTTGCGTCGATTATCGCCACTTAAACAAGATCACGCCCAAAGACGTCCACTCACTACCCCGCATCGATGACGCCTTCGACTTCTTGCACGGAGTGAAATCCTTCTAGTCCACCGATCTTCGATCCGACTACTGGCAGATTTCAGTTTATGAAATAGACCGCGAGAAGGCGGCCTTCATCACGCCGGATGGCTTATATCAGTTAAAATTCATGCCCTTTGGTCTATGAAATGCTCCTGCAACATTTGAACGTATGATGGACTCTCTTCTGCGGGGCTAAAAATGGGCCACTTGTCTTTTTTTACCTTGACCACCTTATTGTTTTTTCTCGCACGTTCGGCAGCCACCTTGCCCGGCTCGCTGCAATTCTTGCGGTCTTTTACGGCATTCTTTTGCCTATATTTCTTGCGCTATATCATACCGACTCGCCCTAATTTAGAATAGTTAAAGTGTTTCACATGTTAGTTTGCCTGATTGTTGTCTTGCTGTTGACCATAGCACAGCATATAGATGCTGCCTGCAAGTACAATTGCATTAGGCAAAACGTGCAGAGTGGTTCATAACAAGACTTCTTCACTATGGCAACAAAAACAAGACAGCAGCTTGCACGTCCAGTGCTGAGGTATACAAGTATACAAGTTACAAAAACTATAATTTCATACAGCAGCTACCCCGCAGGGGCGTCTGCGTAAATAATAATAATATTTGGGGTTTTACGTGCCAAAACCACTTTCTGATTATGAGGCACGCCGTAGTGAAGGACTCCGGAAATTGTGACCGCCTGGGGTTCTTTAACGTGCACCTAAATCTAAGCACATGGGTGTTTTCGCATTTCGCCCCCATCGAAATGCGGCCGCCGTGGCCGGGATTCGATCCCGCGACCTCGTGCTCAGCAGCCCAACACCATAGCCACTGAGCAACCACGGTGGGTACGTCTGCGTAAGCAGGCGTTTGGTGTGTAGCGACACCACGTACCCGAGCACATGGGGGTTGGACCATTCCGCGTCTAACCGTGCGCGGCTTAGCCGTGCCTGGGGAAAGGGGATCCTGCGTGTTGAGCCGATGCCGGGTGTTTGGACCTTTAAGGCCCCCCGGCGGAGGCAACACACCTCTTCGGCCTCTGCTCCCCCGGACTGACCCACCCGGGGCAAATCGGTAGTTGCCTTTTCCTTTCTCTTTATCCCTCCAACCTTCGTCTTTCTCTCACTTTCAATCTTTTCTGTCCTCTCTTTATTTTCGTGTTACTTCCGGCTTCGCAGGCAGCGAGGGTTAACCTTGTGCATTCTATCCAGTCTTGGGTATATGTATTCGGTTATAGCGCGGTTGTACCGCTGGCGTGCGCAGAACTGAATATTTCCGTCCTGTGTCGTCCCCTGGTTGGGCTCCATGGTGGGCGGCGGCCATCCCTGCCGAAAACACCATAATTCTAACTGCCACTTCTTTTCCCCAACTACCTGATCGCCCTCAGAAACGAGGGCGCACCGAAGATATTTTCCAATTTCTTGGAAACAAACCACCAAACATCCCCCGATTACATGTAATTCATGCAAACAAACCTCTAAAGACCATGAGAATGATTTCTCCTTTCCTCGTGTCTAAGTATCTCACTGAAACTCTTGGTACAGTCTATAAAGCATCGAAAATGGCTAGCGGCGATCTCCTTTTGGAACTCCGCGATCCGAAACAGTTTGGAAATCTTCCTAGAGTTGAGTCATTTGGGGAAATCCCAGTAACAGTAACCCCACACCGAACTATGAACAGCAGCCATGGTGTTGTTTCTGACGACGATTTGATGGAGCTAACAGAAGCCGAACTGTTGGAAGGCTGGAGTGAGCAAAACGTGATCAATGTTAAAAGAATCATGCTAAGGCGCGACGGGAAGGCGATAAAAACCAAGCATCTTGTACTAACTTTCTCCTCAAGCATTCTGCCTGAAACACTTGAGGCCGGCTACGTAATGCTACGGGTCAGGCTGTATGTTCCAAATCCTCTCCGCTGCTTCAAACGCCACCGTTTCGGCCACAGTTCCCAGAACTGCCGAGGCCGGCAGACATGTGCAAAATGTAGTTCCCGCGACCATGCCTCTAACACATGCGAAAACGCTCCACACTGCGTGAACTGTGATGGCGAGCATACCGCATACTCGCGGTCATGCCCGTCTTGGAAGAAATAAAAAGAAATAGTCACAATCAAAGTAAAGGAAAACATATCATTCAAAGAGGCACGCAGGTGGGTAGCATACCTTCCAAAGACCAGCTTTGCCGAAGTGGCGCGTCAGGGGAAGCGTCACAACGGCTTCCGGCGGCTGTTCGACCCACAAGCAGTGAGTCGGCAGTTACGCCATCTGCGCCCACGGCGGTTGCAGCTAGCGCTGCTCCGTCAGCCCAGCAGAAGGGACCATCGACCCCGAAGGTGGGCGCAGCCGAGGCTGCCCCAACCTCCGAGGCCCCCTTCCAGCGCTGGCAACGGCCAGCGCAGCCAAATCCCTCTGGGAGCCCCATCGACCTCCGGGCTGGTGGGCGCAAGGGTCTCGCCTTCCGAGGCAGGACTCACCCGGAAATCTTCTCGCTCGCAAGAGCACGTTTCCGGCGCCTCACAAGAGGCAATGGACACTACACCTATCCTCAAGGCGCGCCAAGCGCCTAAGGAGCGGCGAGGCTCCCCCGAACGCTTCAGAAAGGGCAAAACCTCCCTTACAGGGCCTCGAAAGAGCTCTGTAGTCTAAGGCATCACTTCCGTTTCCGTACACACAGCACTTATTTACTTTCAATATGGATACACAAATTATTCAATGCAACGTCAGAGGTCTCCTTAGAAACCTTGATGATGTGCAAGAACTCATCAACAAACACAATCCAAAAGTGCTGTGTTTACAGGAACCATATCTAAAATCAAAACACACAAACTTTCTCCGACAGCATATAACTTATCGCAAAGATCGCGATGATGGCGTCGCATCATCGGGTGGTGTTACCATTGTCATCCATAAAAGCATTGCGTGTCAACTTTTACAGCTACAAACGCCTCTTGAAGCAGTGGCGGTTCGAGCTGTTCTCGCAAAGGAACTCATCACCATTAGCTCTTTTTACATACCCCCACATTACAAATTAACGAAACATGAATTTCAACCCTTTATAGATCAATTGCCAGAACCTTATGTTGTTCTGGGTGATTTCAATGCACATAGGAGCTTCTGGGGAGGCTCTCGTATCGATGCGCGAGGTCATCTCATTGAACAATTCCTTTTTTCGTCCATTGCGTGTCTGCTGAATAAGAAGGAACCCACTTATTACTGTCTCGCAAACGGAACCGTTCCTTCAATTGATCTTGGCCTAGTTTGCCCGTCAATACTGTCTGAACTCGAATGGGAAGTTAACAGCAAGCCTTACGGAAGCCACCGCTTCCCCAGACTGCTAGGAACACCTAAAGAAAAGGAATATCCACCACAGGCTCCTAGGTGGAAGATTGATACAGCCGACTGGGAGAAATTCCGAACTCTTAGTAGTATTTCATGGGATGACATGTCCTCGCTAGGAATTGATGCTGCTGTGGAGTATTTTACAGCCTTTATAATAGAGGGCGCATCTAAATGTATGTCAGAAATAAATGGTTTGGCATGCAAACGGCGTGTACCGTGGTGGAACGATGAATGTAGGATCGCTCGTAAAAAAAACAACAAAGCGTGGGGGTTGCTACGCGCTTCTCCCACTGCGGAGGATCTTATTAACTTTAATAAAAGTAAAGTCTCAAGGCAGGAGAACGTACCGACAAGCCGGACGATCGGCGACTCCTTCATTTCCTTGAACTGATGCTTGATCCCGATCATTGTGGCTTCAGGGAAGGGCGCTCCACAACTGATCACCTTGTACGTATTGAAGCAAACATCCGTGACGCATTTGTACACAAACAGTTTTTCCTGTCCATATTCCTCGATATGGAGAAGGCATCCGACACAACGTGGCTCTACGGAATCTTGAGAGACCTGTCAGAAATGGGCATCCATGGTAATATGCTAAACCTAATAGAAAGCTATTTGTCCACTCGTACCTTCCGGGTAAACGTCGGCAATGTAATCTCACGTCCTTTTACACAAGAAACTGATGTACCTAAAGGAGGCGTGCTCAGCTGCAGACTCTTTATCGTGAAAGTGAACACGCTTCGTGCTTCAGTACCACCTGCCATTTTTTACTCTGTCTATGGGGGCGACATTCAAATAGCTTTCAAATGCTCTCGCACACCTCGCAGTGTGCGAGAGATAAGTACAGCATGGCTTGAACAAGGTGTTCAAGTGGGCAGACCAGAATGGATTTCAAATCAACCCTTAAAAAAGCTCTTGTTTTCTCTTTACAAGAAAGAGAGGGCTGGTCCCGGATCCTCGCTTAGAACTGTGTGGACAACAAATACCTATCGACAAAGAGCACAAATTCCTAGGTATTATACTTGACTATAGACTCACTTTCATTCCACACATTAAATATCTGAAAGAAAAATGTCTAAAAACAATGAACTTAATGAAACTTCTATCCCAGACTACATGGGGTAGTGACAGGAAGTGTTTAATGAATCTGTACAAGAGCCTAATTCGGTCTCGATTGGATTATGGTGCTTTAGTATATAACTCTGCCGCCCCGAGCGCGCTAAAGATACTAGATCCTGTTCACCATCTAGGTATCCACTTAGCCACTGGCACTTTCAGAACAAGCCCGATTGAAAGCTTATACGCGGAATCAAATGAATGGCCGCTCCATCTACAGAGAACTTACATCACCCTTACATATTTCCTTAACATACAATCCAATCATGAGCATCCATGTTTTAACAATGTTAACGATATGACGTGTACTACACTTTTCCACAATCGACCCTCTGTAAGACAGCCTTTCACGCTTCGTGTGAGGGAGCGTAGTCATAAAATGCATGTCCCACTCCTCGAGCTTCGCATAATGCATCCAACCAAGTTGTTACCACCTTGGGAGTGGCAGGTCGTAGAATGTGACATATACTTTTTAGAAGCAACAAAACACGCACCAGAGATCGAAATCCGAATGCATTTCCTATAACTTCAGCACAAGCACTCCTGTGCAGTGTTCTACACAGACGCTTGGAAGTAAAATGTCGGGGTGTCCTATGCTGCTGTCGGCCCATCCTTCTCAGAATCCGATGTAATGCATCCGGAAACAAGTATCTTTACGGCCGAGGTCTACGCATTACTGTCTGCTGTGAATCATATAAGAAAATCAAAACTTCCAAAAGCAGCGATTTATAGAGACTCCCTAAGCGTCGTGAAGGCTTTGATGTCACTCTATACAAACAAAAATCCATTACTTAATGAACTCTATTCCGTCTTGTGTAAAGCGTACATATCCAACCAGCGTATCATTATATGCTGGGTGCCTGGCCATAGTAGCATTGAGGGTAACGTTCTGGCGGACGAGATGGCCACGTCAATCGCATCGCAAGCTGTTAACCCTACCGCTGAGGTGCCTGTCACAGATCTGAGGCCTTTCTTGCGAAGCCGGCTGCGAAATCGCTGGCAACACATGTGGGACGCGGAAACGGATAATAAGCTCCACCTGATAAAGCCACAGTTAGGATTCTGGCCCTCGACTACAAAACCGCGCCGAACACATATCATATTCTGTCATCTAAAAATAAGACACACATTTTGCACCCATAATTTTCTACTCACCGGAAGTGACCCTCCAAGCTGTGGTAGATGCGGGGAGAGGCTGACTGTACTCCACGTCCTCCTGGAGTGTCGGGAAGCCGAATCTGAGGGAAAGAGACATTTTTCTTAGCATACCGAAAGCACATTCCTCTTCATCCTGCAATATTTCTCGGTCCAGAACCGCTTTTTAATACAGACACAATCCTAGGTTTCTTCAGAGATGTGGTCTTACATGTTATTAGTCCCATACATTCGTAGCGCCTCCTCTTTCCAGAGGATGCCACCGCGATAATTGTTTTGCATAGCACATGCTTCCAGGCCCTTGTGTTTCAAGGGCTCTAAGGAGACAGTAGTTCTCTAGCATATCTTATAACCTGATATATTTTTACACATCGTATCATTATTCTTAAATGCATCTTAATGTTCATAGTACACGTCATACGTCATCACCATAATCTTATTATGCAGAGTTTACGCACTTTAGAGCGACTATTTTTAAGGCCCCTTTACAGCCACGTCCCACCAACTTCATAGAACTCATAAATACACGGCAAAGTCATTACCACGGACATAGCGCTCTAGGGCCATACTTGGCCCTTGCGCCATGAAACACCAAACATTCATTCATTCATTGCAGCAGCTAAAGTATCAATTTTCCACCATTGTTCGTTTGCCTTAAACCGATCATTTAAGCTTAGGCTACAGAAAAAAAAACTATTTCTACATTTGATCATTAAATCACATGCAGTGGCAGTGCCTTGTGTTGCAGGATTTTAATCAAGAAGACTGGACGAAGGCGATCACAGACCCCAAACAAGACGTCCAGCTCCTGGCTGTCCACAGGGCCTGTGAACGAGCAGAGAGGCATGGCCTCTCTGTTCCGACATGGGACTAGCCAACGGCTGGGTAGGGACCTTAACTGCCAGGCCCCCTGCCTAGCTCATCAGGGCCTAAATAAAGTTGCTTACTACTCCTACTATCCTTCGGACTTACTGCTCCTAAATAATCGTGTCAGCAACTGCATGTGCGGCCGAGAAAGAGCATAATAGCCAATGTCAGCTCCTACACAAGTAACCGAGAACGTTATGCGAACGTTGCCTCATTGTAGCAAATGTAATGCAACGTTGAACAGTCAATTTCAACGTTGAATGTAAGTTGTAGCTGCAGGTTTTAGGTAATGTTAAGAATAAATGCCACAACATCTTGACACCGACGTTATCTAGACATTGCATGTAAACGCCACGTTGGCTTGTTAACGGCAAAGTGATCAAAGTGGGCGAACTTCAGACGGAACTGAATGGCAGCCGGCAAAGTGGTCAGGAGTCTGCAGTGTACATTTCCTAGGCGGAAAGAAAACAACCGACGGACCCAACTACTCCCTCGTACGCTCGTGCTGTTTTTCTACCGACCTACAGCAAAACTGTATGTGTTGTTATGCGTAGAACAATGACTACATATGGGTACCCTAGTGCAAACTGACAAGTTGACAGATATATAAATAGAAGTATCAGTCAATTGAACACAATTCAACAAAAAATATGCTACGCGCTACGTATCAGCAGACGGCACAGTTCGTAAACGTGAACGGTAAGAAAGAAAAAAGAATACACGGTTTTACGTGCGAAAACAACGATCTGATTATGAGACACGCAGTAGGGGGGGCGGGGGGAGCTCCGTAAATTTGGAGCGCCTGGGATTATTTACCGTGCACCTAAATCTAAGTACACGGGTATTTTCGCATTTCCCCCTCGTCGGAATGCGGCCGCCGTTGGTAAGTAAGAAGCCACGGAAGTGTGGCACAATGCATCAGGGACCTCGAGAATTTTAGCATTCACACTAGGCCCCTTGAAGACACTGCGCGTGCAAGCGAAGCCGTGCCACGCTTGAGTAGCGCTACGTGACGACTTATATACCACGTGCAAAGCTGGCACGCAACGTTAACGTAATTCTAGCGGTGTGATAAAAAATATGAGCGTAATGTTATGCTTTCGGCTGCTACACAGCCAAATGCTTGTTGAATGCATTCGGCAGGCACAGATGACGCTTCGCGGGGCCAGGCCGAGACTGAAACAGAAAATCGGAAACAACATGCTTCTGCTGTAATACTCAAGCACTTATGCCGCCCGAGCAACGTCCACAAAGGGAACTTTACTGCGGTACAGAAAACATCGGGCAACTGCAGCGGCATGACTGTGAAGAAGAAGACGCGCCTCGCGGCACAGCCGCATCGCCAACGCGTGGCTCGGCTCCGCTCGCACTGTTGATTACTGTCGCCTTTTTGGACAGTGCTTCGGGCTGTCTCGACGTTCCCGGTCGCGGCTCTTTTGCATTAGGAGCCGCCAATAAACCTCTTCTCAATTGGTGGAGGTGCCGGGACTCAAACCCCGTCGCTTGAAACCCTGGAGCTGCGATCAAGAACGCTATCGCCCGCCATGACCAACAGCTCATCCCAAACGGCGCCGACGCCGCAGTCCGTCACTTGCACCGGTGTTGCACGACAACGCTACCCCAAGATCTTCAGCGGTGGAGACGACGAAGACGTAGAAGACTCCTTGGCGTCATATGAACGGGTGAGCGCGCACAACAAGTGGGTTGAACCAGCGAAGTTAACCCACGTCATCTTTTATCTGGCTGGTGTTGCCCAACTCTGGTTTCACAACCACGAAAGTGACTTACCCACATGGTTAATCTTCAAGACAACCTTTACAGAAGTGTTCGGCCGACCCGCTGTTTGCAAGCTGCGCGCTGAACAACGCTTGCGCGCCCTAGCACAGCAGACGGCAGAAACGTTCACGAGCTAGATTCAAGACGTCGTGGACATGTGTAAACGAGTCAACGCCGCAATGCCCGAAGCTGAGCGAATTCACCATATACTGAAGGGCATCGATGACGGTGCTTTCCAGATGCTCCTAGTCAGGAATCTGCGCACTGTGTCCGAAGTCGTCAGCCTATGCCAAAATTACGATGAGTTAAGGAAGCAACGCGCTTCGACTCGGCGTGCTCTGGGAAGCGACGACTTGGTGGCAAGCCTTGACAGCATGTACGACCCATGCTCATTATTTCAACGGGTCAAGGACTTCGTGCGTGAGGAAGTTGCCCGCCAACTTTCTGTACTCCCCTTCCAAATGCCTGCCAAACGCACCCCAGCCCTTTCTTATCCTTCTGACTGAAATAATCAGCAGAATAAGAATGGGCTGGGGTGCGTTTGGCAGGCATTCTCAAATCATGAACAGCAGGTTGCCATTATCCCTCAAGAGAAAAGTTTATAACAGCTGTGTCTTACCAGTACTCACGTACGGGGCAGAAACCTGGAGGCTTACGAAAAGGGTTCTACTTAAATTGAGGACGATGCAACGAGCTATGGAAAGAAGAATGATAGGTGTAACGTTAAGGAATAAGAAAAGAGCAGATTGGGTGAGGGAACAAACGCGAGTTAATGATATCTTAGTTGAAATCAAGAAAAAGAAATGGGCATGGGCAGGACACGTAATGACGAGGGAAGATAACCGATGGTCATTAAGAGTTACGGAATGGATTCCAAGGGAAGGGAAGCGCAGCAGAGGGCGGCAGAAAATTAGGTGGGCGGATGAGATTAAGAAGTTTGCAGGGACAACATGGCCACAATTAGTACATGACCGGGGTAATTGGAGAAATATGGGAGAGGCATTTGCCCTGCAGTGGGCGTAACCAGGCTGCTGCTGCTGCTGCTGCTGCTGCTGCTGATGATGATGATGACTCAGGAGCCCACCTCCCGTCTTCCAAACACTCTCCGCACTCTCATTTCCGAAGAAGTCGCTCAAGTTGTCCCTTTCGCACACCATCAGCAGCCTGCAGCCGCGAATCTCAACTCAGCGCTGGCAGTGCAGCCTGTGGCAACGCCTCCCACCTATGCGCAGCCAGTCCTGCCTGTGGCCACGCCTCTTACGTACGCGCAGGCAGTACGCAGGCCTCCACCTGCGTCTTTCGCGACCCATTCCCAACAGGTGCCACCGGAAGCCCATGCTGCTCTCGGACCGCACCGAGAGCTAATCCTTGGAGGACGCCTGACAATCGTCCCATCTGTTATTCTTGCTGCACTACCGGACACGTCGCCCGACATTGCCGCCGTCGGCCTCAAGCGTTCGGCGACGCACTTCCAGTACGACAGCCAGCCCTTTCACCAATACGCCACTCCTTCCCCCCAACCGTATGCTCGTGCTGACCTTCCAGAATTTCCGTCGCGTCGCTCGCCATCCCCTCGCCGACGCTCGCTCTCCCCAATGCGTCGGCGACCCGCACCACCTGACCAAGAAAACTGAACGTCGCAGTTCACGAGGCAAGAACTGCGCCCCATTCGAACTGTCTAAGTCCTCGCGCCTGTCCTGCTAACGTGGTCGAAATTTGTGTAGAAAGTGTTCCTGCATTCGCTCTCGTGGATACGGGCGCAGCCGTTTCTGTGATAGCCGCCAAACTGTGCCGTTCACTGAGCAAGGTGACCACACCGCTTTCTGGACTGTCGCTTCGTACGGCAAGCGCGCAGCACGTCACTCCGCACGCAGCCTGTACTGTACGTGTGATTATTCACGGCATTGTTTACATAGTCGAGTGTATTGTTCTTCCCACCTGCTCGCATGATGTCATCCTCGGATGGGACTTCTTATCCCGTCATAAAGCCGCGATCGGCTGCGCACGCGCCGAAGTTGAATTTTCCCCTCTGTGTGATGCACCATTGCAAAAAGATCGTGATCGTCCTCCTCAGCTTACCGTGCGCGAGGACACAGATATTCCACCTGGCTCCTTCAGCCTCGTACCCGTCTCTTGCGATGTCATCACTGATGCAACCGTCCTCCTCACACCGTCTGACGTCTTCATGAGCCGTAAATCTCTCCCACTGCCCTTCGCAGCGCTTGAGATCGCTGGCAGCTGCAGCAATATATACTTCTACAATCCCCTCTGTGCTCCTATTACGTTGCTCGTTGGTGAATGCCTTGGCATCGTGGAACTCCTCGACTCTTCGTCCTTGGTTGACGTCCCCGGAGACTCTTTTGATATCGACTCCGGCCAGTCATCTTCGATTCCCGCGCTTGAGGAGACGTCCAAGGGTGCATCCTCGAATACCATCGCCGATACCCTCACACCTGCCGAACGCGCCGACCTTCTTGATCTCCCGCACCACTTTAGAAGTTCATTCGACGTTTCACAACCACACTTGGGTCGCACGTCGGAAGTGCAGCACTACATTGACACCGGTTCACATCAGCCGTTACGTCAACGACCGTACCGCGTCTCTTCGGCAGAGACGCGGTACGGTCATTACCACCCAAGTCGGAGATATGCTGCGCTGTGATGTTATTCAACCTTCGCACAGTCCCTGGGCATCTCCTGTCGTTCTCGTTCGCAAGAAGGACGGGTCTATTCGCTTTTGCATCGACTACCGTCGGTTAAATAAGGTAACGCGCAAAGACGTCTATCCTTTGCCGCGCATCGACGACGCCCTCGAAAGTCTTCAGGGAGCAGAATTATTCTCGTCCCTTGACTTGCGTTCAGGTACCGATGGCTGCAGCCGATCGCCGTAGTCGCGGCTGTAGTCGTGACTACGAGTTCGTAGTCGCCTATGCGAGTCGCACGCTGACGGAGCCTGAGGACATTTACATAGTCGAGTGTATTGTTCTTCCCACCTGCTCGCATGATGTCATCCTCGGATGGGACTTCTTATCCCGTCATAAAGCCGCGATCGGCTGCGCACGCGCCGAAGTTGAATTTTCCCCTCTGTGTGATGCACCATTGCAAAAAGATCGTGATCGTCCTCCTCAGCTTACCGTGCGCGAGGACACAGATATTCCACCTGGCTCCTTCAGCCTCGTACCCGTCTCTTGCGATGTCATCACCGAAAAAGAGAGCTTGGCCTTAGTATGGGCACTTGGGAAGTTCCGACCATACCTCTACGGGCGCCCATTCGACTTGGTCACAGATCACCACGCGCTTTGTTGGCTTGCCAACTTGAAAGATCCCACTGGCCTCCTAGGCCGTTGGGCATTACGCATCCAGTAATACGATAATCGCGTCGTATACCGAAGTGGGCGAGCACACTCCGACGCCTGTCCCCTGTCTCGTCCACCTTTACCTCCAGACTCGGCCTGCGGAACAACTTCCGCACACTCCATCTGATCTCTCGACATGGACTCCTTTGCCGCCGCACAACGTCATGACCCATGGATCGCTTCTCTTTTCGACTATCTATCAGGATCATCGACCATCCCTGTATCCCGAACCCTCCGACGCCAAGCAGTTCATTTTGCCATTCGTCACCAGCTGCTCCACCGACGCAATTACTCTCCTGAAGGCCGTCGGTGGCTTCTGGTGATTCCCCGCAGCTTAAGGTCACAAATATGTGCCGCTTTCCACAACAATCCACAGTGTGGCCACGCCGGAGTCTTCAAGACGTACGAAAGAATTCGCCACCACTACTACTGGCGCGGCATGTGTAATTTTGTACAAAAGTTTGTTTGGTGCTGTCTTGACTGTCAACGCCGCAAATCGCCGCCTTTACGCCCGTCTTGTGCCTTGCAGCCGCTCCCGTGCCCTGCCACACCCTTCGATCGCGTCGGCATCGACCTATACGGCCCGCTTCCTATGACGCCACACGGCAATCGGTGGATCGTAGTTGTTGTTGACCACTTGACACGCTACGCCGAAACTGCTGCTTTGCCAAGTGCTACAGTGCGGGATGTAGCCTTTTTCATCCTACATCGCTTCGTGCTTCGACACGGCGCACCTCGAGAACTCCTCAGCGATCGAGGTTGCGCCTTCCTCTCCGAAGTCGTCGATAGTTTGCTCTCGGAATGCCGCATTATTCATCGGACAAGCACGGCATACCATCCCCAGACTAACGGGCTCACAGAGCGATTTAACCGCACACTTGGTGACATGCTGTCGATGTACGCGGCATCTGATCATGGTAACTGGGACCGCATCCTTCCATTCATCACGTTCGCGTATACAACACCGCGATCCAGGCGACTACGGGATTTTCACCTTTCTTCCTCCTGTATGGCCGCGAGCCTACGCATACCATCGACACGCTCCTTCCATACCGTTCTGACGCCCCTGAGTGTCTACCTGTGTCCGACGTCGCCCGACAGGCCGAAGAATGCCGCCAGCTAGCGCGCTCCTTTACGGCAGAGCAACAGTAGCGCCAGAAAGAAAACCGCACCGAAACGCTTCCAAACACCACCTACGCTCCAGGCGTTCTTGTGTGGTTGTCTGTCCCTTTCCAGACTCCGGGGCTTTCCTCGAAACTCGTCCCAAAATTCAAAAGGCCTTACCGAGTCTTGTAGCAAACATCTCCGGTGAATTTTCTAATTGAGCCACTGTCACCACCTGAAGACTTGCGCCGGCGTGGACGTGACAGTGTCTACGTCTCGCGTCTCAAGCCCTACCACGACCCTCTGCCTCCTGATTCTTAAGGCGCCAGGATGGCTCTTTTTGTCCAGGGGGAGATTGTGAAGAAGAATACGCGCCTCGCGGCACAGCCGCATCGCCAAAGCGCGGCTCGGCTCCGCTCGCGCTGTTGATTACTGTCGCCTTATTGGCCAGCGCTTCGGGCTGTCTCGCCGTTCCCGGTCGCTGCGCTTTTGCATTAGGAGCCGCCAATAAAGCTCTTCTCATGACTACTAAATTTCAACACCATTCGGACATCGTACGTATTACTTGCTTGTATCGCACTCAGATATCAGATGCTTTTAATATCAGGCTACACCACATGTCGAACACAAGTGTCATAATTTACTCCGTAATAAGCAGCAAAAACCTCGCTTGTGACGGCGTATGCATCCATGTTTACAATCGCCTGCCGCGCGCATCGCCCTTTCAAAGCACTCTGTCATACGACCGCGCTTTCTTATGTCACGTCGCAAACATGATTGCTTCGGTATAACTTATGTCCTTTCTCGTAGTTTGAGGCTTTAACAAATACTGCGCTGAAACTTTCTCGAAACCTATCCATTTTATCACACGTGTTGCCATCGCGCAGACTAACTTTCATGCAATGCCGGCGTGCCGGACGGGGAGACGGCACTTCGTAGCATGCGGATGGAAAATCACTTGGCCATTCATAGCGATGGCGCACTGAATTTTTGTGCCACCTGTACGTGTTGCACGTTTCCCATAGGCCAATAGACGACACCAGCCAACAAGCGGAAGCCGACTATAGTCTGCTTACGCTTGACTATAGTCTGCTTACGCTTTGCTGCAGCAGCGCCCATAAGAATGAAACTACGGCCATGCTGCGCTGATTGGCTGCCGTAGCCGTCAGGCAAAAGGTGCCGACACTGTTGTTTTATGAGCGTGTTCCATTACGACAGCGTAGAGGAGCACGCACAGTGCTCATATTGTGGGCTTTATGGTTCTTGTTTATTCTAGTGGCGTTTCTATACGCACACGAACTGAACAAGTGTGCACTGTTATTCACATTGACAAAGAGACTTGGTTTGTGTGTATTCACTGTACAGTGAGGGCATGTTCTTCCTTTTTATGTAGCTGCTGTATCATGGGGCTTGTGTCTATTCATGGTGACAACTGCTGAACGTTCCCACTTTTAGGGCCCGTGGCAACGAAACAGTCACGATGTCTTGCGCGTTTCGTGTGCAAAAAAGGAATAAATTTTACGGAACTTTGTCTACTTTGCTGCAACAATTAGCATTTTTGCCACGTAAATGCTTCCCACATTTAATGATGTAATTTGTAGCAGTTTATGTCTATTGAGAAGCACAACAAACACTATACAACATGCAGTTCCTGAGAAAATATTAATTTCTGCATCACAGCTATACAGCTACATACCTCACTGCATGATAAAGAGTAACGTTTAATTAAGAATTAAAATATCTCATAGTTGCCTGAACGTACACATGCGAAATACTACAGCAGCGTGGCATCACACTGATGTCAACATTGGTGACATCCGACAACATTTTGGCACGTGTAGTTGTGCAACGTTGTGCATTGTTACCATTACCGTGTACATGATTATCTGCAATGTCGAAACAACAATGGTGTCAGGTTGTTGTGACGTTTATGTCTAACATTAACTGAACTTTCAGCTGGCAACGTATCAACGTTGAAGTTGGCTGTTCAACGTCCAACGTTGTTCAACCTTGTTCAACGTTCAAGGCTCGGGTCAAGTATGCTAGGAAAGGCGACCTCTTAGAAAAGTCGCCGGCCCGGCTGTACGCCACATACCGCATCTCTGGGGACCATTTCACCTCAGTTGACTTCACGGACCATGGGATGACGCCGCTGAAGAAACGGCCATCCTACGGTTCAGCCTAGAGGACAACGGGATTGTCAGCTCGCTCACGCCAATTTTCAGCGTGCACTTATCGCGTAGTTGAACGTTTGATAGAACCACGTGGCCAATGAAGCTCTCAATTCTCGTGTTCTAGCTACGCTTCATGAATAGCACAGGACCCATTCGAAGCAATCCCAGTGATTAAAGGCATACTACATTTCCCGATAAAATATGTAGTCTTCCAAAACCTTGTCGTACTACTTCTGCAGGCACTATATACTCAAGTTCCAATATTGCAGTCACGAAACCATACCAGCTTCATCCGTTTCTCGAGCCCGGGCAACTCCGGAAATAGCTCCCTATCCCCGTCTACAGCTGCCACCGGTGAGGTTAGACTTCTGTTGTTTCATTCACATCCTCAGAGGAACCATCTTTAGAGATAACCATGACAACTACATAAAAATAACTTGGTCAGGCACTTCGTTTCTCAGCGCGCTCTGCCACATTAAATACTACTTTTGGGTTGGAAGAAGTATTTCAAATTTTGTTTCAAGAAATGTACGAAATGAGTTAAATACACGCATTTCAAAAATACCCTTGATAACTCAAGGTGACTGGGCAAACCATGTGTTCTTTTTCGTATTCGTCAAAAAAGTATCGAAGTTATATCAATTGTGTATTCGTCAATAGTGGAACCATGTTATTGGCGTTCAGGGAAACATCTGGTCCTCCAATTTGCGCCCTCCGAATTCGCCCTCCGCCTGCTCTCCAATTTGCGTATATGCTAATGAACGGCTTGTTCTCGACGTAAGAAACTGTTCCTTAACTCGGCTCTACCGTCTTCTTAACCTGTGCTTTCGCAGGTACTGGATCCCCAAACACCGTCCCAGTAGTGTGTGCGGATCACCATCAACCGCACTCAGAGCCATTTTCATCTCCATGTCTGAGCCCTGGTTCGAGAGACGTCAGTCCTCTACAGTCGTATAAAACAGGAGCTGGTCAAAACAGCATTCCACAGGATGCAGACATTCATAACCTACTAACTAAAGGTACGGCATTAAAACCTAAAAGTTGTAAAATTTTAGACCTTCTTATGATGTTACATACAGCTGTACATATAATTTACGACACATGAGGATTGTGATATTCTGCTCGATATCCAACTGAGTCTGTGAACATAGGTTATAGTTAAATTTCAGTTCTTGGTACTTATCACCGCCTCTATAGTGATCCATCGAATTAGAGCTGCTATGCTTTAAAAAAGGAGAAACTCCCAATTATGGAGAATTGTCTCTCTTATAAATGACTGTGGGTTACTCTACGTCCAAACTTCAAGCATATTCACACCATACACCTATGTGTCCTTTTTGCTGTCATGCCAGGAACTGCTGACTGGTACGAGGCTTATAGCGAACGAAAGGACGAGGACACAGAAATACGTGGTGCAAAGAGCGCCTCTGTGTACCATATCTTCCTGCGTGCTCCTCATCTCATGCACTATAAGCCTCATTATGTCATACCAACGCGCCCAAAACGCTGCGTCCCTGACTTCTTTCTTCACTTGCGTATGCAGACACCGCTGCCCCGAGGCCCAGGACAGCCACAAAAGCACCCCCTGAGGGATCACATTCGTTACTTGCCGGGGAATTTCACACGGGTACGTATCTATTTTATTATCTTCGCTCTAGCAGCATGACATACGATGACGGAAGAGGTGGGACAAAGAAAGGCAGATCACTGCACTAATGTTTGTCCCCTAATTTTGAAGCGTTGACGCAATCGTAATGCTAAGCCAACTCTCGGTCTTTGGACTTCGTTTCACCCATGAATTATAGTTAACCACTTCTTTCAATCAGACGGAAAATAAACTAGATCTATATCTATATATATCTGCATACGTGTACATCTATATATAAACTGTATCTTTGTAGCAATTGCTATGGTTGGGTGGACGTCTCATTCTCCCTTTATTAATTACTTCCCTCCACCTTGCGGGTTTCTGCAGAACTATTACGTCAAACTCTTGCCTTTGCTTCATAGATCTCGATGATCTGCTAGCGGCTTGGTTAGCTCAGGTGGTACAGCGACTGCCACAGAAAAGCGGTAATCGTGGGTTAGAATCCCGGACCCGGACGAATTTTTCGTCACAAACTACGAAGCTTTTGTGTCGAGGAACCCGTATGGGTTTCCTTTATAGCAATTGCTACGATTGGGTGAATGTCTTATTTTTCCCTTTATTAAGCTATATCTACGGCTAAGATCCCCCAAGCGGGTATTTTTTGTACAATGTATACTGGTAAAACATGCAAAAATTGGTTCTAGTTGAGTTAAAGAATAAATTACTACAATAATAATGATGAATGATCGTGCGCTCAACGGCACACTTAGAGTTTTGGTCGACATTTAAAACATACGCAAATAATGATTTAAGACACTTTCTAGCTCAAACTTTCCAGGTAACTACAAAAAGATTTTCTGTTCCAGTTGTAGCATCTCGCATGCTGCTCAAGTTCAGTTTATTTATTGCTAGCACTGACAGAAACAGGAGCAATAACAAAAAGGCATTACGCCTGACAGAAGCTCCTGTTGGTCCTGTTGACTATGATGACGTTCAAGGTATGCCTACAATTATATGTCATATCCCTACTTTTATATGCTTGCTGCAGAGAGCATACGTCATTGTTTTTGAAAGGACACTAAAGTCAAATATTAAGTCAAGCTTATGTGATATAATTATGCTCAGAATTCCTTAGGATTCAATATTATTGCGAAGCGACCCTTCATAATCAAGAAGTTGAGGTGAATGCAGCACATCATTAGAGACTCCCCCGGAACTTTCAAGTACTTGATCAATGACGAAAGCGCTCCTGTGTTAAATTCTTTCACTGGTACTCAACCACTCGTTACAAAATATATCCTTGTATTATAAGGTGAAATACAACGCTACTTGTTCCATTCTATTTCACTTTTCCAAAAAGAACTGATTGAAATTACCCTTGACAACGACGCGGGAGGTCGAAAGGTTTCGTATTTGACGACCCCACCGGTCCCCTGGCCATTCGCTCGGAGCGCTCCCTGAAACAAGAGCTGGGAAGTCGGCCAAGCTAAACAAGGAACCTAGGGGCTCAGGAGGCTGGCAACATTCGCGCAACTTAGAGGCAACGGAAGCGCGTCCTAAAGGGCGCAAGTACCTCGATCGTGGTTCCCGGTGCGCTGCACGGATAGTCAACCGGTTGGACAGGTGTGCGAATAGAAATTTCTTTTGCGGCTACTTGGTTCAAATTAAATTTGGCGCTGATGATGCCGAAAGTCGCTTATTTATTTATTTATTTATTTATTTATTTATTTATTTATTTATTTATTTATTTATTTATTTATTTATGCATTTATACTTCAGCCCAATATAGGGCTATAGCAGGAGCGGGAACATTATACATTACTATACATTATAGATAAAAAACACAGATACAAAAAAAGAAAAGTGATTAAAAAGAAGCGCTTTACATGTTGGCGATGTGCTTACCAGTGGTAGCTATAAAATATTTTAGTGTTAGTGAATGAACGTTAGCGGATAGAGAATTCCAAAGCTCTAGTGTGCGTGGAAAAAACTGTAATTAGATGTGCTAGTACGAGCAAGAATACGTGTTTTGTTCAAAGCGTGGATCTACGGGGACAACTTGCGTTAGTGAATGTGGTATAGTTACACTCACAAACAGCAGAGTTGGAGTTAATAATTGCACATAAGCGTTTTAAGGCTTCAATGCGATAACGTGAAAGTAATGGCTCAATGTTCGCATTGTTGAGCCTGCGTTAGTGAGAAACTGCGCCGTAATTTTGGCGAGTGAAACGAATACATTTTCGTTGAACGTTATTTAGCGATCTTATTTCACATTGTTTGTAGGGGAACTAAAGGACAGATGCATATTCTAGAACAGGGCTACGTTTTCTACAATAGCTGTTAAGAGCTAAAGTGCGGCGCAAATACCCATTATATTTAGGGATTTCTCGTTTATATCTTCGATGTTTTTAGACTAAGAAAGATGTTCGGTTAGACTGATAAAGTTATTTACGTTGAGGCACTCTTTTACGTTGAATGTAATCCAGAGAATATTCGAACGAGAAGGGGCTCTGTCTGTTGGCAAATGACATCACGGCTGTTATACTACCGCTGACATGCATTTTCCACATTTGGCACCAAGCGCACAAGGACATAAGAGGCTGGGCAACATGGTTACGGTCATTGGATGGAGATTATAAATTCTTATAAAAATACACAGTCATTGGCATAAAGTCCGATTTTAGTAGCGGTGCTACGGCAAATCATCAATATGTGCTAGAAATAATAAAGGGCCTAATACAGATCCCTGAGGAACGCCTGACGTAACGTCGACAGGAGTTCATTCCACTGAGTTAAAAGAAACAAATTATTAGCGACAATGAAGAAAACTGCCTATCCAAGAAATAAGACAGAGATTATTGAATGTCGCATTGAGTTTTACCAATAATTCGCAGTTAATTACAGTGAGAAGACTTAGAAAAGTCAATATATATAGCATTTACTTGATTCCGTATGTCGTGGTTAGACGCGATGTCATGAACAAAGCTGACTAAATGCATGTCAGTGCTATAACCACGGCTGAAACTATGCTGGGCATATGTTAGAACGTCATTAAACACAAGGAATTCAGTTATGTGTTTGTGAATAACGTGCCCTAATTTCATGCATGAGTGGGGTGTAAGAGATATTGGCCTGTAAGAGAAAAGTTATTACGTAATTTATGCAAAGGGAGGACCTTGTCTGTTTTCCATTTAGTTTTTAGTTGGTACTTCCCCAGAGTCTCAAGATTTCTGAAAGGTCACAGTAAGGTACGGACCTGTCCATAGGAATTATCTTATAAGGAAAGAATTCGGGACACCATCTGAAACGGTACACGTTTGTCTCGAGACTCAAGATTAGGTTTCAGACACAATCAGAACTTGTGACAATGTTGCCTAGTTTATTAGTTTCTGCGTCATAACTAAACTTTGGAACTACTTGGTTATCGAGGGTGACAAGAGATTGGAAGTAGGAGCTCGAAGCATTAGAAACGACGGCGGAATCGTTAGTAATAGCGTCGTCGATTTTGATAGAGGTGCTGCCCATTCCACTAGGTAAAATTGATGTTCAGTGCCTGCGACGATATCTTAAGTAGTATAGGGAGTTGCACTGAAAAATGGAAGTCTTTAGCGTTTTTAGTACGAGTACGAAATGGCTCTTGAGCTTTATCGAAAAGAACGAGAGGCACAGTTGGAATGCTTCGATTTATGTAACCTACCTACACGGCGTGACAGGTACAAGATATCCATGTTAATCCAAGGAAGCTTATCATTCAGCCTTTTCTTTAATGGAGCGTAATTATTGATGCAAGATTTCACTGACTCAAAGCAATCAACAAGACTGTCTTTATGACATTCGGTAAAGAGTGACAAAAGATGGTCAGAGTTATCTGCAGAAGTATCGGTGATAGATGTACGTCAACTTTTTTGAAATTTTGAAATGTGGAATAGCTAAACCATTTATGCGGAATAGGAGAGGTAATTGTTACGAAAACTGCTTTATGGTACGAGATTCCTTTGAAGATATCATACCAAAAGCCTAAATGAGCAAGACTGTCGCTGAGTAATCTGGGTAAATCACCTTCCAACATCCGCAAATTGGCCTATCAGACATTTGTTCGTCCACAGCTCGAGTATGCATCATCCATTTGGTCCCCGCGTCCTACATACTTAATCGACATGCTTGAATCAGTCCGAAACCGAGCTTCCCGTTTCATTTCACGTAATTATAGCCATCACTCCAGCGTAACGCAAATGAAACTCGATCATTCCATACAGCCTTTAGTTCTTCGCCGTAATATCGCTCTGTTATCCTTGTTTCACAAATATGTTTATAATGCCACACAATCCACACTACATATCCAGATCGCCTCGAACGCGTCTCGGCGATTAAATAATCACTTAAGTTTTGCGCGCATGTACGGTACGACACATGCTTAACTTTTCCGCACTCCCTACGGCCATTCGCTTGTGGAACAATCTGCCTGATCACATTACTTCCGAGTCAGATCAGGAAAAATTTCGTCATCTCCTACACGAGCATTTTTCATAACAGCACTTACAAATCACTTTATCTTGTTTCTTACACTTGGCAATGTGCTTCGAACTTGTGAAATTTTTATTGACGCATTGCTATCTCTCTCCTATGAATTGCTATATTATACTGCGTGACGTGTTCACTTGTATGCCCTGTATATATTATAGCTTTTTTGCGTCTGTTTCCCTAAATATCCCTTCAAGAATTGTACTCCCTGATATGTTCATTTTTCGTGTATTTTACTTTCTAGTATTAGTACCTTACGTTGAGTTTTACTCGTGTTACTTCCTCAAGTGTACCTTTGTGGCCTTTCATTACTTCAGGTGTTCCGTTTACATGTTTTTGGTAGTAATGTTGATGAGCCCTGCATTGAGGCGTGTCTTTTGTATTACACTTTAGAAGGCTGTTCGCTCTTTTTTCCCCTTGATTTTGTAACCCCCCTTACACAATGCCCCCATAGGGCCTGTAAGGTATTTTAAATAAATAAATAAATAAACACTAAATCAAGTATGGAGTTCTCCTGCGTTTTCTCGTCAAGTAGTTGTATAAGGTTGGGCAACAAAGGAAATGCAACTAAATCTCTACAAATGGAGACACTACTGCCGGAATATTAGAAGGAAGGCCAATGAATGCCGACAACGTAACATCGCCAAGAAGATGAAGTCATAACTGTCGAGGCTACGTTCATGTGTAAAGTGCAAAATATTACCGAACCAGTCACTAGGGCTATCGGGGGGGGGGTGGCAATAAATACCAGAAGTTGGTAAATTCTGCGTATGCACTACTAACTTGCACTAAACCGATTCGACATTAGGAGGACCTGGTGAAACCTTAAAGCTAAAATCTGAACGTACAACTAAAGCAACACCACCACCTTTCTTATTCTGACAGTCATACCGAACACCAATGTAACCAGGAGGTGTGAATTCGGAGTCATGAAAATCTGCATGAAGCCATGTTTCTGCGATGCATATATGAGAAGAACATGACAAAAGTGGTAAAAGAAACTGGGGAAAATTGTTAGTTATACTTCTGGCATTAACATAAAAAACGCAAGATATGTGGCCATATTATCACATCACTAACGTAATGATCAAGATACGTTTGGAAATCTCGTGCTGGGATCAAATCCAAGAGCTATTACTAAACTAAGTGAGGCACCGTCATAGTTCTAACAAATGCTATCGATAAGTAAATCAGAGCACCTTATTTTAATAACCAAGCCGTTATTCCATTGCTCAGCTGAAGCGCCTCACAGCTTTTTACATAGTGTCTGCACTCTGTGAAGTTACCAGACGTCAGCACTGCTATTACCAGCGAGGAAGAAAGCTAGCTTTTTCTTAAGGCGCTGTGTTTAATGCCCCAAATCACATGGTAACCATACAAGAACACGGGGAGCGAAAGTGATAGCCACCAGATACTCCGTGATAGGCACCGCGCGCTGCGTGCGCGCTGACGTCAGAACAACCTTCTTCACGCCCCCCGTCCCCCATTTAAAGGGAGAACCGCTGGGGAGGCCTTCAGATCTGAGTAGACCTCCTCAGAAGGGGAGTGCATCAGGAGCGGCAGGCATGTAGATGCAGGCGACGCTGCTGCAGGTGGGTCGTCTGGTTCTGGACGTGCCGTGGTGCTTTCCGACCGAATGTCGGTGCGACGCTGGACTGGTCAACTGGCCAACGTACGGTGCGGAAGTCGCACCCTGACTTGGTCCAAGTGACAGCGCATGACCTTCTCTGTATTGCAATTTGCCATTACCATCGGGCGCCTTGTGTTTCCCGGATCGTGGCCTGCGTCCAGGGCTCTCCTTGTCCAAAGTTACGTGCACACACAGGATTGCCTGTCTGCAAGAATACGGGCACGTGAGTATGGCAGGGGTTACGTTCGACCGGAGCAAGAGACACCACAGCTTTGTCTATACTAGAACGCGCCTGGAACCTCAACATCCGCACTACCAGAGTTTCTCCGCAGGCCAACGGTGTCCTTCGGTAACTATGCAGGATACTTGCGAAACGGGTTTGTAACGACCCTTGCCAGATTTCCTTCAATCCCTGCTTTACTGTTCGCGCTGCCTTTTCTGCCAGTCCATTTGACTGCGGGTGATACGGTGCGGTGCGCCAATGTACGACGTTATTCAGCTGCAAGAAGTCGGCGAACTCTCTCGCCGTGAACTGAGGACAGTTAGGCGACACGATGGTTTCCGGTATACCAAACGCGCTAAAAGTGCTGCGCAAGGCTTTGATGATTGAGCACGCTGTGGGGATTTTCATGGGCACAACCTCAATACACTTGGCAGGAGCATCTACCAATATCAGCAACATGCACCCTGCAAAGGAGTGGCGACATCTATATACAGCCACGACCAACGCTAACCCATTTCCGACGAGGGCACCGCTTCCTGTCTAGGAGGCAAGGAGCCGCTTGCACGCAAACATGGAAACTTTTTACGAGCCGCTTTATGTGAGCATCAATCCGCAGGTGCCAGAACAGCGAGCGGGCTAGTGGTTTCATCGCTCTGATTTCTTGATGTTTGTCGTGCAACAGATGTAGCATCACTGTTCTTGTCTCGATGGGCACCACCACGCGAAGGCCCCAGTACACGAGTCGGTGACTAATAGTCAACTCGTCCCTTCTGTTCAAGAATACTTTTAAAGGCTCGTCCTGTCTCACCAAGTGCCACGGCCACCTTCCTGTACCCATTTTCGCACCTTGCTAAACTCTGTGTCCTTCGAAGTCAAGGCCGCTAGCTGTTTGGCCGAAATCACTCCATCGTTGAGGCTGTCCGTCAGAAAGATGTACTCACCACCATCGCAATCTTCAGATTCGTCGGGAAGTGTCAACGTAGTTACTGGAATCCAGATGAATGCGTCGGCTGGAACGTTGGCCTTGCCGTCCTTGTGCTGGATGTTCTAGCTGTAGGCACTCAAGACCAAGGCCCAGCGCTGGATCAGGCCCGTGGCCATGGCAGGCACAGGCTTTTCGGAATAGAAGAAGCCCACGAGCGGCTTGTGGTCTCTTATCGAGTTGAAAACTCTGCTGAGCAGATATGCATGAAATTTCAGCACACCAAACACCAACGCGAGGGCTTCCCGCTCTAACTGTGAATAGTTACGCTCCGCTTGGTTCAGTATACGGGAGCGGAAGCTAACCGGGCGCAACACACTCTGGCCCACATCGTGTGACAGCGCCACGCCGATTCCAACTTGCGATGCGTCGCACTCCAGAATTAGTGCCTTGTGGCCGTCAAAGTAAACTAGCCAGTCCGCTTCCTTGAGCCTCGTCTTTACCTCGTCAAAGGCTGCCTGCTGCCCAAGAATGACTGCAGTTCCGCTGCGCTTTGCGACTCACTGACTTCAATGATTGCATCAATGTTTCCTGTCTTCGGCTGTACCCCGTGAGCACTTACTATGTGACCTAGGAAGTCAACTTCCGGTTGGCGAAATTTGGGCTTGTCTGGCTGCAAACGCATTCCCGACGCTTTGAACCGCTCTAGTACTTTGCGAAGTGTGGTGCAATCATTCTTTCTTTCTGCAAGAATGACATCTAGATAGCCCTGGCAAACCTTAGAGTATCGCCTCCACGCAGCTCTCAAACAACGCCGGTGCCGACGAAACCCCGAATGACAGTTCTGCGTGTTCACGGTCGTCAGGAGCTGGGATTCTTCATCCAAAGGCACTCCGATGTACGCGTCGCGGAGGTCAATCGTAGTAAAAACTTCCCCTCCGTTCAGCGCAGCAAGTATATCATCCACGCCGTGAAGAGGATGCCGCGCTGTAGGACAGGCTTGATCCACTGTGACCTTGAAATCCCCGCAAAACATTATGCAGCCGTTGAGTTTCACCACTGGAACTACGGGCGCACCCCATTCGGGGTGTTGCACCGGTTTGAGAATGCCGCTTTCTACTAGCCGATTAATTTCTTCGGCTACTTGGGAAAGTAACCCGTACGGCACTTGACTATCTTTGCAAAACCTTGGAACGCCGGTTTCGTTTAGGCGAAGGTGGGCAGGAGGACTCTTTATAAGGACCGGACCTGGTTCAAACAGCTTTGAAAATTCTCATAACAGGTCTTCAACCTCAAAGTTTTTGCTGAACCTATGATGAAGGGCTCACCTTTGGCCACGCAGGTTGGGCCCTTTGCATTCAAGGACGGTCAAGGTGCCTGCCACGGAGCACCCTCCTATGGAAACGTTGAGCTTCAACTGTCCGTGCACCGGAAGTTTACAAACGAAACAAGTTAACTTCAACGGGGAGTCTTGGAGTTTAGGCCAGGCCGCCCGATGTTTTATAAACGTTGTCCACGTGATGATTGCAACGAGCAACCCCGTGTCTAGCTGCATGACGACCGGAGCTCCGTCCGACTCCAATGTACGCACCAGCGGCTTGACTGTCCCGAGCGACCCGACGTGGTCTTCAGCAGCCCCCACCATTAGTAGGCCATCAGCTTCGGCGTCGTTATCCCTCGGCCCCAGCATTCTAAGGTCCTGGTGTGACGCTCGTGGCGTGGTAGGCGATCTGTCTGAGCGATGAAAGGACACCCTCGCCAGGAGCCCAAGATGACGGCCCTTGTAGCATACAGCTGAGCGGAAACGGCATGTTTCCGCCCTGTGTCCCTGACCTTCACACCTGAAGCACGACATTCGACGTCCTTTTCTGGGTGGGCCTTTCTCTGTTACCATATACACGTATTCAGCCGACTTGGCCACGCCTGTCCCTTTTTCGTTGTCATCTGCCAACTCAGCTCCCAGCGCTATTTCTTCGGCCTCGCTTCTGGTCAGGCCTGTTTTCGCTAAAAGCTACCGACGTAGACTAGAGCTTTGCAACCCACATACAATACCATCTCGCCGCATTCTGTCCAGACTGCCTCCGAAATTGGACGTGCTTGCAACCTGACGAATGGGCACAAAAAATATTTGACCGGCTCGCCGGGCAATGGGATACTCGTGAAGAAAACAGGCATGAGTGTGAAACAGGCCTGGAGTGCGGCCTGTTCCCGCTGACCAGAACCGGTAACGCACTCCCTCACCAAAGCAGGATTGGCCACCCTGGTGCAGTACTGGGCCACAACCTCCTATATGAATACAACAATAAAACCCCGGCCCTCAGTCCCCAGCAGCTGCGAAGCAACTGACCACGGCTACAGGCAGACCTGTGACGCAGCAGAGGGTGCTAAGAATCCCTGCATCCGGACAGGCCGCCATTGGAATCTGAACCTGGCAACGTTTAACGCTAGAACGTTATCTAGAGAGGCGAGTCTAGCAGTGCTATTGAAGAAATCAGAGGGCAGTAAATGGGATATATGTGGGCTCAGTGAAGTTCGGAGGACAAATGAAGCATACAAAGTGCTAAAAAGCGGGCACGTCCTGTGCTAGCGGGGCTTAGGGGAGAGCCGAGAACTAGGAGCCGGATTCCTGATTAATACGAATATAGCTGGTAACATACAAAAATTCTATAGCATTAACCAGAGGGTGGCAGGTCTTTTTGTGAAACTTAACAAGACTTACAAATTGAAGGTCGTACAGGTCTACGCCCCTAAATCCAGTCATGATGACCAAGAAGTCGAAAGCTTCTATGAAGTAGTGGAATCGGTGATGGTTAAAGCCTAAACAAAATACACTATACTGATGGGCGACTTCAATGCCAAGGTAGGCAAGAAGCAGGCTGGAGACAAGTCAGTAGGGGAAAGTGGCATAGGCACTAGGAATAGCAGGGGAGAGTTATTAGTAGACTTTGCAGAACAGAATAATATGCGGATAATGAATATCTTTTTCCGCAAGCGGGATACCCCTACGTGGACGTGCAGGAGCCCGAATGACGAGGTTAGAAATGAAATATGCTTTATACTCTGTACTAACCCTGGCATCATACAAGATGTGGACGTAATCGGCAAGGGGCGCTGCAGCGACCGTAGTTTGGTAAGAACTCGAATTAGCCTAGACCTGAGGAGGGAACGGAAGAAACTGGTACATAAGAAGCCGATCAATGAGTTAGGGGTAAGAGGGAAAATAGATGAATTCCGGATCAAGCTGCAGAACAGGTATTCTGCTTTAACTCAGGAAGAGGACCCTAGTGTGGAAGATATGAATGACAATCTTACGGGCATCATTAAGGAGTGTGAAATAGAAGTCGGTGTTAACACCGTTAGACAGGATATTAGTAAGCTATCGCAGGAGACAAAAGATCTGATGAAGAAACGCCAATGTAAGAACGCCTCTAACCCTACAGCTAGAATAGAACTGGCAGAAGTTTCGAAGTTAATCAACAAGCATATGACAGCTGACATAAGGAAGTATAATATGGATAGAATTGAACATGCTCTCATGAACGGATGAAGCCTAAAAGCAGTAAAGAAGAAACTCAGAATTGGCAATAATCAGATGTATGCGTTAAGAGACGAAGCCGGCAATATTGTTACGGAGGAAGACGCAGACGAAAAGCTATGTACAAGTATATTTACACGAAAATACACTGCGCTAGGCCAAGAGGCAACAGCCCGCGCTAGCTTCCAATCGTCGTCGTCGTCTTTTTACTGCTCGGCTCTTCGTCATTGGAAATACTATCCCGTAGCACTACCCCCGACGGCAAAAGCGCCGTCCCGGAGCGACTAAAGGCCGGAGTCTGAAGCAGTGTAGTAGGTATGGAGCCTACTGACGTGCACGACATCACTAGATGCCAGAGTAGACGAGGTTCAGCTCACAGGAGCAATTTCGTACGTCACAGGCGTCACCTGGCGCAGCACGCGGTAGAGCCCTGTGTACCACGAAAGGAGCTTTTCTGAAAGTCCGACGTGACGAGAGAGCGACCACAGGAGCACGAGTGCACCAGGCGAAAACTGTACGTCACGGTGGCGGGCGTTGTACTGACGCTGCTGCGTGGTTTTTGAGTCCGTCAGTCGAGCACGGGCAAGCTGGCGTGCATGGTCGGCGAGGGCGATAGCGTCGCGCGCATACTCGGTTGTTGAGATCGCAGCAGGAGGAAGTACCGTGTCAAGGGGCAAGGTTGGTTCGCGACCGTAGAGTATATAAAAGGGAGAAAATCCGGCGGTGTCGTGCCGGGAAGAATTATAAGCAAATGTAACGTAAGGAAGGGCAACGTCCCAGTCGTGGTGGTCCTTCGAAACGTGCTTGGACAGCACGTCGGTAAGAGTACGGTTTAACCGCTCTGTCAGGCCATTGGTTTGAGGATGGTATGAGGTAGTCAGCTTGTGTTGAATAGAGCAGGAACGCACAATGTCGGCGATAACTTTCGAGAGGAAGTTACGACCACTGTCAGTAAGCAGCTGTCGCGGGGCGCCATGCACTAAGATAATGTCGCGCAAGAGAAAGTCCGTGACGTCAGTGGCGCAACTGGTAGGGAGAGCTCACGTGATAGCGTATCGGGTGGCGTAATCAGTTGCGACGGCTACCCATTTGTTCCCAGAGGATGACGTGGGAAAGGGACCGAGGAGGTCTAATCCAGCACGAAAGAATGGTTCCACAGGGACGGTGATCGGCTGTAGATTACCGGAAGGTAGCACCTGAGGTGTTTTCCGACGCTGGCAGGGATCACAGGCAGCAACATAGCGTCGGACAGAGCGAGCGAGACCAGGCCAATAAAAGCGGCGGCGGACGCGCTCGTACGTGCGGGTTACCCCAAGATGTCCTGCAATGGGTGCGTCATGCATCTCAAAGAGCACAGTCTGTCGTAGATGTCTTGGCACGACAAGAAGAAAATCAGGGCCATCAGGGAGGAAGTTCCTCCGGTACAGAATGCCGCCTTGGAAGACATATCGGTGAACGGATGCGTCGGTAGGTGTAGAGCGCAGATGCTCGATGAGTACTCGCAGCGATAGGTCTCGGTACTGCTCATCGGCGATGTTAGCTAAGGCAGACACAGAGAAAATGCCGTCGGCGGTGCTACTGTAGGCGTCGTCAGGCTCGTCTACCGGGTAGCGAGACAGGCAGTCAGCGTCCTTGTGTAGTCGGCCAAATTTGTAGGTGAGAGAGAACGAATATTCTTGGAGGCGTAAGGCCCAGCGACCAAGCCTTCCCGTAGGGTCTTTCAATGAGCATAACCAGCAAAGCGCGTGATGGTCTGTGACAACGTAAAAGGGTCGGCCATATAAGTATGGGCGGAACTTCGCAACCGCCCAAACTAAGGCCAGACACTCAAGCTCAGCGATGGAATAGTTGCGCTCGGCGGGCGAGAGGAACCTGCTGGTGTAAGCGATAACACGGTCGTGGCCACGCCGGCGTTCTGCCAGTACTGCGCCAATACCGTGACCGCTGGCATCAGTACGGACTTCGGTAGGCGCAGAAGGATCGAAATGGGCCAGAACGGGAGGCGTTGTGAGAAGGTCGATTAGAAGCGAGAATGCAGAGTCCTCGTTATCGCTCCACTGGAAAGAGGCGTCTATATTCAAAAGCTCGGTTAGTGGTCGTGCTCTGGCCGCGAAATTTTTCACGAAACGGCGGAAGTACGAGCAAAGGCCGATGAAGCTGCGCACATCCTTGACACACTTTGGAACAGGGAAGTGCGTAACAACATGGATCTTGCCTGGGTCCGGTTGCACTCCGTTCGCATCAACGAGATGTCCAAGGACGGTAATCTGGCGACTGCCGAATTGGCACTTCAATGCGTTGAGTTGCAGACCGGCTCGCCGAATAACGTCCAGGTCTGCTGAGAGGCGCTCGAGGTGCGTAGCGAATGTCGGGGAGAATACTATAACGTCGTCCAAGTAGCACAGGCACGTGGACCATTTGAAACCGTGAAGAAGGGCGTCCACTATGCGTTCAAAAGTGGCAGGAGCGTTACATAGACCGAACGGCATCACTTTGAATTGATAAAGACCGTCGGGTGTTACAAAGGCAGTCTTCTCGCGGTCGAGATCGTCCACGGCAATCTGCCAATAGCCGGAGCGAAGGTCAATAGAGGAGAAATAGCGAGCACCGTGGAGGCAGTCAAGGGCGTCATCAATCCGAGGTAGGGGATACACATCCTTTTGGTAAGCCTGTTAAGGTGCCGATAATCCACGCAAAAGCGCCATGAGTCATCCTTCTTTTTTACCAGCACAACTGGTGACGCCCATGGACTACATGACGGTTCAATAATGTTCTTGGCAAGCATTTTGAGAACTTCGGTGGGAATGACTTGACGCTCAGCCGGTGATACTCGATACGGGCGGCGATGAATAGGAGGGGCACCGCCGGTATTAATGCGATCGTTAAAGTCAAAAATATCTTCGCAGGAAATCAGAACGCGGTAGAGCGCACCAGGGTGCTCGGAAGGCATGTCGGGTGCAATCATTTTCTGTAAGTTGGCGATGGTACAAGTTGCCGACTTCGACGGTAGAGGAGGATCGGCTGAATGGTCGTCTACTGAAATCGATGCTACAGAGTGATCCTCGAATGAGGAAAGTTGGGCCAGAGACATCCCGCGTGGCAGCACTTGTGTTGTCAAGCCAACATTGACCACTGGCGCAGACGCAATTCGCCGTAATAGATAAAACTGTATGCGGTACTGTGATCCCGTGTGTAAGGATGACGTCTTGCATAGGAGCCACGATGTAGTGACCGTCGGGGACTGGTGGGGATGACACGAAGTCAACGTAAGTCAGTGCCGAAGGTGGCAAGCGAACGAAGTCGACGGAACTGAGGCGAGTAGGGTGTTGTTCAGCGGGATCCAGAACAGGCAGGTCGAGGCGGAGAGTTCTGGCGGAGCAATCGATGAGAGCAGAATGTCCGGAGAGGAAGTCTAAGCCGAGGATGATGTCGTGGGGACAGTGAGCGATGACTGTGAATAGCACGATTGTTGAGCGATCGGCGAAGGAGACGCGGGCGGTACACATACCAATTACGGGGGCTGTTCCGCCATCGGCGACATGGACAACAGGCGTCGTGGCGGGCGTGATAATTTTCTTGAGCCGGTTACGAAGGTCAGCGCTCATTACGGACAAATGCGCCCCAGTGTCTATGAGTGCAGACACAGATAACACCGTCGACTTCCATGTCAAGAAGGTTCAGATGAGTGGGCAACGTAGTAGATGATTTGCGGCGTAGGGAGCAATGAAGCGTCACCTCGAGGCGCTGCATCGTCTGGTTTTCCGGCTGGGAGCGGCGTCCGAAAGGAGTCGGCGAATAGGAGCGACGGGGCTGGGGAGAGCGAGATTGTCGTTGTTGGGGCGAAGGCGAACGAGAATAGGAGCGGTTCGGTGCAGGAGAATGAGCGGCGGCGTTATCGGAGCGTGCGGCATAGGGACGAGAAGGGCCACCTGGGGGCGAGAGTAGGCAGTATAAGTAGGCCGAGTCGGGGAACTCCAGCGACTGCGACAGTGCCGAGAAATGTGCCCGATTCGATGGCTGTGGAAACAAATGGGCTTGTCGTCAGCAGTGCGCCATTCAGATGGGTTGCGGAAACGTGGTGGGTAAGAATATGCGGCATGGGGTGGAATCGAAGAAGCCGGGCGGGTATCAGGACGATGGGCAGAGCAGATGGTGTGAAGACCCATGTTTTCGAACTCTTGGCGAACAACTGCCTGGATCAGTGAGACCGTTACTGCAGATGTGTTGGTGGGACTGGAGTCGAGGGCAGCCGGATAGGCAGCCTCGACCTCACGACGGACAATCCTGGTAACATCGGCAGTGTTGTTGGGACGAGGAGTGTCGGCACAGGAAGATGTCGCTGGGGTGTTGGGCAGACGGGCAAACTGCTGGTCAATACGTCGGCTTTTAGCGAGTTCCAGGCGGCGGCACTCTTCTTTAACAGCATCCACCATCGCTAAGTTGCTGCAAACGAGCAAGTTGAAGGCGTCATCGGCAATGCCTTTGAGGATGTGGGCAACCTTGTCGGACTCAGTCGTGTGGGTGTCAACTTTGCGGCACAGAGCCAAGACGTTCTGAATGTACGTGACAAAGGGCTCTGTTGACGTCTGCACACGGCCGGAAAGCGCCTTCTGCGCGGCAAGTTGGTGACCGTAGGGGTTGCCGAACAAATCTCGAAGTTGTGTGTTAAGTGAATCCCAACTGGTGAGCTCATCTTCGTGCGTGCGATACCAAACTCTAGGTGTGCCACCGAGGTAAAAGACTACGTTGGCGAGCAGAATAGTAGGGTCCCACCGGTTATTGCGGCTGACGTGTTCATACAGGCTGATCCAGTCATCGACGTCTTCCCCATCTTTGCCCAAGTATACGCCAGGATCACGGGGAGCGGGGAAAGTGATGTTGGTCGTCGAGGTGGCAGCAGGTGTCGGAGCCGGCGGAGTCGGGTTGTCGTCGCCGGGAGCCATGAAGGAAGGCTCGACGTACCGTCCACTGCGAAGCTCCGTGACGAGGTAGAGTAAGCGTCCACCTCCACCAGATATGTTACGGCGGAAGACGCAGGCGAAAAGCTATGTACAAGTATATTTACAAGAAAATACGCTGCACTAGGCCAAGAGGCAGCAGCCCGCGCTAGCTTCTAATCGTTGTCGTCGTCTTCTTACTGCTCGGCTCTTCGTCATCGGAAATACTATCCCGTAGCAATATCATTACTAATATGGATGAAATAGTTCTTGTGGCTGAGGAGTTCTCATCATCATCATAAACCTGGTTACACCCACTGCAGGGCAAAGGCCTCTCCCATACATCTCCAACAACCCAGGTCATGCACTAATTGTGGCCATGTCGTCCCTGCAAACTTCTTATCGCATCCGCCCACCTAACTTTCTGCCGCCCCCTGCTAAGCTTGCCTTCCCTTGGAATCCAGTCCGTAACCCTTAATGACCATCGGTTATCTTCCCTCCATGTCCTGCCCATGCCCTTTTCTTTTTCTTGATTTAAACTAAGATATCATTAACTCGCGTTTGTTCCCTCACGCAATCTGCTCTTTTCTTATCCCTCAACGTTCCACCCATCATTCCTCTTTCCATAGCTCGCTGCGTTGTCCTCAATTTAAGTAGAACCCTTTTCTTAAGCCTCCAGGTTTCTGCCCCGTAGGTGAGTACTGGTAAGACACAGCTATTATACATTTTTCTCTTGAGAGATAATAGAGGGAGTCTTGAGGGAGTTCTATAGAGATTTATACAGTACCAGTGGCACCCACGACGATAATGGAAGAGAGAATAGTCTAGAGGAACTTGATATCCCACAAGTAAAACCGGAAGAAGAAAATAAAGCCTTGGGAGGTATGTAAAGGGGGAAGGCAGCTGGGGAGGATCAGGTAACAGCAGATTTGTTGAACGATGGTGGGCCCACCCTTGCTGGAAGAGTCTCCAAGTCGCCGGCGCCCAAGAAGACGACGGAGACCTCGAGACGCTAAATCCTTTCAAGAACCAAATAAAATTTCTCTCTCTCTCTCTCTCTCTCTCTCTCTCTCTCTCTCTCTCTCTAGAAAAACTGGCCAGACTGTATACGCAATGCCTCATGACCTCGAGCGTACCGAAATCTTGGAAGAACGCTAACATACTCCTAATCCATAAGAAAAGGGACGCCAAAGACTTGAAAAATTATAGACCGATCAGCTTAATGCCCGTTCCCTACAAAGTATTTACTAAGGTAATCGCAAATACAATCAGGAACACCTTAGACTTCTGTCAACCAAAGGACCAGGCAGGAGTCTGTAAAGGCTACTCAACAATAGAGCATATTCACATTTTCAATCTGGTGATAGAGAATTGTGCGCAATATAACCAACCCTTATACATAGCTTTCATTGATTACGAGAATGCGTTTGATTCAGTCGAAACCTCAGCAGTCATGGATGCATTACGGAATCAGGGTGTAGACGAGCCGTATGTAAAAATATTAAAAGATATTTATAACGGCTCCACAGCCACCGTAGTCCTCCATAAAGAAAGCAACAAAATCTAAATAAAAAAAGGCGTCAGGCAGGAAGATACGATCTCTCCAATGCTATTCACAGCATGTTTACAGGGGGTATTCAGAGACCTGGATTAGGAAAAATTTGGGATAAGAGTTAATAGAGAATACCTTAGTAACTTGCGATTCGCTGATGATATTGCCTTGCTCAGTAACTCAGGAGACCAATTACAATGCATGCTCACTGACCAGGAGAGGCAAAGCAGTGGGGTGTGTTTAAAAATTAATCTGCAGATAACTGTAATGTAGAAACTAAAATGTAGAAACTGTAATCTGCAAAAAGAAGTAATGTTTAACAGTCTCGGAAGAGAACAGTAGTTTACGATAGGTAGCAAGGCGCTGGAAGTGGTAAGGGAATACATCTACAGGGCAGATAGTGACCGCGGATCCAGATCATGAGACTGAAATAAACAGAAGAATAAGGATGGGCTGGGGTGGGTTTGGCAGGCATTCTCAGATCATGAACAGCACGTTGCCATTATCCCTCAAGAGAAAAGTGTATAACAGCTGTGTCTTACCAGTACTCACCTACGGGGCAGAAACCTGGAGGCTAACGAAAAGGGTTCTACTTAAATTGAGGATGACGCAACGAGCTATAGAAAGAAGAATGATAGGTGTAACGTTAAGGAATAAGAAAAGAGCAGATTTGGTGAGGGAACAAACGTGAGTTAATGACATCTTAGTTGCAATCAAGAAAAAGAAATGGGCATGGGCTGGACATGTAATGAGGAGGGAAGATGAACCGATGGTCTTTAAGGGTTACGGACTGGATTTCAAGGGAAGGGAAGCGTAGCAGGGGGCGGCAGAAAGCTAGGTGGACAGATGAGATTAAGAAATTTGCAGGGACGACATGGCCACAATTAGTACATGACCGGGGTAGTTGGAGTAGTATGGGCGAGGCCTTTGCCCTGCAGTGGGCGTAACCAGGCTGATGATGATGAAATTGTGCGACTGGACTACCCCGTTAGGCTCCGGTGAAAAGTATTGTTGCAGAAGAGCAACGACATCGCTGTACGAAATTCTGTTCACCTTGGAAGGTGGGCAGTGTCCGGCAATCACGCCCACCGTGTTGGTGCTCAGCGCTGCAACGAGTAAAGCCCGTTTCTTCTTGTTTTAGTTGCGTAGGGCAACATTCGGTGTAACTAACACAGCTTCGCTGTTCCACCATCTCCCCGGACTGGAAGGGGCGGTGATTTTCATTCTCTTCCTTACTACATCTATATCCCCATCGTACCATTACCGATGCCTCTGACGGATCCTGTCCTATCAATCTCTCCTCTACTTTTTTTCCTCCAATGTTCCAGTTGTACAACTTAGCACTAATACAAACCCTAGGGATGAGAAAGACACCTTGGGAAGGTTAAGAGCTAAAAAAATAATTATGGGTTTTTACGTGCAGAACAACGATCTAATTTTGAGGCACGCCCCAGTGGGGGACTCTGGAAATTTGGACCACCTGGGGTTCTTTAACGTGCACCTAAATCTAAGTACACGGGTTTTTTCGCCCCCATCGAAGTGCGGCAGCCGTGACCGGGCTTCCATTCCGCGACCTCGTGCTTAGTAGCCAAAGACCATAGCCACTAAGCAACCACAGTGGGTGGTTGAAAGCTGGGCGGGACGGCTCGCGTGGCCCGGTATCGGAGGAGGTGGACTGCAGGCTTGCACTGCACTGGGTTTTACTGATTTCGCTGTCGGTCGACATCCACGGAATGTACAATACAACAATCGTCTTGCGTTCTTTGCGCTGCTTCTCCTGCTTTCCGTGCGCACACGCAAGATTTGGCGAATAGATCAAAAGACACACGTGCAACATGTATGTGTAATTTCAAGCGTACTTGAATAGCATTTCTGAGAGGTTTACAACGATATAACATTATACTAAAACGTCCTTTGAACGAAGTCTTCTGGAACCGTAACGGCATTTCTTCTGCCTCGCGCTATTACTCTACTGCATACTAAAACTGGCTATTGTGGCGTTAATGAAAAGTAAAAAACAAGACTCCCGCACAGGCATATAGGAAATGAAGTTGTTCATATTTAAACCGACATTTAAAGAGGGTAGAGGCGAAGCTTAGCATTGACATTTGGCAACATGCAAATCCGCAGTATTAAATATTGCATCGTCAATATAAAGCGTGATACAGGACTTTTTTCCCCCTCAGTCATCCATAATACTAAATATTGTTGTGAATACTATGTTTTTGTAGGATCACATATTTTCAGAATACCTGGGTTTGAGTTTGTGTATAACAGTTGTGCGATATTCATGACTGAATAAAGCAGCCTTTTCTAGTTAAGGGCATTCTGGGCGTGTTGGCATTGTTAGGAGAATAGGTGGCTGAGGATAGGTTTCATATCGGTGCATCGTCTTACTGTAACAAAATTATCAATGTATCTGCTCAGAGCTAGGATCCACCATTACTGGCCTTTTCGAACCATTTAACCACGCATTAACGCAGCAAATCTCCTATTCCGAAACGGTTCACCGGTCAACCAGTACCCAGATTTTTTGCGCATGGCTGGAACATGAGAAGGAAGTAACGTTTTAATACTAGTTGCGCCTGCGAATAAGAGTGTATTATACTTTTTATTGACATATTTTTTCGCACAAGTGCTGCGCTTGCTGACCGCCTCCGTCCTTGTCACGTACGAAGTCACTCCTTTCTGCAGTCAGAGCTGTAGACAGGATAATGTTCCCTACAATGTTTGTAATATTCTGCATAACATTTGGGAAATTTCTGCCCAATCCTTTCATTCCATATGTCCATTACACAAGTAGCCTTGTCTGAAAGGAAAATGGACGTCATGTTTCCATTAGAAATGTCTTTACTAAAGACGCGCATATTGATATCTATAAAACATAACCTATGGAATATACTGTAAGCACGAAGGCGTGCATTGCCTGATGGAACTTGACAGGCTCCACCTTTATGCCACTGAGTTACGCTAATCAGCTGATTAGTAGCTTTGCACACACGATAGCAAGCGCCATTGCTACCCAATGTCCCGGTGCTGGAATGTGTTCGGCAGTTACAACTTGTTAGTCGAGCAGAAAAGTTTTCAACATAGACGTCATAATCAGGAGAGCTGCGTAATTTGTTGGCTGGCTATTTATCGGACCACTGCATGCTTCTCCGCAAAATGATTCGTGGTCACTAACGATAGATTTCGGTGATTGGTATTTGGTATGCCTAATGCTAATAAATGTTACAGCCAGTTAATGACTGTTCACTGAGTCATGTGCACTTAGCATGTCAATGCAAGATTACCTACGCGCAGTTGTTTGAGTGCTTCTTCTGTGCGGTCATTAATATGAATTTAAGAGAACCGCTTCGTATTAACAAGATACCATTCGTAAAATTGTACTACTGTGCAGTGTAATCGTGCTGGAAATATTTTGTCAAGACATGACTCTAGGCAGTATTTCGCCATTTCCCATGTCTGACTTATTTTTCATGTAACTGACAGCTGACAACATGTTGTAGGTTTTACTTATTTGGCATGCCACTCTTCCCAATGTTGTCTTCATGTCTGAGTACGACCCAATAAGAGCAAGAACGAACAATTAAAACTTCAGTGGATGATCATAAAATAAACCCCTGCAGTCTCGCCCGTTTTGTTGTCGCACATCAGTTTGCAGAAATATTATAGTACAGGCGCTAACTATTCCAATGAATTCACGTGTATGCTCACAATTGAGTAAACCTCAACAATAACTTTACGCTATTCACATTATGAAGGAGAAACGTGCCGACATATCAAGGGATCTTATTTTTATTCCTTGACTTCGTGCACCAGCCGGTGTACTGTTTATAATACTCAAACACAATAAATCAGTATAATGGGTTCCAGCAAGTAAGAACGCGAACACAAGAAGAGACTGACAGGACAA
This sequence comes from Dermacentor variabilis, assembly GCF_050947875.1. Taxonomy (NCBI): domain Eukaryota; kingdom Metazoa; phylum Arthropoda; class Arachnida; order Ixodida; family Ixodidae; genus Dermacentor; species Dermacentor variabilis. The sequence continues at coordinate 138,263,284 of NC_134575.1, forward strand.
TGTTGTACTTACAACTGAAGCTTATTGGGAATACATTCCACAAATTTCCGCCACGCATGCATATACAAGCAAGAACAATAACACGGTTTATAGTCGAAAATCAACAAAAGATAGACACGTACACAAAGGGCTAGTTAAACCCCTTCCCGACAAGGGCAACAACACTTGCATTAACATGATAAATTTAAAAATTGAACCTCTTTATCATTGATATGGGCCGAATGTTCATTCACACATGTATGCGTGCCCAACTTCTTCATATGGATCGCTTCGCTTATTTCTCTTTCCAGTTTACTGCGCACTCTATCCACAATCGATACACTATCGAAGACTGGTTAGCAATCGTGCTTTTTTCAATGCAACGGCAAGTTCCCTCCTTTACCTGTAGGTAGCAAACAGCGATGTTCACGCATGCGATCATTAATGCAACGATCTGTCTGGGTCAATGTAGGGCAGTCCACATGAAAGAGGTATGTGATACACGACTGTAGATGCACACTTTTTGAGGAAAGAAAACGGTGTGCTTTTTCCCACAGCCACTAGTCGCATCTTTCTTCTCTCCTGTGATGCTTTTGCACAACCTAACCAGTTTGCTCGGTGCCGAAAACACTAGCGTGACGCCATTCCTGGTGGCCACCCTCTTAAGATCATGAGACAAGCCATGCAAAACGGCATCACTACGACCATTTCTCTTTCTTTTAATATTCATTGCAGTCCGCGGTATCCACGGGTTTCTTTTTTGTCAACGTTCTAAACACGGTTTCAGACACAGCCATCAAAAGTGAGACCGGGTCCCCTTCCGACATTAAACTCGCCTCCTTGGCTTCAAAACTCTCCTGCAATGAGTGAGTGCAGCTCTTGTTAAGAGCATTCGTTACGCACAAGGAAACTATGCCACAGTTTATTGATTTTGAGTGGGACGATTCGTACGGGAGCAGCGATTGTTTCGATCTAGGGCAATAACGCCAACACACACGGCTCTCAGTTTCAGATTTAATTTTCATATCAAGAAATCTGATCAAGTTTTCTTTGCAAAGTTCGAGCGTCAACCTGAGATCCCGGGAGGAGTCCTTGAAACACGTTAGAATCCTTCTCGCGCTTGATTCAAGGCTATCATAAAAATTTAACCGTAAAATCACTAAAAAAATCATCCACATACCTAAAACTTCACACAATACCTTTGTCCTGCAGCCTGTGAATTACCTACAGTGGTTGACAGTGGCTACAGGTTGACAGGTAAAACGTGAGAAGTTCCAAAACGTTAGAAGTCCCTGTCAACCACTGTAGTGTCCTTTAACAAGGATGTCTTCATTCAGTGAAAGGGTATATGCATTGGATCTAAGGTTTCGCCTGTCAGTGTCACATTTTGTTCTTACAATTTGGCAGTAATGTAATTCACAGGCTGCAGGACAAACGTATTGTACGAACTTTTAGGTATGTGGATGACGTTTTTTGTGCTTTTAAGGTTAAAATCCGTTGATAGCCTTGAATCAAAGGCGACAAGGATTTCAACGTGTTTCGAGGAGTCCTCCCGGGATCTCGAGTTGACGTACGAACTTTTCAAAGAAAACTTGACCAGATTTCTTGATATGGAAATTATATTTAAAACTGAGAGCTATGTGTGTTCTCATTATTGCCGTAGATCGAAAAAATCGCTCGTCCCCTATGAATCTTTCCACTCCAAATTAATAAAACGTGTCATAGTTTCCTTATGCTTGACGAATGCTCGTAACAAGAGCTGCACCCACTCATTGCAGGAGAGTTTTGAAGCCCAGAAGGCGAGGTTAATGTCGGCAGAGTAGCCGGTCTCACTTTTGATGGCTGTGGCTGAAACCGGGTTTAGAAAGTTCACAAAAAAGAAACCAGTGGAAACCGCGGAAGACAATGAATCTTCAAAAAGAGAAAAGGTCGTACTGATGCCTTTTTGCATGGTTTGTATCATTATCTTAACGGGGTGGCCATTAGGAATGGAGTCACACTAGTGTTCTCGGCGTCGAGCAAACTGGTTAGATTATGCAAAAGCATCACAGGAGAGAAGAAAGATGCGACTAGTGGCGGTGTAAAAAAGCACACCACTTTTTTTCACAAAAAGTGGATCTTCGGTCGTGTATCACATACCTCTCTCGTGCGGACTGTCCTATGTTGGCACAGGCAGGTCGTTGTAATAATGATCGCATGCGTGACCATTGTTGTTTGCTGCCTACAGGTACAGGAGGCAACTCGCCGTTTCACTGCAAGAAGCATGATTGCTGACCAGTTTTTGATAGTGTCTTAATTGTAGGAAGAGGGCGCAGTAAACTGGAAAGACATGTAAGCGAAGCGTTCCACATCGCAAAGTTTGGCGTGCATACATGTGTGAGCGAACATTCACTCCATATCATTGATAAAAAACTTCAATTTTCAAATTTATCATGTTAATTCAAGTCTTGTTGGCCTTGTCGGGTAGGAGTGTGCTAGGCTTTTGTGTACGTATATGTATTTTCGTTGATGTTTGGCTGTAAGCGTTGTGGTTGTTCTTGGTTGTATACGCATGCGTGGCGGACATTTGTGGAATGTATTCCCAATAAGCTTCAGTTGTAAGTACAGCATTTTCCTGTCAGTTTCTTCTTACTTGAGCTCCTGTCCGTAGTTGCTGGAACCCCTTATACCTTCACCATGCACCAACTGGCCCAGCAAACCACTCTACAATAAATCAGGTTTGTTTTACTACAACAACAGTGAAATGCTAAAAACTAGGTTTGCTTGCGTGTTTGTCCGTCTGTAGATTTAATTAGTATAACGACGAGCATTTCCCTCAGCAACGTGTTTTTTTCACCCTCAGACAACCTCGTCAATCCAAGTTTCACCGTTGCCATTCGTGGGAAAAAGACTTTGTCCGCCCTCCAACCACAGGAATTTGGGCGCATGTCAGTGCACCAATGTGCAGTTGGGACTTGGATGCACTAATCACTTATATTTCTCCCACAAACAAAAGCTATACGCAATTATTACCAGCATTCGTGTGCCACATAGACTCAGAGAGTGGCGGAACATGTTTATGTAGTTCTGAAGCCAGGACAATAAATACTGTATGCATACTTAGGCGACAGTCTTTGTTCGACTACTGGTCGTCACTCTAGGTATACATGTTCCTTTGAACTTGGATCTTGCTTGAATATGTATTGATAAAATTGAAATAGTGTACCAGGATGACAATATCTGCATACCAAAGGAATTCCAGACACGATGGTGCTGTGTTTGCGTGAACTTCTTCACGGCGATGCTCATTAAAACACCGTCAACGACACGAAACAAGTGTACGTGACAGTTATGCTGATCAGCCTCAAACTTGACACACACTGAAAATTCACGTTTCGACCAGAATAGTGCGACTGGTGCAGAGCTAAAACGACAGACTGAAGGCGTTCCTACACACTACGTCTTGGCAGCGATTGCGCCCCACATAAGTCTTTTACATAGTAGCTTACGGCATTAACAGCTCCCAAGTTCGTGATGTAGCGACACTGCAAACGTATTCACACACTTTTTAAAAAAAAACTTGTGCTGAAATTTTTTAATAGTGTACACCCATTGTTAAGTTTGACATGGCTGATAGTTTTATTGTGATAGCTTAGTTTTAACTAAGAAAGCTTTATTGCGCAGCCATAATTTTATACCCCATGGCGCTGATGCACTCGATTCGCCTTCAGGGCCACTCAGGCTTAGCATACCTAAATGAAGAACCTAGCTTACTGCAGAGTGCCCAAAATTATAAAAGTTTCTTCCCATGTCCTTTAAGAAAAGTTGATCGGGTAACTGTAGTAATATTCGTCAAATACATTGTTTTACTGTACTGAAGTAGCCTGGGGTATGTTTCCTGAAAGTAATTTCAATGGCTATTGGACGTAAAGCAACAAATGGTAAATTTCGCGAGAGATTTGAAAGTGCTATTTAACCTCATACGTCATGCCAACGAAAAATTGCGCTGTACTTTGAACGCTCATCACCATCATTTACTTTCGTCTATTTAATTGTGTTCTCATCATTGCTCTCCGGGATAAATGAAATCAAATTAACAAAATGGGTTGTGATGAATGTGGATGTCAGTTCTGATTTAATAGGACTGTCGTGAAAAATGATGCGTTTGCCTGTATGCTAGGTGTAAGGCCAGTGACGTTCGCCTTCGCCGCAGTCTTTTTGCAATTGACCCTGACTCAGAGCATATAGCCACTTGACTCACGTCTATAGATACAGCAGCTGCTATTCACACTCCACAAGTGAAGCTGAGATCGCGTAATATTTCCAAAAGATGTTTGTTCTCGGCTCTTATCAACTTGCGTTGCCGTTCCGCCCCTTCGTATCACGTCAACGTCAAGGTAGGCTAAGAACAATTATATTTATTATAATAAAGAAGGTTGTATGTATCGCTTACTTATGAGCGTCATAGTGTAAAGAGCACAACGCTCCTCCTTATTCCAGTAGCGAAGTGTGTACTCTGCTGCAGGTGTCCCTAAAAGTAAGTGTAACATGATTAGCAGCAAATCAATCGCGACAAGCAGGTGGTGTTTAAAGGGACACTAGAGGCAATTACTAAGTTTACGTGGGCTGTATAAATACCATTCCAGAAACCTCGCAACGCTTGTTTCGTGACAAGAAAAGACTTAGTTTAAGAGAAAATTACATCTGAAGGGACCGAATAACTGTTTCGAAATTCCAATTTCCCGCCACCAAACCGGGGAAATGACGTTGCATACGCCATCACCACACTTTGCTGCCCTCGATGAGTAAAACGGCGCCCGACAGACGGCGGTACCGAGCCAAGACAGAGCGGCGCATTTGCCGCTGAAGCTGCTGTTTGGTCTAGTGACACAGACCGTTCGCGCATCCTGCGACATAACATGGAAGTCAAATTTTCAGCTACTTGCGGTTTGTGCGAGTTTCGCAAGCCAGCAGAAGCAGCGCGGCACTACACGATAACGAAACTACTGAAACGCGAAAGCGTGGGTGGCGCGGAGTCGAGCGAAAACGAAACCTTCCCACCACCCGCGTCGTTGTCATGGTTATTTCAATCATTTCTTTTTTCTAAAAGTGAAATAGAACCGGACAAGCAGCATTTTATTTCTTCCTATAATGCAATACAAGCTTGATTTGTGCAAGTAGTAGTTGAGTAGTAGTGACAGAATTGAACTGAGGAGTGCCTTCGTCATCTGGCAAGTACTTGAATGTCCCGGGCGAGTCTCTAATCATGTCCTGTATTTGCCTCAACTTCTCGATTATTGAGATTCTGTTCACGATAATATTGACGCCTTCGAGTTTCTGGAGCACTAATCTATCACTCCAGCTTGACTCAATATTTGCCTTTAGTGTCCCTTTAAGCAAATACTTCAAACATTAAAACACATCCCACGCAATAATCCACTCTCTGCGATGCGTTTTGCGGATAGTTACCTATCGATTGTGTGATTTTTTTTTCGCAACTCGTTGTTGGACGGCTAGGGCATTAATGCTTAATGAGACCGGCAACTGGCCAGAATGCGCTGGGTCACGTTGGTAGAAATGAAGTGACCACGATTCAGAGTGATAACATGGAGCACGGTGTTCGCGATTTAAGTAGGAATTATCATTTCAGATTGGCAAAGAAAGTCTCAAAACCCTGTAAGTGACGCGGCCTGGAGGTGAAATCTTGGTACTACGGAGGTATTACATTAGATTACTGTACGTAAGTCTGCTACTGTTAGGTAGAGCAGAATTTGTGCTTAATGTTGCAGTTCGTATATCACTAGACGCTTGCGCTTTATTCTATGCGGATTACAAAGTAAGGAAAGTCTGCGCTAGCGAGTGGCGTACGCGTACCACTATGTATGGCAGTGCACGTGTTGTATGCACGCGTGTTTGCGAATAAGTAGCCGTAGTTGTGTGGCCTGGCTGCGAGATTCACAACACCATCCGCTAGTCGTTCCGTAAATGGGTGCCAGAACTACAACATTAGCACACGCGTGGTTACGGCAACACGCTGAACTGCGCATCAGGTGTAAGAAAATCGTTTCGCTTTCGAAAATGACTTAGCTAGGCGGGACAAAAGAAGAACAGTCTTGGCTGGTTAATGACCAAAGCAGTTGGACAAGTAAGCAAGAAAACACATAGCTATTATTGTAGATATATTTTAACGCTTCGGAAAGCGAAAATCGCCGGGAACATCGGCTTGACATAAAGCAAATATTTTCTCACAACTACGGCCGCACTTGTTGTGTCTCCCACAAATACCGGCGTGTAATAGCCACGCCGCTTACCTATCACTGTTTTCAGCACACCTCCAGTGAATCACTATATCCTCAGTGCCCATCTAAAAAAATAATATGACATGGTCCACGACGTCTTCGACATCGTGGGCCATATCACATTTTTGTTATAGAGCATTTTTATTATAATAGAACATATTATTATAGCTAGCTAAAGCGTTGACATGAAAGGCGTGCATTGAAAAGTGGCATATAGCCAATGGATTTGTGGCGCAGCCTGCTGGTTTCTCTCCTTGAGGAGCCTTTCTGACATGGGTTGGATTCTGCTCAGAGTCGGAGAAATTTAAAGGATCTCTTTGTCGTTGTACAGCAGCACATTCTCAGTGGCGCGTACCTATAGTTACGCAAGTTGGTATTAAATGAGTTCATTAAAGAAAGTACAGACCGAGTGGTCCATACCGAGGGCTGCAAGTGAGCGTCGAAGTGCCTCACTGAAAAGCGATGCATACCATCTCCCCCGTCTACAGTGGCAGATGTGAGCGTGTAACAGCTTCGTTGAAGAGCGGCACATTTGTACACAATGCCTCATACGTAGTTACCAAGGTTGGTCTGATGGCTGGTTTCGAACCATGTTATCTCAGCGCAGAAGCCCGATGCGTTCGTCATTCCATTATTCCCTACCGAGTTACCGAGGGAGGTAAGGACACGGTTAGAGACATACATAGATGGAAAGTTAGCCCAAGGAAAATACTCGAAGTATCCTAGAAATGTTAACGCATTAAAAGTTTGAGCTTGAAGTGTGGGTAGCTGGTCACGTGGTAGAGGTATAGAGGAGATGGACGAGCCTATAAGAGTGCAGCGGTGTCACGACAATCGGAGCAAAGACGGGCGGAACTGAAAACACGTCGCTCGGTCCTCCCACACGCGCGTGCTTCGGCGCGTCCGGAGTAACGTAGGGCCCCGGATTTGGTTTCCCCGAAAATGGGCGTCAGTATTAGAGGCTAGCTCCGTCCCTAAGAAAAATTTTTATAGAAAGTCTATATACAGTCTATATACGTCTATAGACTGTCTATAGACTTTTTATAAAGAAATGTGTAAGGGACCCACTGGAAAAGCTGGCGCCACCATCGGCTTGACGTGGCATGATGGATCACGTGGACACAGCGTCCGCGTGGGCTGCTTCGGAAGCGCCGAAGCGAGCTGAGAACGAAAGTCTCACCAGCGCTGCGGTTCTGATAAAGTGGCTTGGGCGTCTGCTTGACAACATTTGAAATCACTATAATAGGTAGCGGCTGCCTTTGGAGGCGTGCAGCATGGTAGGCTACTGCTCGGTCCCGCAGTGCCGGACGTACGCAACGGAGCCCGGTGTCAGCCTTATTCACATGTAGCCGCCGGACAAGGAGCTGCGTGAAGCTTGGCTCGCGAAACCTTGAACCGGCAGACAGCCATCGGCTACAACTCGGATATGCAGCAAGCACAGACGCGAGGAAGATTTCTGCTACGGCGCCGGAACTGCGATGTTCGTTGAGTAGCAGAAAACGCGCACTGAGACGCTTATGAAACGGCTGATGTCACGACGGTTTCGCCTATGAACTCGTTGATGCTAGATACTCGCGAGTTCACTCGAACGGAAAGGGAGCGGTAAGACGCACATTAAAAGAAAGCATGGCATATGGTCATGTTTGTGTTATGAATTAATGCACTGGATTACGACAAAGAAGCAGAGCGAAATGCCACGCTGAGAAGACTGATAAACATACAATGCGATGCAACTTGAGAAATGATATTGAAATGTCCAAGAATTTGGAAAAACAATATTGAATCGTCGCGATAGCACATCACAGTCTATATAACGAAATTATTTTTGAGCATTTCTGATAGCGTTCACTCAACAATAGTTACTAGTATGCTGTCAAATGCTCATATGCTGCGGCCTAAAACTCACGGCACGGTACCAAAAGGCGCTCACAGCGAAAGCAAAACATTGTTCGCCGACATGCATGCAGACGCGCAGTCGGTCGCTGCGAACCTGTGTGATCGCTGCATGGAGGCTTCATTCTGTTATACTCCATCTGGTTATACAGACAGCCCACTATAGGAACATATTTCACATAGATCACTCTCAGCGTTTACCTACCTTTCGCGCAAGAAGCCTGTTCGGGAGACTATCGCACGACCGTGCGCAGTGAAGTTCACTGTACGTATTCGGTAAAGAGATAGTGTCTGTTAATGATTCTGTGCTTTCAGTTTGCCCAAGATTATTATATCGACAGTCAAAAACTTCCGTCGTTTAGAGAGTGCTTACATAAATGTCCAGGAGGGCTGCCGCGTGGTGTTTTTATTTAGCGCCGTAAGCGAAGCCTATGAAGAGCGTGCCGCGTGATCCCTCATACTACGCAAGGGAAGCGCTTCCGACAAATGGCGACTTCGTAGGTCCTCGCCCCCAATAAAAAATGGCAGTTTAGCACGAAGGGCGAATTGTTGACTGTAATACCCTATTTTGGCGTTCCGCTCGAACCCCTCAGAGAATTTCGACAGCGCTATGGCAGCAATAACCATGCGACACCTATAACCTTCCGATATAGTGCCCTACGTGCTTACGCCACCTAAAGACATCTCTATAATATGCAACGAAGCATGTTTTTAAGCTAGCTCGATCGAGCAGACGCCTCTTCATACGTCCTGCCGGCAGCGCAAGGCATAAGGCTATGCCATCACAAAGTAGACTGAGCGGAACGTTGACGTACACTTTCCATCTCCGCCTTAGCAGATGAAGGAGTGCACGTATCCGGATATGCTCAAACCTTGGGCGAGAGCCGGGCATGGACCGTCGATAGCTGCACAGAACGACAGCGGAAATTTGTCAGCGTCCGTATAACTTGCACCGCATTAAAATCGAATCTCCGGCGCTCTTCGTCGAAGTCGATAAAAACTGGATAGTTTGGTTCGTAGGGCGTAGCATTGACGCCAATAACAAGTTCAGCGACGGCGTTGCTGAAGCTGCTCAGACGGCGCTACCGGAACACCACGCGGGTGAAACGTCCGGACATAGCACGCGAGGGAAACGGTGCAGCGCCGCAGCGATGGCTTCCTGGAGGCTGCAAGGTGTGCTATAATGCCGACACCACCACCGAAGTTGCAGGCTTCTCTAGAACAACAATGCGCAAAACAGGACGGAAGAAAAACCGATAGCCTGTGTAACCTGAAGTTTAAGGTTCGCACCGCTCGTCCACAGCATTCACCATGGTGTGCTATGTACACAGCTGCTCAGCCGGGCCACTAGTTTATGTGCACGTAATGCGAGTGCACACAGTATCAAGCAGAATGCTGCCGTGCCTGCACTGCACAGCCGAAAGAAACGCCAATGCCCACCGCGGTTGCTTAACGGCTCTTCTTGCGCTTCTATATAATGAAGTCGGCGCCTTTTTTTTAATTATCGGGTTTTACGTGCAACCACCACGATCTGATTATGAGTCACGCCGTAGTGGGGGGACTCTGGACTACCAGGGGCTCTTTAACGTGCATCTAAATCTAAAGTTGTTGCTGCATCTGTTGCGGTTATGCTGGCCGCGCAGCCGTGGAAGATGTGCCTCGCCGGACTAAGCGTTGGCGTGGCGAAGCTTACGGCAGAGTTACGCTTGGGGTTGCGATGGTGGTGTGTCCGGGGCTGCTTAGGTATATATGATTTGAAATAAATGAACAAATAATATTGTCCAGTGGCCACGTTCGAGCAATTGTCCACTCGCACATAAGCACTTTACTGTAACCAGTAAGCCCCGGTTGCTTGCCTCAGCAGGCGGCTTCAAGCTAATTCATTTCCCTGCCTCTTTTATCTTAACCTTTTCCGCCCCATACAATATCCCTCATCCTGGCCCTACTGTGGAGCAAAGCCCACAGTATATCATTGCACTTGGCAGTGCCCACGCTTTCCGGGTTACCCCCCTATTCCTTCCTGTTCACCTTCCTCCTGGGAGACTGCGTTGACCAGCTCAGACCCGAAAGAGCAGCGACGGCTGATCCGGCGGGCACGCGGAGTGACGCGAGCCAAAGGGGCCCTGAACGAAGGGCTCCACCCTACGAGGAAGTCACCCAATCTGATTATAAATAAATGTTTTCTCTAACTCTCTCTCTCTCTCTCTCTCACTCTCTCTCGGCTAGCAAGATAAATGTCGCTATTGTCAGAGCGCTGTTGCTTCTGCACAGATAGTGCTGCCTTGCGTCTCGGCATCGCGCCAAAATGGCGAACTAAGATGTCTAAACACTGGTCAGGGTGTCGTATAGTTATTTGTTGCTTGCCACCCACATGTAGTTCATACCCAGTACAGGGGACTAGCCATGAAATGGATAATGACTCGAGGCGTTATTGTTCCTACCCGTCAAGCTCGTGACTGATGCTCTCTTGTGGGATTGATGAAGAAATGGGTGGCCCATTGAAAGTTACATCTACAAGCAACCTTTCAGGAGTCCTATAAAGGAAGTGCAATGAAGGGGTAAAACTAATGTTAGAATGAAAGCACTAATAGTAGCAGGAATGATTCACCATTATTTATAAAATACACGAAAAAAGACGTACAACACACCTAAAGAGGAATTCGATTGGACTGAATAAGAAATTCCTGGACTTCAGGGCAAACATTTCCGTTACGGAAACACTGAGCAGAGCTTCTAAATGAAAGAGTCCAAGTGCAGGGGTAAACCTTGCTGTTGCTGCGAATGCTTCACTTACTGGGCGGTACTGCCACATTTCTTTAGTAACACCTAACATTTAACATCAAAAACTTTAAATTTTCTGTGGCCCTGCAAATTCTAAAACGAGGAACTTTACCTGGATACATGCTCACACGCATGACGGGTCCCGCTCTTCCTTCCGAATGTTTATGCAGTTCAGCATACAGGTTATACTGGTAGCTGCCATAAAAAAATATAAAAGTACCGAAAGCAAAATTGAAGTGTCATGAATTTAAAGGTTCGCAAACATACAAGTTCATATATTCATATATCAGGCTACTTTTCCATGCGTAGAAGAACATCTACTGAATGATCCACTTTCTATCTCGCATACGAAGAGCTGAATGGTGTGTGTGTGTGTGTGTGAAAACATTTATTGGAATGGGGTCCGGAGGCTCGACTTCTTAAGTCAAGGCTCCCACGTTGGCACTGTCAGGCCAAGCCTTTCAGCGACATCATGGGCCCTCTGGACGGCCCTTAGTTGGTCCTAAAACAATGGGCTTTGAATCCTTTTCTCCCACTGTGTCCATCCTTCAACGAGTTTGGGGAGAGTCGCGGTGCACCCCACCAGCATATGTCTGATTCCAATGATGCCATTACAATCGTTGCAGTCCATCCTAATCTCCCTCTCTGGATATATTTTATTAATGGTGTACGGTGTGGAATATGTACCTGTTTGCAATAAGCGCAGTGAGACTGCCTGAGCCCTGTTCAGTTTTGAATGTGGCAATGGGAATTCCCTGCGTCCTAAATAGTAGTGTTTGGTAATGTCATTGTATGTTATTAAATGATATCTAGATTCCCTGGCTTGATGGTGAACGGCTCGGTTGTGACTGTCACGGTTAGCAAGTCCTCGTGCCAAGTCATGAGCAACCTCATAGAGGTTTATCCGAGTCTCGTCCACTTTTCCCAAATGCGTCAAGTGACATCATATGACTTTAGGTTACCGCAGAGAAATTATCACCGCAAATTTTTTTTGCGATGTCCCATAAACTATACCAGTCATGTTGTAGTGTACATTAGCATATAATTCATGAAAGCTTTTCGAGTCTTCCTTTGTACTACCAGGGTGAATTGGCATGCAACGTGTTTACCCGCTTAGCGTAGCAGAATCACGTTTTTTAAATGGAAAATTGGAAAAGCGATTGACGCATCATTGTTGTAGCGTAAAATAACTGGCACCATTGCAGATACAAAAGTGTACCTGCAATGCTACCACTGGTACCACTGCTTGTACCTTCAGTACAAGCAGTGGTATTCTTCCAGGTGATGCGCTCTGAGGTCAAATTAGTCATTTCTCATAAAACGCTTGGCGAAACAGTCATGGAATGCCTTCAAAAACTCGATTAACTGTTTGTGCCCATCACAATTACAGGCATTACGCAACTCTGCAAATGGACTGGTAGCTTGAAAAGGTATAATGTAAAGATAAAGGGTGAGCGCTAGCGGTAGAATTTTGCAACCGCGTTGGCTTGAACGCCCGTAATTTCAAAAAAAAGGAAAGAAAAGAAATACCATAGCGTAGCCTGTGTAAGTCAATAACACAGTTGCGAGAAGATGCTCGGGAAATTCTCATTGCTTACTTCAAACAAGAATAGGTTTCTTTCCCCGCCAATTTTTATGTTTGGCAGCTGAACATTTTTTATATAAATGCATTTGCTCTATCGCAACTGAGTTACAGTGTACAATCGTCTTCGAACGCTAAGAACATTGAGACACAAATGCTGCCTCTTGGGAGCTTTGTGGTGTCGGAATGCTTACATGCTGTGGTTGTTTGTGGTGCAGTGCCGCATTTGCTCGTTGGTTAGGCGGACGGAGCGCTGCGGGTAACTTGTCCAGATACACCATTCGATCTGGCCAGGTGAACACGTCTTCGCTTAAACCTACTCTCATGGATGCATAATACGTGACATCCGCATGATCTTAAAGGGTGTGCTTGGAACTAAGGGAGGGGGTGAGTATCTGGCCTTTGCGAAGTAAGCGAGCGGAGGAAAAGGCGCTGGTACGCTGCCGTCATAGTGTTATGGATGTCTTGCTTTCGTCATTCCCTTGCCGCCATATCACCGCCATCGTCCCACTATGGTGATCAGTTGTTCTTATGTCGTCTTGGTCATGCTGCTTCGTTCTCACACTGTCATGTCCATGGTCGTCGCCATACCACCACTGTTATCATCCTCGCGCAGTCAGCTTCGATAGCACGCTGGCAAGGATTTGTGTGGTCATCATGAAATGGTACCTTATCGACTTCGCAAGTATAGTTTGAAAGTTCATTTAGTTTGTTGTTTTGATCTGTGCGTTCCGTATTAGGTACTCGCTTCCATTGAAAAGCATTTTCTATAGTTTCTACAAAATTACTGTTGGTCTACTCATAAATACGTGGTAACATCGTTACACTTCACAAATTCTTATGTGGGACATTTAAAGGTAGAAATGGTTCATGGCGACGCGTCAGCCACTCTAGAGCAATGTGAAGCGTACATTACACCCTGTATTCATGCAAAAAAAGGAAACCCTAAATCAATAGCATTCCTTTACCATGATTTTATTATTTATTGCTTGCTTGCAGTTGGTTAAGGTGGAATTGCGCAACGGTTAGTGTATCACCATTGTGAGAATATGATGTCTGGGTTCGTACGCCAAATAATAGTGCCAACCACACACCTTAAAATAAACTGCAGAATCGTAATTAACTTTGCCAATTAGTGCATCACTGAAGCAACGCAATAATTTCAATAAGTGTTTTTCTAAATCGTTTGCGTCTTGTTGCTTTCTGTAAATGTCTCCAATCAAAGCAGTTCATCTGGTTAAAGAAAGTCACAGGCCTGTGTAGCACACGCAACACAGTCACAGCGTAAGCTGGAGGGTTGGCTCCGCAGGAGCTCCTTTTTCGTTGTCACGCACTACGAGGTCTTCGTGTGGTTTGCCCGAGAACGATGTGAGCTTTCAACCCTGCGTTGACGGCTAAGTGTGACTTGTGCTGCGGCTTGTCCTGCTCTCTGCGCAGCGATCTGCTGAGCGCAAGGTTGCAGCCGCACGCGTGGCCCTGCGCTTGGCTTCTTCAGCAGCGGTTCGTGCCTTGCGAGGAGGCGCCATAACGTGCACCGTAGGGCAAACACGGATATCCTCTGTACGTGGCGCACAAGTCACATCTCTTGATCCGTGGCACGGTACGTTTCTGTTGATGATTATGAGGATAATTATACTTTATTCGCATCCGTTCGACATAGAGTGGGGAATAACAATCACCAAGCTTGCTTGAGTTACAGATTCACCTACATGCAGCACGCAACAGCAGCTGCTACATGCAGGGACACCTGGCGCAATAAACGGAACTGCAATGCAAAGTTTGTAAATATCGACGCTCCGCGGCGCGCATTTCACATCGCGTGCCAAATGGCACGATACGATGCCAATGATGATGATGCTCATTTATTGGCATTCCCTTTGAAACTGGACAGTGAAAACAGTCACCTAGCCTTCTTGAATTAATCCAGTATGAAACACACATTTTTCATTGTATCAATATTTATACATATCCATAGTATTCCTTTTATTTCTGAAGACTTCTCTATTCACCTTGTACCGCTACCTACGTTGGCTAGGTGCGGTGAGTAACGCCTTTGAAAAAAAAAACCGGTGTGTTGTGCCACCAGGCTCTTGTAATCATTTTGCCTAATATCCTGCCTGCAGCTAAAGAGAAAGAAAAAAAGAAAAAAACTTAGTTCCCAGAAGCTTTATTAAGCACTATTGCGAACTTTCAATGCTCATCCGTTGTTTGTCTCTCCCTACTTTTCTGCCACCAAACTTTCTATCACCTCTTACTATTCACTATAGCTGGCATGTTTACTTTCCCCCGGCCATCGGTGAGCACAAGCGCTTCAAGGAGGCTAGGAGAGCCCAAAGCGACGCTGGGTAGATATTTTCGCAGTGCATTGAAACAAGTTCCATAGTTTCCGTAGCGTTACGGCAGCATGCGCATCCTCCATCTTCCTTGTTGTACCTCGCTTCATAAGCAAGCTCTGGCTTCGAAAGTAAAGAGCTTCCCTTTGAGTTATCATAAATTATTTCTTTCCAGATTTCATGTTTTCCTCTTACGTAGTTACTCAAAGCAGGTTTCTTTTGCATTGAGGGCATCCATGAGGTTGTCTCAGCATCTCTGACTTTGCGTTTGACGTTCTCTGCCGATATCTTACTTTGTACACCGGTCTCCTATTTCTTGTTCTTTTCCAGCACTGTGAATCAATGTTTTTGCCGTATCAGTATGTGAACACTCTAGCAACCCATTTACTTTCCTCTATATTCCTCAGTCGTCCTTAGTGATCAATATTACTCTGAGCTTCCCTCATATCAAAACTTGTCCAGCCATATCAACCTGCACTGCTTCTTTCTAGTCTTCCCGTGAGCGCCCATTGCGAGGCGTCCCACTGCGCTTTGGTTGCCATCGAGTCTTGATTGTACCCCTGACTGGAAGCAAGTGAGTGAGTTAGAACTTTATTTAGGTCCTGAGGGGAAATCAATCCGGCGGCTCCACCCAGGTCGGGGCCGGTAGACAGAGTCCTTCGGCGACGGCCCGGGCCCTCTGGACAGCCTTGAGCTTAGCGATGAGCTCTGTGCTTCTGAGCGCGGAGTCCCAGGAAGACTGGTCGGGAAAGTCCGTGCTCGCGTTGGCAGGGCACAGCCAGAGCATGTGTTCGAAGTTGTTGTATTCGTGGCCGCAGTGTGGGCATTCAGTAGGAAGGTCAGGATTGATCCTGCTTAGTGTTCATGGTCTGATGTATGTCCTAGTCTGCAACTGTCTGCAAGTGATGGCCTGTGCTTTTTTTGAGCTTTGGGTGAGGAGGAGGAAACATTCTTCGTGATAACCTATGATTTGAAGTGATTTCGTGGTATGATACGAGTAGGTCTTTGTTGTTTAGGTCCCTCCAGGCTGGGTTGAAGCAAGAGGGCGGACCGCAGACGCGGAATGTGAGCTCTCGCGCCACTTGGTGCGCCCGCTCGTTCGGATTACAGTCAGGAGGTCCGGAAATGTTGCCTATGTGGGCCGGGAACCGTATGATGTGTGGGGACGTGAGGTTGTCTCCTCCCGTTTCTTGGAAGAAGATGGTGTTGATAACCGTAGCTGCTTTCTTAGAGACGAGGGCCGACGAGATGGTTCTAATAGCTGTTCTTGAGTCCGAGTAAATGACTTACGCTTCTTTGCAGCTTCGAAGGGCCACCGCGATGGCCATTTCTTCTGCTTCGTGAGTGAAGTTGGTAACTACCGTGGCTGCGTTGACGAATGAGCCATGGGCGTCCACCACAGAGACCGCGTAGGCGCCTCGATTCCAATATCTGGCCGCGTCAACGAAGAGGAATTGCGTTTCGTTACATTTGATGTTGTAAGGATTGCCTTCGCTCTCGCTTTTCTCCGCCCTTCGTTGTGGGTGGGGTGTATGTTTTGTGGGATGGGATCAACGGTTATTGATCTCTTCGCGTTTGTGCATAGTTGCGACTCTCTGGTGGCATGAAGAGGGGCTGTATGCCTGCTTCTAGTGAGATCTCGATGCCCGCCCTTGTGAGTGAGAGCCGACTAATTCGGGAGTTTCGCTGTGCCTCAAAGAGTTCGGTTGCCGTGTTGTGTAGCCCCAATTGGAGGAGTCGTTCCGCGCTAGTGTTTCTAGGAGGCTTAGGACCTTTTTTCAATCTCGTTCTGAATAATGTATCAATTTTATACAGCTCCGTCTTCTTCCAGTTGAGGAAGAGGGCGGCGTAGGTTACGCGGCTGATGAGGAAGGCGTGAAATGCTTTCATGAGGTTGTCCTCTTTCAGTCCGTCCCTTTTGTTGGCGACCCATGATATGACCCTGGTGAAGTTGAGGGTGCTCTTTGCGATGCATTTTAGTGCCTCCGCGTTGTCATTGCTGTAAGCCCCAATGACCATGCCCAGGACCTTGATTGTGTTACACCTGGGGATGTTTCCTCCGTCCCTGGTGTGAAGGTGAACGTGGAGGGAGCTAAGGGGCTGCCTCAGCCTGGGGCCTTGTTTGCACAGAAGGAGCTCCGATTTGCTGGGGGAGAGCTTCAGTCCCGTGTTTGCAAGAAAACCTTCCATGGTGTCCAGCGCTTGCTGTAGGTTCTGCTCCAGAGTGCCTACCGGGCCGCTCGTGGACGAAATGGTGATATCGTCGGCGTAAATCGCATGCCCTACCCCCGGGACTTTCGAGAGTTGTTTTCGAGAGATCATGCATTGCGATGTTGAAAAGAAGCGGCGAAAGCACTGACCCTTGCGGCGTACCGACGTTACCTAGCATGTGCTTTCTGCTTCTGATTGGTCCGACGTTTATGGTGGCCGTTCGGTTATCCAAAAGCGATCTTACGAAATTGTGGAAATTTACTCCGACATCTAAAGTGGATATTTCGTTGAGGATGTGCTCGTGCCTGACCATGTCGAAGACCTTGGTTAGGTCGAGTGCCAGGATGCCTTTTACATCCCTGGATTTGTTGTCTATGACGGCGTTCCTGATGAGTAGCATGGCGTCTTGTGTGGATAGTGATTTTCTGAAGCCTATGAGATTGTGGCGGAATAGGCCGTTTTCTTCAATGTGCTCTCCAATTCTATCGTGGATGGCAGGTTCTGCGACCTTCCTGAGGCACGACGTAAGGGAGATGGGTCTCAGATTCTCTGCATGAAGCGGTTTTCCGGGTTTGGGGATGAGGACTACATTGGCAGTTCGCCATTCGTCCGGCACCTGGCCTTCAGCCCATACCTCGTTGATTTTGCTCGTAATGATTTGTATGGCTTTGTCATCTAGATTTGTGAGTGTTTTGTTTGTTAGTCCGTCTGGGCCGGGGGCCGAGCGTCCGTTTAGTTCATGAAGGGCGTGCACAATCTCCGAAACTTCGAAAGGACGATCCAGCGATAGTTGAGGTGTCCCCTTATACTCGCGTGTCGGGTCGTTCCACGGGATAGATTTGCGCTTTACTGGTAGGTAGATGTCTGCCAGGGCGTCAGCAAGGTCCCGCGGACTCGTGCCTTCTTTCGTGTGAAGATGAACGAGCCTTTCGATCGTTAGTCGGGCATAACTCTTGGTCGGTTTGTTGTCGGCGAATAGGTTCTTAAGAAGGCTCCACTTGCTGCCCCTTCTCATTTTACCGTCCGCCTCATTACACACTTCGTCCCATTGCTGCGCATTCAACTTTCTGGAGTGCTCTTCGATCTCTTTGTTGATTTTAGTTAATTTAGACCTCAGCCTCCTGTTTAGCTTCTGCTGTTTCCATCTTTCTCTTAGCGCATTCTTGGCCTCCAGGAGGTGTGCGAGTCTGGAGTCCATGGCTGGCACCTCCAGACCCACGCTTATTTCTTTAGTGGCATTGGCCACCGTAATTTTCAGATTTTCCAGGAGCAAACAACCGCACTTCCTGATGTAAGTCCTAGAACCATTACACCTTTCCACAAAGCACAGAGCAGCTTGTACCAGTTGTGTCCCTGTAGCGCTCTGCGACTCACTATGGCCCCATTTGTCTTCCCTTTTGATATTGTTTTTCCTGTGTTTTCGTATATCTATTGCCTTCGGTTATCCTTATACCAAGTTATTGCCTGGCCCTGACAGGCAATAACAAAAAGTTAACACTGCCTGTTAACTGTTCTCATTTGATACCATGCAACCCGTTTCTTTAACGCTAAATTTTAATCTCCACTGCTCACCTTCCTGTCCACAGAAATTAGCCAGACGTTGCATATCAATGTGCTTGTTAGCAAGGAACACAACATCTTTCGCATAAAAAAAACGTGGAAGCTGCTGCTCTACTTTGGTGCCCGCCGGTTTCTACGAGAGATTAAACAAGATATATTCCTTTCTAGCGCCCTTTGCATCCTTCCCATGTACATCATAAACGTCAGTGGCGATAGACGGCACCGCTGTCTCAGCCCCTTGTTGATATGAACTTTCTCCTTGCTCCTCAACGCTTCCCATTCAACGAAAATAAAATTTTTAGGTAAATTTCTTACGCAAGCTGTAAACAATTGTCTCCTAAGCCTTCCCCTTGCAGAATCCTCCACAAAATGTTGCGGTCTACGTTGCATACCCTCCAGTAATGTCTAAAACAGTCACATATAACGCCCTCTTTTCTACTCTAGATATTTCAATACACTAAGTAAGAACAAATAAGTTATCATCCAGACCCTTACCAAATTTAAAGCCCTTTGGAAGTTCGCCCAATATGCCAGCATTATCTGCCTATGCTTGTAGGTTTAATTTATACGCCTACATTGCTAACATCTGTATTACAGATGTACTAGTCAATGGTCTACCTGAGGGAATTCCATCTTTTGCCGCCTATCTCTCATAAATAAATTCATTTTACCTTGCGCCAGCTGGCTGGTACTCGGCTATCTTGTATTTCTCTACTGATTTCAACGGAGCTTCCTTACTTTTTGGTCCTAGTGTTGTGTTGCAGTCTATTAATCCGCCCAATGGGAAACTCGTATAACCCATCGCTCAGGAATTTTCTCTTCAGGTTTCTTCCAATTGAAATTTGTCAGCACCAGCTCCTTTACCATCTGGTTCTGGTTCATGCTCTGTTTTTAGAGCGAAAGCTCTTCTCCTCAAAACACAACTCCTAAGGTCAATCTCGGCGCGCGTTCTATCTTCAGCCGCCGACGAGCAAGTGTGAAGGTGTGACGTCACGTCACGTTATCCGCTGCGGAGAGGCACCACAGGTGCACTAGCTCGAGTCTCGCTACTGTGTACCATGTGACTATGCGAGGGTTTAGCAGCTGCTATCGCCGGCGCTTTGTCACTCAGTCTCACCATGGATGAAACACGCGCCGGTGCGAGCGCGTCATCTCTCCGCCACAGGCGCCAGGCTGAGTCTGGACATTAGAGCAACCCAAGTTCTAACTGCAAGCAAGTACGTTACAGACCATAAATCAATCTTTACCTTAGTCAAGCCACAGCAAGACACTGATAGAGCCTTTGATGTGCAATAAAACAGTCAAAGAAGCAAAACTGTGTCTAGCCATGCTTAACAAAACTATTACTCATATGACTAGGTTCAAGCCACGTTGAACCCCAGCCACTTCTTTTTCTAGAACCACCTCGGCACTGCCTTCAAATGATTAGGCTGTTAATTTTTGGATGTAATTTAATGCCACATCTTCTTCCAGTTTGTTTCCATCTTCTTCAAGGATATGTTATTTTAGAGTTACAGACTTTCAGCCTAATATTGTTGCGAGGCGGAGACAAGCACGAAAGTTGTTTGTCCAAGGTGAATGCTGAAGGCACCAGCTGCCACTAGACCATGGCGGCCGAATCGCCCCAGCAACAACACTTCTTCGTCATCGTCTCTTGCTTGCACATCCTGTTCTGCATACGCGTCCTTCTTGGTGATGCTGTACAGATGGCGATAATCACCACAAAATCTTCAGGTGTTGTCTTTTTTCTTGACTGGGACTAGTGGTGAGGCCCAATGGCTAGCGCAAGGATCGATGATGGTTTTCTCCCGCATCTTCGCGACTTCGCTTTGAATGATGTTGTGCTCTGCTGCAGACACACAGCAGGGGCAGCGATGGATGTTACTTGCGTCACCGGTGTGAATCCGACGAGTGAGAGCGGCTGTCTGGCCGAGCCGGCGGTCATCCAAATCAAAACTACCGAGGTAACAAAACAGAATGCGCCTAAGGACTTCAGTTTGAGGTGGACAGAGCTCGGAAGGGATCATTTTATGAACGTCGTGGTAGGGTGACAAAGCCGAACGGGAACACGCGAGGATAGGGCTGACAAAGGCAGAAATAGTGGGCGCGAGCGGAGATATCTGGTGCTCATGCACAGGTGTCAGACGCGCCACTGTTATGTTACTAGGAAGAACATGCGCAGTGGACCAAAAGTTGACAACGGGAAGACAAGTTTAATTATCGGCCATGCTGACAACAGTACTTGGGAGCGCGACGCCATGCAGTAGAATAACGTCGACAAACGGAGAGATGATGTAGTCGTCATTAGGAACATGTGGTCAAGCGGTAAAAGGCATAGTAGTAGCGGCTTGACGCGGCAACCTGGAGAATTCGGCAGAACACAGGGACGGATGATGTGCGTCCGATTCAAAGTAGCTGTCAGAATGAAGGTCAAAAGCACGACACCTTTAGCGCAGTCTATTAGGGCAGAATGGGTTGGAAGAAAGTCCATCCCCAAAATCAGGGCATGCGGACAGCGCTCTAAGACAATAAATAAGACGGTGGTTTCATGGTTGGAAATCGTTGCTCTAGCTTTACACATGCCGACATGTGGTGGCGTCCTCCCGTCGGCAACGCGTACTGTGCATAGAACGGCAGGTGTTAGCACCTTTCTGGGTCGTTTGCGAAGGGCGCCATTCATTACAGACGTCTGCGCACCGGTGTAGACGGGGGACTTGACTGGGACTCCACCCACCTCAACGTCTAATATGCTTCCAAGGGTAGGCAATGTGATCAGAGGATTTGCAGGCCGGGGGGTTGATGCAGCCTCAACTCCGGGAGCTGCACCTACTAGTTTCTTTTAGGCGGGGGAAGAGCAGCGGCGCGGGCCTGCGGCCAATGAGACCGACGACTTAGGGGCGATGGTGACCGGCTGGTTCGGAAGGTCGGAGGTACGTTGTCGGTATTCGTAGATGAAGGAGAAACAGAGAAACGGGGAGCACTTTGATCTGGATGGTCAGACGGAAAGCTTCACCTATAGTAGACTGCGGCAATGACGACTGCGGCAATGACGAGCGATATATCCAACATGCAAGCAATTGAAACAAATCGGCCTACCATTCGGTGTTCTCCAGTCAGCCGGGTTACGACGGCGAGTTCGAACCGTTGAAAACGGGGAAGCAGTAGTTGGGCGGGGCCGGTCCTGGCCGACAGCGGCATCACGAATGGGGAAGAGAGGCGGGAGACCTAAATTTGCTATTTCTTGTCTGACAACGGCCTGTATAAGCGATACAGAACATGCGTTGTCTGGGCAATGCTGACGAGGAACGACGGGAGACATGGCTTCGAGCTCGCGACGAATTAACCGCGTCAAATTTTCTTGTCCAGACAGGGGAGGTCCACGTGGCTGTTCTTCACACGAAGACGTCGAAGCTCTATTTGGTGACTTGTTGAACTGCTGCGTACTCCGGTGACTCTTTATCAGTTCGAAATTGCAGCACTCTTTGGTGATCGCGTCCACCCAGTGATAGTCCTTGCAGATAAGCGGGTTGAATGTGTCATCTGCTATACCCTTCAGGATGTGGCCAATCGTGTCTGTCTCGTGCATGTCATTGTTAGCTTTACGGCAGAGTGCGAGGACATCTTGAATATATGCCACGTAAGATTATGTTGTCGTTTGAGCACGAGTCGATAGCTGCTTCTTCGCTGCCAGCTGAAGGCCAAAGGGCTTTCCAAAGAAGTCTAGAAGCTTCTGCTTGCATACGTCCCATCTGGGTATGTCGTGTTCGTGGGTCTCGTACAATGCTAGCGCTGTGTCTCGGTGGTAGAATATCACATTCGCTAGCATTGGCTGTTTGGACCCACCAATTATTTTCACTTACACGCTCATACCGGAAAATCTTCACTGTCCGTACCATCAATCCCATTGATGTTCCCTGGGTCTCGCGACTGGGACAACACGGTCAGAGTATGCGGCAGCGCAGGTGGGCGGTCGTTCATTGTGGCGC
The DNA here is from genome assembly GCF_050947875.1 of Dermacentor variabilis. Classification (NCBI taxonomy): domain Eukaryota; kingdom Metazoa; phylum Arthropoda; class Arachnida; order Ixodida; family Ixodidae; genus Dermacentor; species Dermacentor variabilis. The sequence continues at coordinate 138,285,887 of NC_134575.1, forward strand.
TTTCGCTGTCGATCATCGTGTCAGGGTTCACGCCGCGATCGCTGCAGTGCTCCGTGTTGATACCCCGCACCTCCATTAAAATCTTGCGAGGCGGATACAAGCACGAATGTTGTTTATGCAAGGCGAATGCTCAAGGCACCAGCAGACACTAGAACATGGCGGCCGAGGCGCCCCAGCAACAACAACAGTTCTTCGTCGTCATTTCTTGCTTGCACGTCGTGTTCTGCATCGTGACAATATTATGCGGTTCCAATGCATTGTAGGTTCAGCTTCTTCCTTTTTTCGCGAATTTCGGACAAACAACGTTCGCTTTCACCTTTTATTTTTGCTTCAACCAGTGCGTGCACTTTAATTATTTTCTCCCATTATGCTTCCCATTTTCTGTCTCGTTGAACCTGCGGCAACTGCGCTTATTTTGAATCTTCCCGCATCTCTGTGTTCCACCAACTTGTCGGTTTCTGTTTTCCTTTCCACCTAACGTGTCACTTTTCTTTCCTTATTGCTCTCGTGAATATACTGAGAAGCTCATTGTATTCCCACTCTTGGCCATTTGCCAAGTTCCTTCTCAACTGTTGTGGCTTTATTTGTTATTTGTTGAGCATTTAAATTTGAACTGACCATTCTTCGCTCATTGCTTTCTTTCCCAACTACATATCCCCTCTTACAAATGATACGCTTATGGTAACTCCATGTGTTGCTATAGCCTTCCTCTTCAATGACCATTTCTCTCGACTTATCATAAATGTTTGCTGTCATCAGACAGTAACCAATGCTTGATTTCGTATGTAAAACTTGGCATCTCATCTGGCCATGATATTTAGGCCCCGTATTCACGATAACGAGGTTGCGTCACTCACAGAGATCTAGCATTAGCTTCCCGTTGTCGTCGGTTTAACCGTCTAGGTCCTCTACGTGGGAATTCCTGTCACCCAACAGGATAATTTCAGCATCATTCTCGGAACCTTTATTATGAGCACTTAGTCATTCCACCATCTCTAGGTTTTTCTTTTCGCAATTTTCCCGTGCATAAAGACGTTACGCCCAGCCAAATTTTAGTTCCACTCATCGTGCCTGCCATTCAAAGATGTTTCTGATACTTTGAATCTATTCTTTCCCATTTGGCTCTTTTATGTATGAGTATACCGACTCCACCTCCATTTTTTTCCTATTCAGTTCTGTTGCGCCCTTCACAAACATAATTCTCAATCATTGGTGGCTCTTCTAAATCTCGAAGGTACGTTTCTGTAAGGGCATACACACCTATTTGTACTCTATTTAGTTCCTTCGCAATCTCTGACTACTTTTCATTTCTGCTGCAGCCCTGCATATATATTCAGCCGCTTGCACGGCGAGCTCTCTTCTTTCTTCTTTTCCACCTTTTCCTGCTGTTGATGGCGATACTAATTTTTTTTTAGGTCTGAGCGCCTATGAGCCCCCCCAAAAAAAGCAACTACGCGAGCACGAAGTCGCAAGCCCACTTCTCGCCAAAGCATGTGATTGAAGTGGACCCAGTCTCGTGGAAAACCACCATACATTCTCACTTCCCTGTTTACTTCTACAACCTCAAAACCTTTCTCTCGGCACAAGCTCCACTTCTACCTGATTACCAGCCACAATTGCGATTTGTACTTTACTATGACGTGCAGCTAGCTCCGACACCATGCAATCTGCAGGGAGGGTACGTCTCGCGCAAGTCGTCTACAGCCTTTGTGAACGCTGGGCAAGTTCTTCCCCTTTTATGTTCAGCAAGTCATTTAGCCCACCTGCTACTACTACAAGATTCCATCCGTGGGCATTTTCTGCGAGCTTTCTTATGCACGCTGCATGACAAAACCCAATGTCCGCCCTAGAAATGTCCCTACCGCCACTCTTTTATCACCTTTCACCTTCTCCACAATTGCAGATTTACCCGCCGTGGTTGCTCAGTGGCTATGGCGTTAGGCTGCTGAGCACGAGGTCGCGGGATCGAATCCCGGCCACGGCGGCCGCATTTCGATGGGGGCGAAATGCGAAAACACCCGTGCACTTAGATTTAGGTGCACGTTAAAGAACCCCAGGTGGCCGAAATTTCCGGAGTCCTCCACTATGGCGTGCCTCATAATGAGAAAGTGGTTTTGGCACGTTAAACCCCATAATTTAATTTTTTTTAACAATTGCAGATTCTCACGTGGTAGTGACTTGGACTGACACAGTAGCAAGACTGTAAATGGCGAAACTAAATCTTTATTTGGCGAGCTTGTATCCTCAACAGCAAGTTACACTTACACAGCGATAGCAAGAGCAAGTTACGCAAAGATAGTGGCGAACACAGTCGGCGATCGTCGGAAATACGATCAGCGCGTCCAGCGCATCGGCTTTTATACATCAGCCGTCGAACGTTCCAGAGTAATCTCTGGGACCCACGTGTCTTCCACGAAGCTCTACACAATCGCGTCATGCATACATACATTCAGATTACACAAAGTTCGGTGACAGACAGCCGATGGAACCACCAATAACATTCCAGAAACTTCCGATACAAACAGGCGCGTCCTGCACTGTGCGATAACATTTGTTACGTGGTGAAACCTGGCCGCGCGATAAAGATAAACAAGTACATGTGTCAATACCCCCCTCTAATAAAAGCATCGACCCGATGCTTCAAACAAACGAAAGTAAAAAACAACAACACTCGTAGCAAAGAAACAAGAAAATAAGGAAGTTTCTCAGCGTGCGTAAAAGGGTTTAAGACGCACCACGTGGACCACTTCAGATCGTGCGCAGCGCCGCTGTGAATGCGAAATGCTGTCTGGCACGACCTCACAGTCCTATTCGCCAATACATCGGATGATCTTGTAGGGTCCGAAACAGCGTCGCAATAGTTTCTCACTGAGTCCTCGTCGGCGTATCGGGGTCCAAACCCAAACGCAGTCACCGGGCTGGTACTCGACTTAGCGTCGTCAGAGGTTGTAATAATAATAATAATAATATTTGGGGTTTTACGTGCCAAAACCACTTTCTGATTGTGAGGCACGCCGTAGTGGAGGACTCCGGAAATTTTGACCACCTGGGGTTCTTTAACGTGCACCTAAATCTAAGCACACGGGTGTTTTCGCATTTCGCCCCCATAGAAATGCGGCCGCCGTGGCCGGGATTCGATCCCGCGACCTCGTGCTCAGCAGCCCAACACCATAGCCACTGAGCGAGAGGTTGTAGTGTCGGCTGTCGGTACGCTGCTTACTGGTTCTTGAACCGTAGGCGGAGAGCTGTCCGGCTTCTTCGGCGTGCTGGAGATAGGTGACAACGTCAAGATTCTCTTCGTCGGTGACATGTGGCAACATGATGTCGAGAGTCGTCGTCGGTTTCCTGCCGTAAACCAGCTTGAACGGTGTGATCTGTGTTGTTTCTTGCACCGCCGTGTTGTAAGCGAAAGTTACGTACGGCAGGATGACATCCCAGATCTTTTGTTCGACGTCGACGTACATTGATTTGCTAGCTTGTCAGCGAGAGCTTTCCATTCTAGCGCTCTTTCTAGTGGAATGCCGCGCACACAAGGTGTTCCATATCCCATAGACTAAACCCTTCGCTGCAACACGGACCTCAAGCCAGACTTCACAGGGGCGAAACGTATACAGTAAACTCTCAGTTATACGAACGTCGGTTTATCGAATATTTCAGAATTACGAACTTTTAAAAAATCCCCGGCAGTTTTCTTATAGATTCTATGCAAAAACGTTTCACTTAAACGAATTTTTTAACAGTCAATATTTCAGTTTAACGAACACGCTCAGAGGACCAAGGCTTGCACTGCACTGCACTGCAGGCGCAACCGATGCCCGCCCTCATCAAGCCGCCGCTTCAGCGGCAATTTAACGTCGCTGGCGCTACAGCGCCCCTGGGGCAAAGCGGCGGCGCGGAAAACTAACCGCAACGAGGCATGGCCTCCGAGATCCCCCGCACAAAACAAGCAAGCATGTAATCGCGGAAGCCATTAACAAAGTAACATCGTTGGCGCTTACAACGCCGCCAGAGCAAAGCGGCGATCTGTCCCACCAAAAACCACGTGGTGTGTGTTTTTTTCCGACCGGCTAGACGTGGCATGGTCGTCGTCTCTTTCTTTCCAGTCTCGTCGCTTCCGCGTGTGCACACAAACGACCCATATGGTGTGTGTTTCATTGATATGTACAAATTCCATTTCACACATTTCTAACACTATGGTTGCCATGTCTTTTGCTCCATGAATTGCACTTCAAACTTTTGACTCTGTATGCCATGTCTTATGTTTGTCTAGTGAATATTCAGTTTAGTGAACTTTCAGTTAAGTGAACTATTTCCTTCGGTCCCTTGAAGTTCACTGTGTTCTGTGTCGCTCGTGATTGGGAATTGCCTTCATGGAAGCTTATTCAGCAATAATTGGCATGGCTGACAGTCCCACATGAAATGGTCGTGGATGCGATAACATTGACCGCCTATTGTGCCCTGTCCTCAATTTGAAGCCCACAGACAATCCATGTGCAATGCATTCTGGAAACTGGATTATGCTTCTGTGAGTAAACATATTACTAGAACACCGTTCTCACCGATCATCGGCTCAGGAGGCAGTGCAAGCACTCTTGTACTTTCTGAGAACGTCTGGCTTGTACAAGCGCTGAGAAGCCCATTAAGTACGAAGCTTTCTCTTTCCAGCCACCATCAGTCTTTAAGCTAGGGTGTTGGAATCATGGAGTAGTGAAGTTTCTGTATAAAATTGAATACGGACATTTTAGAAAACGAACGCTGGAATGTCTAACAGAATATTGAACACTTTCTTATCTTTTATAAAATCCAAACATAGTTTGGGACTAGCTTGTATAAGAAAACGACATATCTATTGACTATCTGTCACATGTAGTCCTAAGACGACTGAGGAAATCGTAAGCGATAAGCAAATGTTTTTAGTTGTCTGGAGCACTGAGACAATGTGAACAGGTAGACGGTTGTGTTCATCAAGCAAGATGTGGGTACCAAATCGCTGCACATTGTTTGAAATGGGCGCCAACATGGTAAGACTGCCCGAACAATAAAATACTGATCCCATCTCTTTTGGGAAGTTTCTGACTCTGTGTTTCGAAGTTCGCTGGATAACGGGAGAACTTATTAGCGATGTCTAAACGTGATTTGATGCAGATATTTTCACTTGTTCACGCGAATTCCGCTCCCTCCGTGATTATGTGTCACCCATGCAAAATACGCAGATATGAATAACTCCGAGAGCATGAGGCAATGTGGTGTCGTAAACTGGTCGTTGATGGCATTTTCTCATGAAGTTTATGCTCAGAACCTCGCTAACGAATGTGTAAAGCTTTAGCGTCAGGTAACAAGCTTACTGATAAAAGGTGTTGACACTGTAATAACAAGTTGTGCATCACACGTTAAGCACATCAGCAATTAAAATTCCAGGGCACCTAAACGCTTTCTATAAGTTGTCAACGTAAACTTGACGGCTCAGAATTAGTATGTAAAACAAGGCCGCTTAGTGGTCCTTCGAGTCTGGCGCTACGAGTAATGTACCATAGTGGTGCGTGCTGCCCAAGCCAACAAGCAGCAGCCTGCGGTCCCAAGCCGCATTTCACCGACGTCCTGCGCGACGAGATACTCTCCCCTTAATCACCCTCTGCTCCGTCAAGGTGCGCTCGTCCCGAGAGCGAGGATGACGTGGCGTCGTGGCGATGTCTTTTGTCCCCTCACGAAACACCCTGCGCGCTCGGGCGGCAGGAGGTGGTGTTCGCTTTCGCTCCGTCGAGGCGCGCTCCTGCAGTGACGCTGCAGCCAATGGGTACTACATCGAGGTGGGCTCGTGAAGTGGCGTCGCAGCCAATGGCCCAGCCAGTTTAGGTTCCATTTCGCTGCTACAGATAACGCATGCCGGCTTTTGTGCTGAATGAGCCAGTTGACGCTTTCGTATAAAAAAAATCTTGTACCTATAATCTAGCTTCCATAGCTCCTTTGCGCCTTAATGGGAAATATTTTTAGCCACAACCTAGGGGGGAGGGGAAGTCATTAGATACTCAATGAGTAACCTGTATGGACGCAACTTTCATCTTCTTTTTAGTAAAAATATGTTTTCATTCACACACTATAATTTACGCGATGTAATTATTCATCCTTGAAGGAATTTAGCTTGCAGAGCGGCGTCGTTTTGTGCACATTTTTGCTTTCTAGTCTTGGATTGCAAGCGGACTGTTGCTGCGCGCCGTCTACTGTTCATTTGTCTTGAGCAGGAACTGAGGCTTTCCAGGCCGACGATGGCTAGCGCGTTCTCTTCCGTCTCCTGCGGAACAAGCACCGTCGTCTTCATCTTCGTCGGTGGTGGTGCTGACCATAGCATCACTACTGGCAATATCTGAGACGAACAGCGTGGTAGGAAAGTATAACTGTGGAACTTCTTATGTACTCACGTGTAGCGGCCCGACTGGTAATATTGTCGAAATTTATATATTTTCGTTGTGAGGTTCAATTTCACTTTGTAAATGCACTTGTGGACATATGCGCCAGCACCACTTGTAAAGCTTCGTTGCTGGATCCATATTTTTTCGCTAGTGTTCAAAGCCTACAAAAGAACGTAGAATTTCTAGCATTATCGCGCTTGCTTCAAACATGGTAGGTAATTATTCCGAAGAGCGAAAGTACTCTGAAATCAATGCCATCGTCTTTATCAGTCGGAAGACTGTTGTCTATATCACTTCATTTAGCAAAAGATGGCGCATACATGTCTGTGTTATAAGGTGTGTTGCTAGTCTATCCTACGTTCCTTTCAGGTAAATACTGCTGCTGAGCCATTTGTTGCATGCTAGTCGGTCAGCAGGACATAACAATTTCTAAAGTATTGGAGGACGTACTCGTAGCTATCAGGTGGGAAATAATAATATTTGGGGTTTTACGTGCCAAAACCACTTTCTGATTATGAGGCACGCCGTAGTGGAGGACTCCAGAAATTTTGACCACCTGGGGTTCTTTAACGTGCACCTAAACCTAAGCACACGGGTGTTTTCGCATTTCGCCCCCATCGAAATGCGGCTGCCGGGGCTGGGATTCGATCCCGCGACCTCGTGCTCAGCAGCCAAACACCATAGCCACTGAGCAACCACGGCGGGTTCAGGTGGGAAAGGAGTCATTCGTAATTTCTGCTTGGCCTGAAACAAGTTCATATAGGGTGTAAAGAAATAGAACAAGCTTGCAATGACAATCAGATGGGTTTATAAGGGAACAGTTCGAACGTATAGGGGTCCGGCACACAAACACCCTCACATGTAGGGTCAACGTGCGTCCATACTTGACCAACGTAGTCCAATAATATTACTGAAATGGCCCACATACAATGCACTTCTGAGGGCATACTGCGCTTGAAGAGAGCAATGTATGCTTAATACGGAAACCAAAGCGACTTTCGAATCCGTGCTTCACGCCGCGGGAACCATTAGGTGCTGCAAAAAAGCTTATGAGCAATATAGCGAGTGATTCGGTTACCTCCATACGGCGCCGTAGTGATGCAATACTTCAAGTCACTTTGACATCAATGTTTTACCCCTGTCACTCCTGCGATGCAGCCTCAAAGAATGCAGCTCATTTCGAGCGTGGTAACGCTGCCAGCTTCTCCAGCCGGCTGACACACATTGATAGTCTGACGTCACGCTCTGCAGCACATCTATGAATGCTGCAGTATCCCTCGGATACAGAGCAGGATCATCACATGAGATAAAAAAAAATCCTTTATAACTGTAGGGTTTAAGCTGCACTATCTCCGGGATCGACGCGCGAAATACGTTCGAAACATACCCGATCCCGATAAACAATTGTGGTGATAAGTCGCTACGGAAAAGTTTGTCTTTATGAAATAAACTTAAACGAATTGGTCTGACGACAGGATTCGAACAAAGGACCCCTAGCTCGGAAGCTCGATCCTCCGAGAAATAGGCACGGGCGCGTGCCTAAGTAAACGAAATTGAACACCCTCACGAATTTCCCCCGCGCAAGCCGATGCGTTGTGACTCTTTGCGCGTTTTATGAACACTCTGCCCGATTTTCTGCCATCATGAATAACTGCATGTAAAGATACCGATTATTTTACTTTTATAGTGTTTTCTGAAGAACATTATTTCCATTTGCTGTACAATTTCCCTTTGCGTAAAAATTTCAATGCTAGTTGGAGGAAGACATGTATGCTTCGTTCCATGTATAGCAGTCGAAAGCTACGCAAGAAGTTCGGTCTAGAAATATTAGACAGTTTTAGTACTGCGTACCTCGCGTACGCAACGGCGTTGCGTACGTAAGATCGCTATGTTTTACAAAGTGCGCATGTGCAGAACGGAACACGAACGGTACGTGGTGCGTACGCGGCCGCTGCGTATGCACGCATCCGATTGTTGTGTGCGTACGTAGGGAGCCTTGTGTGCTGCTCTCGTGGTTTTCGTTTGTTCGGAAGAGCGCGAGACAAAAGAGTTTCGCAAAACGGCAGCGTCCAAGGCGACCAGTGGAAGGCTGTACTTTTCGATGGCCTATGATTTGGCTTTCCTGCATGAAGTGAACGCGCGGAAGCAATTCCCAGATCCTGCACGGTGGGAATGCATAGCCAAAATAGGAACTTTGTTTTGAGAAAGTGTTCAGTGTGTGCTGTTTGCGCGAAAGGCTCGACCTGCTTTTGGCGCAGTTCGTCGCAAATAACCGTGCCAGCCTCAGAAAGCTGGTACTCGGTTTTTATTTTTCTCGATATGATTCGTGCATTTCTTCCGCATTAAAAGTAGGGTCTCTTAAAGGCCTAAATATAGTTCGACGAAGCGGGAACACGCCCACACGTTACATCACGCTAGCGAGATCAACAGCGTCTAGATCGACCGACAGTTCGACGTACTGGCGGACGCGGCCAATGTGCCCCGACGCGCCCGGCGTCTAACGCTCGCCTTCTTACGTACGTAGGCATCTCGCAGTACGAAAAGCCCTAACGCGACACACGCTCCTACGTTCAGCAAAGCACTTGCGTGCTGCGTATGTATAATCATGACGCAGTACTAAAACTGTCTATTATCACTCCGCGCGTACCATCCACGCCTCGCTGCGCGCCAACAGCGTTCACTTGCCCGAGCACCGCCGACGGGCTCCTTGCGACGGCTTGCAAATAAAAAACCCGAAAAAGACAACCAAACTAAAAATTATTTAAAACAACGTATTAGCAGTCGCATATTGCAGTGTGTTTCTTTCTAAGGAATCAAAGCAGTTTCATTCAATATTGACCCAATATAAGAAAACGTTGGGCACAGTTGCGGTCAATAAAATTCGAGCTATATCCAAGTGCGAACGAAGAAACTGCAAGAAGTCTCTCAAGCATCCACAGCGTTGACAGCTATCTGTGGAACGAAAAATAGGCGTGTTCATGTTTCAGTCGCAGAGGCTGCTGCGCAGAAGAAGTTGTATGCTAAGATCTCATGTTTGAGAACTTTGCGTGCTGGAACGAATTGTAAAACAGCCTAAGAATACTATGCAGACCAGGCAGACGTTGAGGGCTTGTGCCATCGTGTTCTCGGACATTGTAGCCCTCGTAAGGTGGCCAGAAGATTACCTGCCGATGAGTGATTTCCACAACGAAGAACCGCGTCCCTCACATCGCGCAAACATGCGTCCGTGTTTTGTCAGCACGCTGGCCAAGAAGCTCCAGCGAAGCGCTAATTGCAGTGAAGGAAAGCGGGCCCGTATGCGCGAAAAGACCGCACTTTTAGTTCGGACGCAGCCGGGGGCGCCCACACGTAGCGCTGCGGTAATATGTGACGGAGGCTAAGCGACAACGATCCGGCCAATAAACAAAATTTAGCGCTTGTCCCCGTGTGTCTTTTTTCTTGGTGAATATGTTTTAGTTCGCGCTGCCATAACCTGATGTGTGACAATGTCGACAAAACCCTGCAGTTCAGTGGCTCCAAGTGAACGCACACATAGCGCCCGCACGCAGCATGCCCCCCGTGAGAATGCTGCAGTAACGTAATGCGAGGTCAGCAGAACGTGACAACTCCGAGAAAGCGGCTCGCGGTCATCAAGTTTTATTTTCCAAGCGAAGCTTCTACTGGGTCACAAGCGGCATTGTCGTGGTCATGCAAGATTCTAGATGCTCCCAGAGCAGAGCAGCTACAGGAAAGGGCAGCTTGATGAGTTTGCAGCTGGGCTGGCACCGGATCGTAGGTCATTAGCAAGAATTTCAGCTGCATAGGCGCGCCACGAAGAAATGAAAGCGTAGGAGATGCCCGACCAGCACAGACGTGTTGGAGAACGTGCGGCGGAAATCACGTGGTGTTTTTCGCAAAGGAGCACTGGGACTGTTTAACCCAACATCAACGTTGCCATAGCAACCAGACCCTTGAAGCTTTCGTTGATGTTTTCAGCCTCTGAAAAGTGAGATCATACTTTTCGCCCCGTGTCTTTCTCGCAGCACATTCTGTTCGCGAAACAAGCAGACTTTAGAGTGTGGCGTGCAAGCTTGAAAGTTGTGTTTTGGGTTAGTGAGTGTGAGTGTCAGCCAGCAGCACAGACACCCAAATATCCACTGCGCGGGTCTTCGTCGTCTTCTTCAGCGTGCCACGGAAAAGCACAGGAATGCACCTGCTTTCCTTAAACTGTTAAAGTAGTTTTGTAGGCTTTGTTCTGATGTGCGTCGGAAGTACACACTTCCGTCGGCTCGCATCGATGCTACTTCAAAGCTCGCGCCTATCTGCTCCGACGACCTGATTGGAGGCGCGAAGGGGGATTCCACACCGACATGGCTGCATTTCGGGGTTCAAAAACGCGTGTCAGGGGTTCTCCTATATTGCTTTTTTTTTTTCCTCTATGGCGCGCGCTCACGCCGCATGCGCAAAGAATCAAAGCCGTTTGGCTTCCGCCGGGGATGGAAAGGGCAGGAAAGGGTTTCGCGCGGGCTGCGCCGGCTCCATTTCCGTTCAGGGCCGGAAAATGGATGGGATGGCCACGCGTTGTGCGTTTTCCCGGGCAACGGGCAGCGCTCGACGAGCGGCGACGAGAACTCGCCCGTAGAAGCCCGCCGTCGGCGCGCCGATCCAGCCATTAGAGGCACCCAAGCCCAGGCAATCCGACAGCAACGAGAAGATCCCGAGCTGAGGGAGTGGGAGGCCGAAGCAATCCGGCAGCGTAGCGTTACCAGTGGCTTACTTAACCGTGATGAAGGTCAGGTGCATGCAGGACAAGCTTCGCTTACCCCCATTTTCCGGCAGGTGAAGGGCCAAGCGCGAGATACATGGTGCGATCTGTCGTACGGCGCGTCGTGTGAAACTTGCCGCATGTGGCGATTCGGGACACATGGTACGAATGAGCGAGCGGCACGTAGCTCCGCCAAGAACCGGCGCCCCTGCATGGGAGCTCGGAATGCAGCGTTACTTCGAACAGAAAATGAAAGAAAACGCATTTGCACAGCTCTCTTGTTTGAAACAAACGATGACAATATAAGCACGTATATGCGAACACCATAGGCGTGTTTCCGCAAGGCCGCGTTCGCAGTGTCGGCTCCGTTGACAGCCGCCGATGGCTAGGAACCGACAGGCACAGCTCGCTCGGCCATCGAATCCGACACCGGTGGTGCTTGTGACACGATCGCTTGCAGCTCGTATAACGAAGCGCCTATGTTAGTCGGCACAACGTGTACACAGTCATGTCATGCTTAAATTGCAGCACATTTGATTTCATCGCCACCGACGGAAGCGAACGAGCATGTCGGGCGAGCTTGCGATCGCTGGGTGACAGTGTAGGCCTAGCTCGCCGACCGTCTATCCGGGGACGAGAGCGCTTGCGATGCGTCCTCAGCTAGTAATAAAGCGCCTAAATTGGTCAGCACAATCAATGTCTTAATATTTGTGTTGCTCTTACGAGAAAATGCGATTAGCTTTCCCGATGCCTTAGTGGCGATGAGTAAACACGTCACTATGGCGAGAGTAGAAATTACGCCAACGATTTACTATTTCGCACAAGGTTTTATAACACGCACTATTTCGAGGTCACTTTATTCTAAAAGTTATTTCGTGTCAGAAACAAATTGTAGCTGATTGATGTGCCGCCATCAGCGGCGAAAGAGGCCAGCGTTTCGACCAGAGAGAAAAAAAGAAAAAACAGGCATGATCGGAGCGACGAGGCGCTCGCTCGCCGGCCCCGCCCCGCCGGGTCTACACGTGGCCATGACGTGAAAGCTACCGGCGCTGTCATTGGCGGCGGTTGTCCAACCGATGCGGCAGTCGCACGACAATATTCAACAAGTTGGTCGCGTGCGCTGTGTATGCTGCACGGCGCCGCATGCGGTGGATGTTGAGTGCGGCTGCCGATGCGAATTGTCGTACGACGGATCGCACCCAAAATCGCACCATGTGTCTCGGGCATCAGTAGTTTCTTTTTTTTTATCATTTGTCTACACACGCCACAGCACGCGTGTTTACATACCTTACGGTTACTGCACTTCATGCTGGCGATATAGCTACGAACCTTACACTTCGTATAATATTCTAACATGTTGCTGTTGATTTCATTGCTTCTCTTTTATGGCGAGACTTTTGTATTTTTAACGACTTCACTGCGCAGTTACAAGCTCCAGCAGTGCCAGTTCGCACGCTCAGCCACAGCGCAGCACTCGGTGCTTCCGGAAACGAACGCCAAAGAGCCGATGCTGCACAGGTCTCCTATTTTTTGTGTTTGCATGTCATTCTTTCGCTGCTGGTGTTAAGCAACGCTTGCTATGATCGCATTGCGAATGCCCAATACTTTAAGTTTACGGCTGACGTGCCAGCACCCCGACGGCGAGAATGAGCGGTGTAACGGCCTAGTTGCAAAACTGGTGCGTGAGTCGGTGAGACAGAAAAATATAGGGTACCGCGATATTGTCAACAGGTTGTTAGAAACTACTTCAATTTTGATGTTAACCGCATTCTCGGCATTTCTCCGGACATGTTCGAGGGCCGCGTATGAAGGCTGTTCTGGGATTTTCTAGCTGCGCCTTTTGTGATGCCTTTACACACTTTTCTCGATTTTTCAGTGGTCACAGAGACGCAATATGTTATCAATGTGGTCAGCCGACCATGAAAAGTGAATGACAAGAGAAGCATTGAAAGGAGCTGAATGCATCCCCGCAATGTACCGGCCCTGGCTTTGCTCATGTGTATTGGTGCCGTTGCTGAGGATTATTGGTGCGATTTCTGTCCTATTTCATGTAGCGTATACTGTGCGGTGGCATCGGAGCTCGTCTGCACCTTCGTTGCTTCATTGACGATCCCGGCTGTCAAGAAAGTTAAAGAATTGGGCCTAAAAGTTACGTGCACTTCGTGAAAAAAAATTGTGTCTTGCAGAAGCTGCCGCATTTGAAAAGTTGAGATAAGCAACAAAGTGCAGCACTACCGGAACTAGTTCGCAAAGTGCAGGCCGATTGAGTGAGCCTATTCTATTTTTCGTAGAGCCTTAGAGTACCCGGACAAGTGAAAAAAATTAATGCGCGCTAACGAGCACTCATTACAGTAAAGTAGCAGCCACGTAAAAATGTTTTAACGAAACCCGCTGTAAACAAAACGCAGCATAGCGAAGTATACCTAAATAAAGTTTTAATTTGTTGCCCCATCGGGGAGCGCCACTTCTAGAAGCAATAACATCTACATCCAAAAAGTTGATTTCACATGTCCACATGCAAATTCCTACTACGCAAAATTACGGAAGATATAGTAAGCATAATAATTTACCAGCTATGACCTGATGTTTCGCTGCAAGGGCTACTATGGAAACGCTTTTTTTTTTCTCTGAAAGTGTGCGGCATAGGCTAGGTGGTGTTTCTCGATAGTGCAAATCACAGCGCTCAACCAGATAATGGAGAGAGCAAGGGGTGAAGAAAACCTGACTTTGAAAAGTTGAGTTCCTTCCTACATCCCTGTGGTTTACCGTGACCTAGTCGTCGTAGGTGGGTTTTGAAGCTGATCCTCTTATGGAGCTTTGTGCAGATGTGCTTTACTGAAACATTGCCCTTCTAGTGAGCACGCCCTCTTCTTCACCTGTGTTGCCCTCACTGAGTTGAGAAGGTAATCGCTGTTGGGAAGGCTGACCTCTTGAGGTGAGGGGAAAACTTGCAACTTCGCTGAACTGACCGTAAATGCTAGGCTTGCGATTCAAGCCGCTAAAAGTTACGGGCGAGTGATTAGAACTTTTTTCGGCAATGAATGCAAACGGAAAAATGGCAGCCCGCCAATTTATGCAGCCCCAGCTCTCGCGACAGCGGTGTTCATGGTGTGGTATTTCTTGTCAGTGTTCCGACAACAGCAGTTTCTTGACACTCGGCCCATGGCCACGTCCGCCCATTTTGACTGTCTCTTCACAGCTACATTTTATATGGATAGGAATTACATGGACACTCAAGGTCAATTCCCTCCGTAGTTGTAACCGTCGCCGTGTTGTTACACACAATGTTCAAGCGCTATCAGAGCTCGGCATTGCGTCGCATGCTGTACACGGGAGTGAAAGGGTACAGAGAAAGTTGGCTGCGTGATCCACCGATTTCGCGCACACAATGGGGGCAGGCGGGAAGGAAGCATGCCGTCTTCAACCGCGCGCACGGCAGCAGGGTTTAGGGGAGAAATGGGGAAGGTGAGGGGACGTTTTAATCAGGCAGCGATGCAATTTTCTACGCCCACAAGCTCTTGCGACTCGAACACGCGCGTCAAACAATTGTGTGGAGTCGTTGGAGGGAAGATAACATCCGTACTTACACCCGCTGTACGCATTGTAGAAATTATAAACAACATGAACCTCAGAGAAATCCGTGAGTTTCAGACCCCAGGCCTACGCTTTTTAAAGCGGAGCATTTTTCCCCTCTTTCTTCGACTGTCCCATTTCTGGTACCGTTGTCTGGCACACTGCGTCGGTGAGTAGCTGAGAACTTGCATATTGTATATCGCAATGAAGGGGAAAGAGTCTAGGAGACCTGTGCAACAAGAGGTCCCTCGGCGTAGCCACGATGGCCTTTGGAACTCAAATTGCATTTGCTGCATTAGCCTACAATGTAAAATAATTTACAGCCTAAAAAGTGAAAAAGGGTGTAAATGCGTCTATAACTCACACCTTTAGGGTTTCCATTATTTAGATAACATCCTAAAGGTGTCAGTTATAAACACATTTACACCCTTTTTCACTTTTAAGGGTGTAAATTAGTTTACAGTGTATGGAACTTCCTGGCAGTCTACGCATGTCCTCTGGACGGCTGTATTTACGCGTAAGTGCCCCCAAAATGGCATTGGAGAAGCTGCAGCGCTTACCTTTGTACTCACGTGGAAGAGCCCACAGAAAAGATGGAATAGTACAGAGGAGATAGCGGGATGACACAGCGAATATGTAAAGCCAATGCAATCCTAAAAAGCGTCAATAACAAGGTTGCCAGTCTTCGGTCATGACAACTTGTATCATGGGAAGGTTGCGAGAGAGGGGAAAGGCGCCGTCAGAAAGCATGATAGGTTTGCGGTCTTCTAAGTAAGAAAATGTAACTGCTAGATATGGTTAAAGTCGCGGACAAAGAGGAAAAAAGTCATTTCAAGGCGCTGTACGGCATATTTCCACTATTACTGATAAATGAACACAGTGCTAGCTTGCCCGCGCGGTCAACTGACCCAGGACATGCAGACGCAAAATTTCATTGAAAACACCATGGCGTCAAGGTCACGGAGAGAGATAAAGCGGTCCCCAAGACAATAATAGGCACGCAAACCACAACTTCAGCCCCGATGCGACATGTCGTGTGAGGCGATAATAGTACTAAGCTTCTTGCAGGCTATACGAACAATGGCGCAGAACAACGCCTCGTACAAACACGTTTTCCTTTGTTCTCAGCATTGCGTAGACAAACGCAAGTGATGTACGCAAGGTAAGATGTAACAACACACTACGACGGCCGTATACCTTGCACTTTACCACTAAATAACCAATCAACGCAAACAAAAGAAAAAGCTTCGCTTGAATCGTTTCCCAGAGTGTGTAGGGTACGTATACTTTTACATCTAGCCTTTCATGCACGATAGATAAACAAACTGGAAGTTTATAAGCAAGAGGGATGTACGATGTGCATAGCTCAGGCAGCATGCGAACACCTTTGATATTCCACTTGTTTCACCAAACAACCCACAGTGTTGGAGAGCAACCTTCCCCAAGCCATCATTATACGGTATGTGATCAGAAATTGCCAAGTGAATAGCCGTAAATCATCAATAAACGTCGGTGGGTGAGGGAAGAAAACTTCACTTCAAAAATCGGCAGCAACCTTCTCGAGCCTGTGCTGTATTGCCAAAATACTCCGTACTTTCGATTTACCTTCGTCGTCCACAGACGCTTCCTCGCAAACCTCATCGACGCCTCCGAAACCATAACTCAGGTAACCAGCATCATCCGTGAAGTCACCATCACCAGCTCGCACCATACATACGGATTATGTGGACTCCGGGGTATGAGTCCTTACGTGGCAGTCAGCAAGCACCCAACAACCGCCCAACAAATGTTATCGCACAGCGCAGGACACGCCTGCATGTATCTCAAGTTTCTGGAATCTTTTCCATGGTTACATCCGCTGTCTGTAACCGAACTTTGTGTAATCTGATTGCATGTATGAGCGACGCGAATAGTGTAGAACTTTGTGGAAGACACGCAGGTCCCAGCGATAACTCTGGAACATTCGACGACTGATGTATAAAAGCACACGCGTTTGACCCGCTGATCCGCTGATCAGATTTTCGACGATCGCCGACTGTGTTCGCCGCTGTCGCCGTTCTTTCATCATCATCAGCAGCAGCCGGGTTACGCCCACTGCAGGGCAAAGGCCTCTCCCATACTTCTCCAACTACCCCGGTCATGTACTAATTGTGGCCATGTTGTTCCTGCAAACTTCTTAATCTCATCCGCCCACCTAACTTTCTGCCGCCCTCTGCTACGCTTCCCTTCCCTTGGAATCCATTCCGTAACTCTTAATGACCATCGGTTATCTTCCCTCCTCATTACGTGTCCTGCCCATGCCCATTTCTTTTGCTTGATTTCAACTAAGATATCATTAACTCGTGTTTGTTCCCTCACCCAATCTGCCCTTTTCTTATCCCTTAACGTTACACCTATCATTCTTCTTTCCATAGCTCGTTGCGTCGTCCTCAATTTAAGTAGAACCCTTTTCGTAAGCCTCCAGGTTTCTGCCCCGTACGTGAGTACTGGTAAGACACAGCTGTTATAAACTTTGAGTTCTTTGAGTGTAGCCTGTTTTTGAGGGCACAAGTTCGCCCAATAGAACGCTAGTTTCGTCATTCCCATTTTTCCTGCTTTTTTCACCGTCACTACTACGTGAGAGTATTTTTTCAAGTACACTGGGTCCTTCGATAAAGCCGCATGTCAGCACTATATCTGGTATGGCGCCTTTACTGGCATAGGAGCTTTACAATAGGAACCTGTACAATAGGTGGGCACTCGTGCATCTGTATTCCTCTGATGAGACTATAGGGAACAACGATATTCTTTGCTTGTTGATGAGTGTGAAGAACAAGAAACCGACATCAAAAGCAGCAGCAACAGTCGTTGCTGCGTCTCGGGTATGGCAGCCTATTTTAGATTTGTTATAGAAGTGAAAAATATTGTTCGTAAAAGAAAACTGGTTCTGTGAGACTGTACGGTGTGCCATTCGATACGGTTTTTTTTTATGTTTCTGCCTAAAAGGGGGGGGGGGGGGGGGGGGTTTAAGCTTTAGCTGCGCGGAGAAAGCGCCTCTAATGTCTGCACGACAGGTGAACAAGAACTGAAATGGCGTGTGTCTGTCGACATGGTAAATTATTCGCGGATAATCACCTCGTGGGATATAGTTTTTGCTATTGCTTTAAAAGTAGTATTGTTTATCAATGAAACTTTCGCGTGACGCAGCGGCAGGGTATTGGGCTTGAGTTCTGTCGGTAAGACGTTCGCAGAGTGAGGGTGATATATTTCAGTTCTTAATTTTTTATTGCCCTAGTGTGTTTTTTTTTTACTTTCTATTTAAAATGGTATATATAATAGAAAGGCATCTTGCTTTTTCCTTTTTTTTTTGCTCTAGAGCTGCTTTTGGCGTCAGCACCCAGCACTTCCCCGAATGCCGCGTCATTCTCGCGCTCGATTAAGCAGCGCGACACTTAAGCCATTATCCGAGATGCCACTTGGTACTAAAACCCAGTAGCATTTGGCTTTGCACTAAAGATACCAGTAGTTTGCATAGACACTATAACTGCGGTGGCCGCTTCGCTCCAGAAAATTACCGTGGTTTGAGAGAACTCTTTACCCAAGCAGACAATATTTTGCGTGAGTACGCGCTCAACTAACCATCTGGCTGGTACAATTCTTTGTACTTCTGAAGCCCGCATTTGCGTCAAGGAACAGCGAATAATAAAGAAAGGAAATTTAGAGCACATCCGAGAGCATCGTTTTAAAAATGAACAGACACAATTATTGTAAATATCCGTCGCTGCGTGGCCTGGCTATTTGCAGCTGTGCGCCGTGCAGGCTCGCAGACAGATAACAAATGCCGGGTGTGCGCAATCATCGAGCGAACTGCGTAGCAGATGGCATTCAAGGAGTAAATTGCTTCGCACGCTTGCGCACACGCTTCCTCCAAGCCCGCCGCAGCTATAAGACGTTTAGCATCGGTGTGGTCACGCTCGTGCGAAATGTTTTCAGAAATTTGGAAGCGCATGTCTTGTGCTCACAAATAAGCCTATGGAAGTGAAAGACAGCACAGTTCACTTCGAGTGGTACGCAAACGAGAGTGAAGCAAATCCGCTGTGCGGCGGCAAGAAAATTTTGCAGTCCTGGTTATAACGGGTTGAATGAAAACGGTGGTAAAGGAAATTCTTCGTTGTCGTTTTGTTTGTTTGTTTGTTTGTTTGTTTGTTTGTTTGTTTGCGAAACTATTGCGTAAAGCATCTCAGGCTGACTATCGAGATTAATGCGAGTTGCGGCGAAAATGTAACGACACACACTATTGCCAGCAGCGAAAGGTGTCATGTGTATAAAGCCGCGCTTCTCACTAACGCTACTTTATAGCCACGCCGCGTCACCTTGCCGCGCTGCCGCTAGGTCCCCCTCAGTTTGTGGTACATGGCCAGTGGTATACTGGAACAACAAACGTTGTCCTCCCAAGTAATGTTTTCTTGTTGTAAGATTCTATTCCTATGCATTGTTTCCGTCATCAGACCAAGAAATAAACTGTTGTAGTTTAAATTGTCTTGCGCTATTTCCGACCACACATCAGTGGAAGAAAATTGATATTTTGTACAGGCCATAAGAAATTGACTTCTAAACTTTCCTGAGCCTAGATGGACTGTGTTCATCTTGAAGCGGACATAAAAGATGATGATGATGATGATGATGATGATGATGATGATGATGATGATGATGATGATGATGATGATGATGATATGCATCAGTTAGACAATGGCAAGTTGATGGGGCCGGAGACTATCATACCCAAAGTGCTTCACCTGTTTCCTAATGCGCCTGGCATAGGAGAGCACGATGGTTTCTGGCACATTCGCAGTAAGGTTTGCAGACATTCAACTGGGAGATCGTGACGAAATATGTTGAAAGATCATGTGAAATCTCATTCATGCCAGTAAAACAACGCGAAGTATTGGTCACCACGAGATGAGCTCGTTCTGTGGAATCACACTGTTAGACGCTACGAATTTGTGCACGTAGCTTTTGCAGAACTATAAATAATAATAATAATATTTGGGGTTTTACGTGCCAAAACCACTTTCTGATTATGAAGCACGCCGTAGTGGAGGACTCCGGAAATTTTGATCACCTGGGGTTCTTTAACGTGCACCTAAATCTACAGAACTATAAAAGCAAAGCCTTGGCGAGCACGAGACTCAATTATTTTTATCAGCGATTTACTACGCTCAAGAATAGTGGCAGGAAACACAGCAAGGGAACCTATCAGTATAATTAGCCTTCTGGACAGAAATATTAGCCAAACTTATAGTTATATCGACAAAGAAGCTGCATTTATAAGCAAATAGTCTCAGCAGCGGGGTGACAGCTATGGAATCACGCTGCGATGCTGTGCTACATGCCACCTGTAGTGAGTCGTAATGGTCGAGAGGTGGATCCGAGAAATAAAACAATTGAAGTCAAAGTACACGGGCTTCGAAAGTGGCTGGAAACGGGACATAAAAGTAGTGGTAGCCCACCATAATGGGACGCATGCAATTAGCAGCGGGTGAAGCTATCATTTCTAGCAGAAACTGTGCACTTTTTCATGATCGCGCGCGCCCTATCATGAAAGCGATCTCCAGATGGCGGTGTTGTGTTCTCGCCACTCAGTTTGCATTGAAGCGATAGACAGCACGAAGGTCACTTTGCTCGCTGCTCGTGCAACGATTCCTCACGCTAGCGTTTGGCAAAAAAAGTACGTGTTGATCGAGTCCGATGAGTTCGTGTCTGCCTGTGCACGTTGACACCATGCTTGTAAGTTTAAGTTGTAAGCTAGTGTTTCCAAGTTTATATGGACGAAAAAACTGCTACCATTACTTCGTATAGCTGCCTACTAAGTTGCCATCGATACTTCGCGTTTCGGGTGAAACTGCGGCATTTTTGTCCGTACATCGCCTGCAACAATGCTCCCAGGACCGTCTCCAAAATTAGCCTAATGATCTCGAATGTTTAAACTCATATCTTTTAACAATTTCAATCTGCCATCGCATTCAACAATGCGGAAAAGAGAGTAGCAACCATACTGGCTTGTCTACGTCCTTACTACGACAAGCCTCATGGAGATCACTGGATGGCACAATATCCAAGTGTACATGTCATAGAATCGATCATAATACATAATAAATGGAACAAAATTACTTATTCTTATATAATAGGCTTTTTAATTCATCTGCATAGTTACAATATATTGCAATACTAAATGTGGTTACGAGCACTCTTTCGCCGTTGTACCCATTGCGTCATGAGGATGATAAGAATGGTTCATTAAGGTATGGCTTAATGGCCTATTACGTGGAACAGTAAAACGATGCCATAAAAGATTATTAATATTAGTGTAAGGTACAAGACAACGTTCGAACGGCAGCTGCGGCGATAAAGGTGACTAAAGCCGAATAAAGTAATAAGGCGAATTGTCTAGTCTGACAAAACTTTGTTTCACTGCACTGATGTGTGGCGGCATAAGGTTTATCACCACGTAATTACAATATTTTCGCAGTAGAACGAAATTTCGAAAGATTGACCATGATCTCACAGTTAGCAGGTCTTCGAAAGTCGCGCTGAAGTGTCCGCCATGAAAAATAAGAGTCAAGAACACCACTGTAAACTTCTGCGACCGGAGTGGTTGACGAACAATCATTGGGCTGCTTTCTGTGGTGCTATGTGTCTGGATTATTATTCAGAAGATAGTACGTGGCAGAAACTCTTGCCTTTTATAAAATATACGTTGCAAGGAATGGTGCATAAAGTACGCAGCCAATTGTTAAATTTAGCAGGCTATGGGTGAAATAAGCAAATTGTCAGCAAGTGTCACAAGACCATCATGACATTTGTCTTCCCTCTTGAACAATGAGAATTCACGCTACTTCATTGTGGAAGCATTCACATTTATACATTCACTTTCTTTTACTGCTTTAGTAGGCGGTCACTTGCAATGCATATTCTATACCGCCAGTAGAACAAGAGGAATTGTGAGCTTTGCTGGATAAAATGCAAAAAAGTAGCGCTGCATTAAAAAGTACGCTGGCGTAAACAGAAGTGAACACATAGAGTTCTGCGTTCACATAAATAAAGGTAACCCATTATCCCTTGAAACGATCATATGTGCGATATTTGTGGTTGTATGTGCTGCCGTTATTGCTTGTTAGTCACATGTGTTGGTTCAGGCGAGACAGCCGAGAAATTGAGTTTCCCGAATGTGATTACTCTTGTTTTGATGGTGAGTTGGGCTTCCATGTCTGTTTGCGTAATGCTTTGTTTGTTAGTGTGCATAGGTGTTTGCCTGAAGATAGTGCACATTGTTATCATCTTTGGTGGTTCGATTCGTTAAAAAGATTCTTGATGGAGCTGATGCTTTGACATGAAGACCTTCTCCGCTCTCCTTAGCAGCATTTTTATGTTTGCGTACCTCACTCTCCCCACCCTCAGTGAGGCTTATGAGGGGAATAAGCCGGGGGGCAGTGCGGGGTATGGTGAATGCCTTGTTTGAACTTTCTTTTAGAAAGGTGAAAGATGACTTCTGCGAAGAACATTCTGTGGAAGCAGCGACATTTTCTTCCATCTAGGTCCGCCGGATCTTGCTTAAGAGGAAGCTTTATATCGGGCCCAACTCCAACTTGGCCTATTCAAATACATGTAAAAGGCTAAAATGTTTTTCTGAGATAACCCCTGGACCAATTTTAATGAAATTTGTTGCATTTGAGAGACCCAATTAAATTATAGCGACTGTTGGAAGCAAAATTTCGATTTAGGGCCTGAATTTTGTTTAAAAATATTCAAATATTCGACAGTTTGAAAGAAATAAAGCACGAAGTTTACAAATCCATCGCTCTGCATCAAGAAAATATATCGTGGTTCTGTAAACGGCATCCATCAGAGCAATCAAAGCGGACAAATTTTACGTGTCATTTAACATGTTATGGGAATTTGTTACGTTGTTTTCAAGGGTTCTGCAAAAGCTGTATTTACATATCACTAAACGTTTTTTAGATTCATGTCTAACATATCACTTTTGTCCGCTTTAGATGTACTATTAGATGCAATTCACAGAATTGTGACACCATTTTTTGTTGCCAAAAGACAGAGTTGCACACTTGATAGTCTCCTTTTCTCAAAATGTTTGATTTTTGCCAATTTTTAATAAAGAATTCACAATCTCAATCCAAAATTCTAAACAACCAGTCGCTATAGTTTGCGTTTTTCTTTTAAATGTAACAAATCTCGTCAGATTTGGTGCAGTGGTTGCCGAGAAAAACGAATTCTCATTTTACATGTATTTAGATAAAAGCACCCGAGGTAAAGCTTCCTCTTAAGAATGTGGCATTAGTTTGTGGTGGCATTTGGTTTTGGCACCACACGCCACGTGCTCGCTCGCACTACTCCTTAAAAGGAAGCCTCCACGTCACGCCCAATGCTTGGGGCACCGTGAACTACACAAGCGGCGTTGCAGCCATGGCGGGAGCCATCGCAACCTCACCTGGTCGCTAAATATCCGACCTTAAGCTCTCCTCGCGCAATTAGCGGCACGCATGTTTCCAATGTTTCCTTAGGCCACCGACATAGTCCATATTCTTCTATAACCATTACAAGATGGTAGCACGCGGTACAAGGTCGCGCCATCTAAGAAATAGATATTCCAATAGGCGGCGCCAGGGCACCGTTTCAATGTGTACACCACCGTGCCACAACCTAATTACTCAATTTAGCGCAACACTTTTGTCAGTGCGCAGATCATTAGCTCCGAATCCGTAAGCTCCGCGAGCTGATCGGCTGCTCGAGGAAAGTCTTTCGCAAAAAATGCGATGTCACACTAATATGAATAAGCGGTCATTCCCATGAATTTAAGAGCGCCACTTCACTGGTAGCACGTCATTTATTACAGCGAAGCCGTATATTGCAAGCCAGTTTGTCCCTACGTCTGTCGGGCACCTGTACGCTCTAAACTCTTCCCGCGCAACCCCATGTGCATGCGCGGAAAAAAAAAGAGAAAGAGAGGTGTGTGGATAGCGGTACCAGTAGTGACGTCGTCGCTCTCCGTCGCAGCCGATCGCGCGCGCAGCAGTTTCTCTCCCTCCGAAATGGGTAGGCCGCGCGTCATACGTACTCCTGAGGAGCAGGAAGCTTTCGATTTGCAATACCGCGAGCAGAACCGAGAACGGGCTGGCCTACGCCGTGCTGATGCTGCAGCCCGGGCACAAGAACAGACTCGTGCAGCCGAACGCAAGCAGCAACTACGTACCGAGGATCCGGCAGCCTAACAACCTGTCGCTTATTGAATTCTCGGAATTAACCCAGTGATAACCACCGGGACCACACGTTTCAGCTTCGCTGGTGTACCACCTGTACGGAGTGCTTGCGCTGTGATTTTTCCATTTACACACACAAAAAAAATATTCTTGTTCTTTCGTGGAATATTATTGCTCTGGTGCATGGGTAGCACAGTATCTTTTTTAGACGTAAGGTAGCTGTCTCCGAGGCCCACTTCGCTGCCAAACTTTCAAGACCTGTTTTATTGCGATTACAGCTTTTTGAGATATTCACCCACTTTGTGGCGTGTCTGCCTGTGTGTTTGTTTGTCCATTTGTGTTCGCCTAATCTCTTTTACGAGAGCTTTGGTCACTCGGTAGCACATGGTCTAATGGGTAAAGCATCGGGCTGCTTTGCGGAGGGAACCAGATTCAAAACCAACCGTCAGGCTGGAGATGTGCTGTCTTCATTGAACATCTTTCACTCAACCTAGGTCACTGGCAGTTTGCCAGTTTTCAATGACAAGAAAGTAGTGGTGCATCCATCATTTCAAGATGGTAACGTCATTAGAATAGTAATTTGTCTCATAAGAGCCACGATAATAGCCGCCTTTTCGGTAATAGGTTATAATGAATAATATGCGTAAGTATTAGGATACTTGAAGCAGTTTACTGGCGGTATTGACGCGTGTACTTATTTATTTAACCTAATAACAACTTAAACTCATTGCCCAGAGCAGGACACGATCAATAGAAGTCATAGTGCTGGAGTGACACGAACAAGAAAGAAGTGGGCTAACTCTCATCTGAATGGCAGCAGAACTGATAGTTGGGCGAGTTGGGACGAATTCATAGTAAAATATATAGCGCGCACAACGGACAAGGACACAGTGAAGGGGGGCACACGAGTGCTACAAGCGAGATTCAAAGAACAGGCTTAGCACGAACAAAAAGCGCCTTGCAGTTGTGCCTTACATCCAATATTTTTCTCATGGACTAAAGAATGTTGCCAGCCGGTATGGTGTTGTAGTGGTTTTCGGCGCTCCTAACAAGGGGCAAAAACTGTGCCAAGCTATTTCCAATAAGTTAGGCAATAGGGTAAAAAAATGCAGCTGCGGCCAGGAAGACGATCAAAAATTCACAAAATGCAGAATAGGTGTTGTCTACCGGCTTCCGTTAACCTGTGGTAACATGTACATAGGACAAACCGGTTGGTGCATCAACACCCGTGTAAAAGAACATGAACGTTGTCTCGGTAAAGAAAATCATTCACACTTGTCGAACCACTGTAATCAATGTCATTGTGATCGGGGAATTTTTAACGCTGACATTTTGTTTTCAGATCAAAACAAACACGTGAAATCACAGAAGCATTTCATATCAAAAAGTGCGCTCAAATATGCATAAGCCAACCATCGGTTGCAACCACTGAAAATGAATTTGCTTTATTAAATACTGGATGAACCTTCTTAATCTGTTTTAATATGTTTCTGTTTCACTGACCACTCTTGTTGCACATGCTCAGCGCTGATAGCTTGGGTATGTATGTTCTGTATCGTTCCGAAAATAAAATAGTTGTGAGTAAAAGCGCTCGTGTGTCCCCCTTCACTGTGTCCTTGTGAATTGTGCGCGCTAAATCTTTTACTATGAATCTCATCTGAATTTTATTTCAGAAAAGCATGGTACTTATACCGGCTTAAAGGAAGGGAAATCATCGCACGCGCAACCCAGCAAGTTTCGGATCGGCCGTTTCCTTCCTGCGCATAGTTCCTGCAATGAAGCGCTGACGCAGTTTACAGCTTCTTTTGTAATTAAACTTGCTTTTACAATCTCCCTCTTATCTTTATCAGTATTGCTAAACATGACTACACAATATTTCAACGGTGGTTTACACCCGCAATCATCACAATGCACGGAGACATGTCCATCTCGATAACAATTCGATTTTTGCTTGTCTTGCCTTAGCCTGTCATTGAAATATCTGCCTGTCTGCCCTATCTACACTTTGCCGCACAAGAAAGGGAAGTGATATACGACACCTTGTGCGCAGTGCACAAGACGGTGGCCGATGGTTCATCGCCCAGCCTCGGCGCGTCTTTCTCAGAGGATCGGTGGCCTTACATACGCTTGATAGCTTTTGCAGACCTGACAATACGACGTCCACTTCCACTTGTCAGGCCATCTTCTCTACACCATCAAACCAGCAAAAATTGACCTGCTATCGAGATGGACATGTCTCCGTGCATTATGATGTTTTCGGGTGTGAACCAGTGTTCAAGGATGGCGTAGTCGTGCTTAGAAATACAGAGAAAGATACGAGGGAAATTGTAGAAGCAAACTTGGTTGCGAAAGAAGGCGCATACTGTGGCAGCGCTCCGTCAATAACTCTGAGCAGAAAGGAAGTACCGCAACGCCAAAGGCGTGGAGTTGCACTCCAGGATTAGTGAGCAGCAGCAGCAAATCGACACGGTTCATGGATACTATTTCTGTACACTGCGGATATATCTAAAAAAAAGATGGGTAGCAAATGGTTCTATCCGAGAAAATTTTTTCACTAACTCTGAGATGCAACTTAATAAACGGCTTTTCTGCCTTAAAATTAAACAAACAGTTTAAGACGAATATGGGCGAATGGAAATTATTAAAATTTATGGACGAATGTTTGCTATTTTAGAAAATTCGATGGTATCTCTTTCTATAGGGTATTTTCTTCAAAATCGATTCGCACCAAAAATTTACTATTCGCCCATCCCTACAAAAAAAAAAGCTAAGTATGTAAGGCACTGAATTCGCAGCGTAGTCACCGATCACAAATGCACATTTTTGCCCTTATAACGTCGCATCTGCCCGCCTTCTTCGATCACTGGTGGGGGTATGTTCTGTATGCTGGAGCAGCATATCTATAGGACAAAGAATCGCTGATAACTGCACAACCGCCCACCAGGCAAACTGGTCCGTAGCCCTGAGAAGGGCTGTTTAGTTTCTTCTCGCGTAGAAGTGCTTGGAGTTGTGAGATGCGTTTGAGGAGGTGACAGAGAATGAATTCCGGCACAACTATGATCTGTATAAACAACTCTCATTGGTTGTGCGCTAAACCGGGCACCATTCACAGATGCCGCTGGGTCAGTGGATTTTCAGCGGTGATAAAAGTGTTGTGCACGCTGACATTCTTCGTAAACAGAAGTTCCCAGCAAAGTGTCGGTAGCGAAGAATACCGAGGTGGTAGCGACGTATTCATTGGTTTCCAGCTGCCTGCAGCACTCCGACATACGGCCACCCACCAGGCCGTGGCCCTGGAACAGCTGACCATTGAGGCCAGGCTGCAAAGGGAGGCTGTCGACCGACAGGCTTCAGCCCTGGAAGCCATCCTGCAGCAATAGAGCCAGGCGTTGCAGGAGCTCCGCCGCGTGGGCTCACTGTCGCGGGCCATTGCTGCGGCACTGAAGCAGCCGCACAATAATTTTTATTAGATTTTTGTAAACACTTTTTTTTAATCAGCAGCAAAGGTTGTTGCAGTAGATATTTTTGAAAACCTGCAACAAAGTTGTTGCAGCGCATTTTTCTTTAATCTGCAGAAAAGGTCGTTGCAGTGTATAGTTTTAAACATGCAGCAAATGCCAAAGTAGTGTACTTTCTTTAATTTGTAGGAAAGGCGGTTGTGTATAGTTTTAAATCTGCAGCGAAAGTTGTGTATACTTTTTAATGTGCACGAAAGGTTGTTGCGTATATACTTAAACCTACAACGGAAGTTGCCTTTTTTATGCTTTCGGAAAGCGTCGCATGTTTCTCTCTCTTAGATGCATTTGTCCCAGTCAAACAAGAAACGCGAAATAGCATTAGAGGTACAATACAGCTTTGAAGAAACATATGTTCTTATGAGTCCTACATACAATATCGCGACGAGTGCATAGCTGTTTACGGTGCTTGTAACAACAAAAATGCGAACATGTGCCTTTATTGTTAGTTCTCTTGTGGTGTATAGGATATTATCATCGTGTTGTCTTCGTTTTATTTACTTTTGATAAACACCGCATTCCAAATGAGGGCGCCTGAGAACTTGGACTGTGCACTAGTTTTTGTGTCGCGACTACGGAATTACTTGAGGGAGCTTGTTTTTGTGTATTGCCATGACTTTGTTGTGCTATGTCTGTATGCCGGTGCAGAGTAGAAGCAGGCGCCTTTTATATGTCTCCATACATGTGTTAGAAAATGGCGCTCTTTTCTTTTCTTTACCTTAGAGTAAGGGAAACTTTCTTTTCATCAAGTATATATACCGGGTAGCTCCGATACAATTTCAGTTCTGAGAGAGTACTCATGCCATGCATTTTTGTAAGCATAATTCAGTATTTCCACTTGTCCACGTTGCAGTCCTCATTTAAACGAGCTTTTTCGTACTACCCGCCAGTTTGTGGGAGAAGAGGGGGGGGGGGGGGTCACTTTGGCTCCATGGCAAACTCGGACACCACGTCCCATTCACAGTTAAGCCACTTCTTGTGCAAACTGTGAGCCAACATACTTCATAGGAAAGATAGCAAGCTATTATTGGGGGCTAAAGACAGGGGCCAAAAAGAAGCACATGACATATGCGCTTGTGCTGTGCTTCTTTCTTGTACGCAGTTTTTTTTCGTGCATAACTAATATGCGCACTTCATCAGGATGACATTTCGCACAACATTGTGTACCCATGGAGTCATTCATTGAAAGAAGAACCTGGTTTCATTGAGATGGACAGCTAATGTACAAGATGTTATCATGCTAAAAGTATTGCACCGGACTGAAGAACATAGCAAAACGTAGTCGCAGCGTGGTGCTCCCGGGAGAAAACAGAGCATGGTGTTGCTTGATGCTGATGTGATAACAAGTCACCAATAAATTCCAAGTGGCTAATCAGCCCACAGCAATCGTGTGTTGGTAAATTTGGGCCTACTGACAGCATTCGTCTCGCTTTCTTTTCCCACGTGTGACAAAAACGAAAAGAAATAGCCTACGAAAGAGTTACAGCATTACATTGGCTGCTGCCGGTGAGGTCACAGCAGACAGCGTACCCTCCGGAGGTGATCAGCTTGCACGCCCGTGGCCCTTAAAAAAAGTTAACCACGTGGTTGCGCTGCTGCTGGCCCCTCAGGTACACCTGCCGCGGTGGTGGGACCCGTATGTGTTGTGGTGGTGGGTCCACTTCTGCAGTCTGCAGGACAGCTGGCAGCACCTCATCGTCGTCCTCTGCGGGCGCAGGCTCACGTGCGGCTAAGGCAATGTTGTGGAGAGCTGCGAGAGCAGTAATGACTGTGGCTGCTTTATTGGCGTTGTAGAGCAGGGTCCGGAAACGCTGCAAGCATCGGAACCTGTTCTTCGGGACGCAGATGCACCTCTCCACGACACTGCGCATGGCGGTGTGCTCTTTGTTGTAGTGGCCCATCGGGGATGCTGCCAGCTGGATGCCCGGGCAGTGGTGTTACGAGCCATGGCTCCAAAGGATAGCTGGAGTCTCCTGCACAAGGTCAGGGTGGAAGTTTTGGCGATATCTCCTTCATTATTGCTCACATTTGCAGCACTTACCAAGAAAAGTTTCACCATGGCGCAGTTCTGCTTCCAGGAAGCCACGGAGAGGCTTCTTTCGCCACACTCATGAATCGTGACATGACCCCGGGAAGCAGGGGTTGATGTCCTGGATCCCCAGGTCTGCATCGCATATCTGCAGGTTAAAAATTAGTGCAAGTAGTTGTACAAGTCCTTCAAAACACGTTGTCCTATGAGCCTAATTGAATACCTGCACACTGTATCAGACTGTTCCAATACTGCTATGAACAAATCGCCCACAGGGAAGGACGGGTAGTCGAAGTTGCAGCACACGGACTTGTTTTCGTCAGGGCATTGTCAAAGGCTAGCCCACCTGCTCACTACTGAGAATGTCCCAACTTCCTGGCACCCCCGCGTTTTACCCACAATACTGCTACATGTTTCAGCTGAGGTTTCACAACACCTCCAACATGAAAAACTGCCAACACACAACCGGTACGAAAGACAAAACTCATTTGTGCTATTAAAAGCACATGTTTTGCAACACGTTACGGCCATCATTAAACGTGTGCACATTGAACGATGAGGACGAAGGACCGCAGCACAGGACAGCGAATTAAGGAGCGCTATTTTAAATCTATTGACATCATAAATCAAGCGTCGGAGATACTCGGCGTTCGAGCAACGGTAATTTCATGCGCTGTGGAGCCCGGTGAACCGCAGTGCGTCCCACACGGCATGAGCTCATCACTGTTACATCGCAATGTACCCTCGAAACGAATCAATTTCCGCTGTGGATAGATAGAGAATACAGTTCCTACTTGATTCTGCTGCAATTGTCAGAGTGAACAGGACACTGGCGCGGTGTCGTGTTCTTCTTTTCCTCTGTCCTTGTCTGTTTTGCGTTGTTAATTTTTCGAAACATAAATCACCACCAATTTTCCCAAGTTTCTCTTCTAATACAGTTTATATTCCTAGTCAAGTGTTTTCTAGCGTTTTGACGAATGATAAATGCCAAGCATTTCTTGATAAACTTTTGGCACTTTGAAAGTATCTACCTACCTGCCTAGGTCTTGGTGCTCTCATAGTCATTTTGTCAACTTGGCATGTTCGAAAATTACCATAGTATGACGACAGTGTATGGCAAACATATATGAGCTGTCATGACATTAATATCATGACATGTGTGTTATTTCATTTTTTTTTATTTTTATTTCTTTAAAGACCCCCTGTCGGGGGTTTTACTAAGGGGTGGGGTTAACATGAGAAAGTAAAACATTTTTTTTCATGATGACAGGTGGGATGTAACTTTTTCTAAGAAGGTTGATGGACAGGTGATGGCTGCAATTTCATGGGGAAGGTCGTTCCAGTTATGTAGGTCATAAAACAGCCGCCTGTATCTTGGTGCTCTTAACGTCGTTTCATTAACTTGGTTGGCTCCCCGCGCCCTGATGCATAGCATCGATTCCCATAGGGCGTGGGATCTGCCGGCTTTTTTATTGTTGTAGCCCAACTGAGTTGGAAGGCACCAATGAGCGTGTTTTTTTTTTCAAGGGCTTGATGTATGATAGCAGTGTTGTGATTGCCAAAATAGTTCATTTATGAAATATTTATTTTCAAATATTTAGTTCTGAAATATACCATTTTCCTTGGTGGGCAGCATAAAAATAGATGTAATGCATCATTAGATAGAGCTACATGTCTGCTAAACATGTGAGAAGTTACAAAAATGTATTGATTTTAAGCTTGGAAAATCGTCTATTGAAATGTTCTCACGTGGATCGCGCAGGCAGCATAAATATATGAAGCCTTGCCGTCTAGCAAGGATACTGATAATATAAGAAGCCCGGGAAACTATTCTAGAAATTGTGACTGGCCTTTTTTTTTTATCTATACAAAAGACGAGCGACATCAAGCGCCACAGTCCCAATTCATATTTTTTTCCTGAATGCGAAAATTGGACATCAACAACGTCTGAGCACAACAGCCTGAACAGGGAATATACTAATTTTATAGCCAAGCATGTTCAGGCTGTCAAAGAGTAGTAACATGCAACGCCAGAGCCCTTAAGTAACGTGTGCGGCCGGGCTAGTTGATACATAGCTTTTCGAAGCTGTTTTAAGCAAAAAAAATAAGACACGCACAGCAGAATAAAAGACATGGAGAGGGGCACACTCGCAATTGACTTTTATTTTCCCCCATTCTTCACTTATAGACCCTCAGGCATGCGAACAGGAACGTACACAGGTGAGTTCACATGAGATGGAAACCAAACCTAATCATACCCTATCAGACAGGAAACTAAACTCATTCTCGTGAAGTGACAACGGTGGAACGCTGATAAATTGGTCACCAAATCTTCTGATATACATCGCCTTGTCTAGTTCACGTGCTGACGTATCCTCACTTTTTCGTATTAGTCATGTTTTCCAGCAAAGCTTCACACGTGCACACTTTGCAGTGATACGGCGAATGCGAGCCTGTCCCATTCTTGATTGATAGAGCATGCTCTCGCAGGCGATCATTTATACAACGCCCAGTTTGGCCGAAGTATACCTTGCCACAGTCTAAAGGAATGTTATACACGACGCCAGCTTCGCACTGTTCTGACGTATTGTTATTCTTCTGAAGCATTGTTGTTGCATCGTGTATAACATTCCTTTAGAGTGCCGCAAGATATACTTTGGCCAAACTGCGCGTTGTATAAATGTCGCCTGCGAGAGCATGCTCTATGAATCAAGAATGGGACAGGCCCGCATGCGCCATATCACTGCAAAGTGTGCACGTGTGAACGTTTGCTGGAAAATACATGCATATTACGAAAAACTAAGGACACGATGGTAAGCGAACTAGCCGAGGCGGTGTATATCAGATAGTTTGGTGAGCAGTGTATCAGCGATCCGTCGTTGTTTCTCCACGAGAATGAGTTTAGTTTCCTTGCTGATAGGATGTGATTAGGCTTGGCTTCCATCTCACGTGAACTCACCTGTGTATGTTCCTCTTCCCATGGCCTAAGATATATAAGTGAAGCACCGGGAAAAATAAAAATCAGTTGCGAGTGTGCGCCTGTCCTTACATTTTATTCTTTTGTCCACGTCTTAATTTTTGTAACTAGAACCATTTCTACAAGCCAGAGGATTTTGTTGACGCTTGCGTAGGCTTTCAATTGTAATCATAAGTATGTTTTCTACTTGCCTTGTCTTATAACTGTTCTTTTGCTCCAGGAAGCAGGATACTTTCTGTCCTCCACGTATGTCGCACTCCATTGCATGTCGCACTGCATGTGGAGAATTGCAGTACGACGTATCTTTTAAAATGTTTGCATGAACCATATCAATGCTCCTTCTGGATTTACTGGCAACTTAAGAGTAAATATTCTTATTTATAAACAGCATGAAATGTGCCTTCCAGCTCTGCAGAACTCCATGACGAAGTTATAACACTGTGATATTCCACGTCCAATGACTGTACGGTTCACCTACCGCACACCAAGCACACTCGGGGCCGTCTCACGGCAATAAAAGGCGCGCCGTAATACCATATCTCTGTTATCTGCGTTACAGACAAAGCCCTCGGCATTCCAGGCCGACAAGCTTGAGTGTACGTCGTAGAACTGTTAGTGCTCACCCAAAAGTTCAAAAAAAATATGTGTTCGCGTTTAAAAAAATAACACCTCTTTCTAATTTATCACATGAATACCACACATTCAGCCCTATTTAATGATGTATCACATATATTTTTAGACCCATCAACAAGGTTACTTTTGCGACCTTTAGTACGAAGCATTTTTCAAAAAAAACTTCACTTTACGGTTTTTTCTTCAGGCGATCGGCTATACCAACAAAGGTTAACATATTTTCAGGCTATGTCAGCCCGGCTAGCATTCTATATTGGAGGGGTAGCTCGGTTGACATATATATATATATATATATATATATATATATATATATATATATATATATATATATATTGTTACGCCCACAAAAGGCGTTACTTTGAAGCCGGGAAGAGTTAGAAGCGATGACCTTGATCAGCTGAGCGCCTGTCGAGATTCAGCCAGCCAGCCACCCGTCGTCTTCTTCGTTCACCACTCTTCGGTGCCCCCGCATACTGTTGGTTGAGGCGTGAACCCACTATGCACCTAAGAGCGTCACATTTCCCTCCGCGCAGACGAAGCCCGCCGGGCCAGTCAAACAGGCTGTCGAGAAATAGGTTAATTCGGCTGTCGAGGTAGGTTAATTCGCTGGTGCGCTCCGTAATAACATAGGGTCCAACATAGTGGGCCAGCAGTTTTTCACATAGTCCACGTTTCCTGGTTGGTTTCCAGAGCAACACTAAATCACCAGGGTCATATATCACGTGTCGGCGTCGGCGGTCGCAGCGTGCCTTCCAGCGGTCTTGTGAAACAAGAGTGCGTAAAGAAGCAAGTCGTCGGGCTTCTTCAGCAAGACAGACTGTCTCTGATATACAAAGATTATCGTGGCTGGAAAACGGGAAGATAGTGTCTAGTGTATAACGAGGCGGACGAGCGTAGAGAAGAAAGAAGGGACTGTAGCCCGTAACTTCATGCTTTGAGGTGTTAAATGCGTACGTAATGAAAGGTAGCACGCTGTCCCAGTTCTTATGATCTGACTCGACATACATGGACAGCATGTTAGTAAGAGTTCTGTTCGTGCGTTCCGTAAGGCCATTTGTTTGGGGATGATACGGGGTGGAATGGCGAAACCTTGAAGCACATAGACGAAGCATCTCTTCGACCACGTCTGCAGTGAACTGCCGCCCACGATCGCTGATGATGACTCTGGCAGGTCCATGTCGGAGAATGACAAAACGCAGCAGAAAAATACACACTTCGGTTGCAGTAGCCGATGGTATTGCAGCTGTCTCACAGTAGCGTGTCAAGTGATCGGCACACACGATAATTCAGCGATTCCCATCGGATGAACGCGGGAAAGGACCGAGGAGGTCGATGCCAACTTGCTCAAAGGGAGTGCTGGGGGGTGGCACTGGATGGAGTTGACCAGGAGGAGCACTCGTCGGACGCTTATAACGTTGACACTCGCTGCAGCTGGACACATACTGGGCGGTCGTCTGGCGCATTTTAGGCCAGTAGAACCTTTCTTGAAGGCGGTAGAGAGTTCGCGCAGAACCCAAATCTCCAGATGTTGGATCGTCATGCATGAGTGGGCACGGTGGACTTGGAACGAGCATGTGGCCTAACAAGCCATTCTTCTGCCTTGTGCAGGTGCTTGTTCTTGGGCTTGCCGGATCAGCGAAAGAAGACGAACAGTTCATCGAGCTTATCACCACCACGCAATCCCAGTCTACAGCTGCGTCACAATCGTCGCAGTGCTCAGCCCCTCGATTCCCTGGCATCATATCTTCACTGCCTCGTGGCGTTCCAACAGCGCCATCTAGCCCTCACGTGACTTCACTGCATCAAGCTATAAACCAGCAGCTACAAGCATTCAACTTCAGTGGGCACGGTGGACTTGGAACGAGCATGTGGCCTAACAAGCCATTCTTCTGCCTTGTGCAGGTTAGTCCCTACTACAGCTCCATAAAAAGTAACTGCCGTTATCTTTTGGTCCTACCGTGCCCACAGCACTGTGTCTCAATGGCTTATGATGTGTACTGTATGTGCTTGCTTCTCTTGTGCGGAGACGTTGAAGTAAATCCAGGCCCTAATCCAGAGGAGTCTAGCACTCACGAGTTGCTGGAAAAGTTGCTTTTAGGTCAGAATAAGCTAGCTGAGGATGTGGCAGCCCTCCGAACACAGCAAACAAATATGGAAAAACGTCTTGCGGAGTGGGATTCCCGCTTCCTAGAAATAGAAAAGCAAACTGAGCGCGTGGACAGCCTTGAACGAACGGTAAAATCCTTGGAGGCCAAGATTACTGACTTAGAGGACAGGAGTAGACGCTCAAATCTAGTGGTCTTTGGCGTGCCTGAGGACGAAAATGAAACAGAGGCTGATTTGCGGAACAAAATTCTAACTGAAATTTTTTCTACTAAACTTGAAGTCACATGTAAATCAGTTGGCAGAATTCCCCGTCTTGGTCGGTCTGGCAGTTCCAGACCAGTCATCTTGTACTTTCAGGATTACGAAGAAAAAAACCAGATTATGAAAAATGCTTACAAACTAAAAGGTTCCAATACATCTGTACAAAATGACTACTCGCGAGATACGCTCAGGAAGCGTAAACTTCTGTGGCACAGTGCTTCAGAGGAAAGACAACAAAAAAGGAAAGTAAACTTAATTCACGAAAAACAACGCATTGATAATAACGTCTTTGTTTGGGATGATACGGAAAACGCTCGAGTAAAAATTGGAAAATACAACAAATCTAAGAAAGACTGACTTCACTATACAGATAATAAAGAACTCCGTATTATAAACATCAATGCCCGTAGTATCATTAATAAATGTGATCAACTTGAGGCTATTACTATAGGTTATAGTCCGCATATAGTTGTTCTAACTGAAACATGGCTACACAGCGGAATAGAAGATGAAGTCGTGTTCCCGCCTTCTTATCGTGTTTTTCGACGCGACAGACCAACGAGAGGAGGTGGGGTAGCTGTACTGGTAAAGAAAAATATGCCGTCCACTCTTTTGCGTCAGGCTGACGATATAGAAACTATTAGCCTAAAAATTTCTTGTTGGGGACAATCTTTCCTGTTGTTTGCCGTTTATCGAGCACCCGGTTCACCGCTTCAATTCATGAGTGATTTGCGTACGCATATCACTTCGTTCACACACAAAAAAAAATATTTCTGTTAGGAGACTTCAATCTTCCAGGAGTTAATTGGGAGGATAATACTTCTTGCACTGAACTCACTCCCCATGTCAATTATATGCGTGATATAATTCTATGCCACAATTTACATCAAGTTGTAACTTTACCCACGCGAGTATACAGATCTTCGTCGCCAATACTTGACCTTGTGTTTGTGAATAGAAATGTCGAAAAGTTATCAGTGTCTGTTGAACGCGGCATATCTGATCATGAAATGGTATGTTTTTCATGCTGCTCGGAAAAATGCAATCGCAGTAATGCAAAAAGTGTTGTAGTGAAGGACTTTTCACGTGCCAGGGACGAAACTATTTTAGATTATCTAGATTTTCACCTCAGCAACTTTAAAGGAAACAATGTTATAGAACTTTGGGACAGGTTTAAAGAACTTTGCACATATTGTGTTCAAAATTTTGTACCAAACAAGACAAAGAAAACAGCGAAAGTTAATCCTTGGGTTACGCGGGAAGTCATTCACTTGAAAAGAAAGATTAAACGCTGGAGACGAAAGAACGCCCCTATAACGCAAATTCAAACCGCAAGAGCTAAATTAAGCTCGTCTATTGGGCATGCTAAACGGCGATATTTTAACCACACTCTGCCCAATTTTATTCGTACCGCGCCACAAAAATTTTGGACATATTTGAGTAAAAAAACAAACCAATTGAACAAATAGTGGATGGCGGCATTCTTATCGTCGAAAAGCAAAGTATTGCAGAGTATTTCAACACATACTTCCATAGTGTCTTTGCAAATACAAGTGATATATCGATTCCCATTTTTTCTTTGTCCGTTGCAAACTCGGACCTTGTATCTGTACCTGGCGTAGTTTCTATGCTTCTTAACTTAAAAACCAAATCAACCCCTGGTCCTGACAATATATCGAATGTTTTTCTGCGCCGATACGCAGAAATAGTGTCCAAGTTTCTTGTGATCATTTTTCGTGCTTCATTATCCACAGCAACTCTTCCTATTGACTGGCTAACTGCACGCGTAGTACCTGTACCGAAAAAAGGGGACCTAACGCTGATAAGTAACTATCGCCCAATATCGCTAACGTCATCATGCTGTAAGATGCTAGAACACATCATAGCTAACTACATTACTAAATTCTTAAGTGATAACAGTGTACTCTCACCTGAGCAACATGGTTTTCGAAAAGGTTTTTCTACTGTCACCCAATTAACATCGGTTATTCATTATTTTGCGAATATTCTAGACAAATCCAGCCAGGTAGATGTAATATTTTTAGATTTCAGGAAAGCATTTGACCTTGTTTTACACTCCAAGTTAATTGAAAAACTTCGATTAATTAACATTCCTTGTTTCATTGTTAATTGGGTTTCAGCATACCTCACTAACCGAAAACAGTTTGTTAGTATCGATACTTACCATTCCCATGAACTTCCAGTTACCTCAGGCGTCCCTCAGGGTAGTGTTTTAGGGCCTTTATTATTCTTAATTTATATTAATGACATTGCCAGCGTTGTCACAGCACCAGTTCAAATAAAGCTGTTCGCTGACGATTGTGTTCTGTTCAGTGAGGTAACCGGTTGCGATGATCAGATAACCCTGAACAATAATC
Source organism: Dermacentor variabilis (assembly GCF_050947875.1). Lineage (NCBI taxonomy): Eukaryota > Metazoa > Arthropoda > Arachnida > Ixodida > Ixodidae > Dermacentor > Dermacentor variabilis. The sequence goes on from NC_134575.1 coordinate 138,323,764, forward strand.
TTCAAAACCTCCTTTCTTGGTGCAATTGTTGGAACATGGAGGTAAATGCTAACAAAACAGTTTACATGAAGATAACTAAAAAAATAAATAGCCTATCTTTTCCTTACGCTCTCGGATCTGAACCATTAACCGAGGTTAGGGAATACAAATATCTTGGCGTCACAATAACTCATAACCTGCACTGGAACATTCACATTTCTAACGTATGTGACTCAGCCTTTCGTAAACTCTGTCTTCTACGTCATAAACTAAAACAAGCTCCCGCTGAAACTAAACTTTTAGCCTACACATCAATAATAAGGCCAAAACTGGAGTATGCCTGCATAGTGTGGGACCCTTACACAAAAACGAACATTTGTGCACTAGAAAGAGTACAGCGTAAAGCAATCAGATTTATTTTTTCGAAATACCGTATGACTGATTCCCCGACAGCAATAATGAGACAACATGGCATTCAGACATTGGAAATACGAAGAAAAATACAACGGCTGAAATTTCTTTTTCTTCTTAAAAATAATCTCCTCGCCCTCACTCCTGAGCCTTATGTAACGCCAATGGCAGCACGCCGAACACGTCATCGTCATGCTGACTCTCTAACTCCCTATAATGCCAGAACTAACATTTTTAAATATTCTTTTTTCCCACGCACTATAACCGATTGGAATAATTTACCTCAGTCGCTACTAAACAGTACTGATTCCATTGACCGTTTGAACTACTGATTTCATTTTTTTTTCCTTCTCATTGCTTAAAATTGTACTGACGGTTCATTTGTACATTTACTCTTCACTTTGTTTTGGGAATTGTTTGGTTACAAGACCGAGTGTTCTTTTTACACATTTGGTTCTCGCAGCTGGTGGACTCCATTGCTATGTGCACACTAATTTGGTCCTTTTGTTCTTACGTCTGCAAATGCAATTATTCTGTATTTTGTATGCCCCTCCTGCCTGGGCCTCAATGAGGCCTGCAGTATTGTATAAATAAATAATAAATAATAGCGCGCAAGACGGAGACACGGAGACTCTCCGGGACCACCAGAAGATACCGTGGGCCTGTAGTAGAATAGTTCTTTTAGAGCGCAGCTGTTTGGCGTCCGTTCCTGGGTTTCGCGTCGTCGTCGGCGTCGTCGTCGTCGTCGGCGTCGTCGTCGGCCTCGTAACCAGCTCCGCCCCCCTTTCATCCCCCCAGCGCTAGCAGCGACCGACTGATACCGCTGGATGCCGCTGACGCCGCTAGAGAGTCAAGATAACGTGACTGCATAGAACACCGTCGCCGCCATGCAGAAAGAGGAGGAAAGGGTCCCCCCCCCCATGTTCATGTGTGGCGGATAGCTGGGGTTGACTCACTATCGCCGTCAGCGGCATCAGTCAGTCGCTGCTATCTCTTCCCTCCTCCCTTTATCGTGTTGTCCGCTTCCTGCGCGCGCTTCTGCCCCCATCGTTTGCCGCTGGGTGTACACGCCGCCCCCCTCCGCTTCCGCTTACTGCTGGTTGCTCTCGACGGCGGCGATGAGCCTCCGCTTCGGCGGCGCGAACTGCAGGGTCTTCTCGGCGGCGGCGATGAGCTTCTGCTTCAGCCTCGCTTACTGCTGGTTGCTCTCGACGGCGGCGATGAGCCTCCGCTTCGGCGGCGCGAACGGCAGGGTCTTCTCGGCGGCGGCGCTTAGCCTCTGCTTCCCCCACGGCTGTGACAACCTCGCGAGGCACTTGTATAGATCTCGTCTTTGAGAATCAAGCATTGGTGTACCAAGTCGAACATATATCAGTCTATTTCTCCGACCACAAAGCTTCCTTCATGACTGTCAAGAACTGTTAGTGGAGTCTTTGTTAAAGGAATACGTGTGAAAAATAAAAAAAAAATTATGTGATAGCGCATACATGTGTTGCTCGATTTCATTGCCTCAATCTATCCAAAAGGTGAAACAGCTTATTTGCTGCGCTCACATTTCGCATTAGGAAGTAACGTAATCGTCGGTAATTTTTTTGTAATCACGAACACAGAAACGAGTGGATGGTGCTGATTGCCTTGCAGTAATGAGCAGTGGTTCTAAAGTTCTGTCTTTTTGTTGCTCGACCTTGAAGGTATTTATATCAGGAAATGCCGGCTCCAGTGATGCGATATAGCAGTCGAAGTTGTCCGCGTCGCAGTCCGTCGTTGGAAGCGGCATGCGCGAGAGGCAGTCAGCGTCGGCATGTCGGCGGCCGATTTTATAAGAAAAGGTAAAGTTATATTCCTGTAAACGGAGTGTCCAACGCGCAAGCAGGCCCGACGGATCATGGAGATTAACCAGCCAGCAGAGAGAATGATCTTCTGTCACCACAGTGAAGGGGCGCCCGTACAGGTACGACCGGAAGCGCTGTACTGCGAAAATAACTGCAAGACATTCTTGCTCTGTAACGGTGTAGTTACGCTCGGACTTACTTAAAGAACGACTCGCATAGGCGACGACGTGTTCTTTGGTGTCGACGCGTTGAATAAGGACAGCGCCGATGCCAATACCGCTAGCGCCCGTATGAACTTCTGTGGGAGCCGCATGGTCGAAGTGTCGGAGAATGGGATGAGACGTCAGGCGAGACTTCAGCTAACGAAAACTAGCTTCACATTCAGGAGTCCATTCAAAGGGAACGCCCTTCTGGAGGAGGCATGTCAGCAGATACGCGATGTTGACAAATCCACGAATAAACCGGCGGAAGTACGAGCAAAGCCCTAGGAAACTGCGTAGCTCTTTTACATGGCGAGGTTGCTTGAAGGCTTCCACCGTAGCAGTCTTCGCTGGATCAGGTCGTATCCCGTCCTTATCCACTAGGTGTCCCAGAACGAGCGTTTGGCGCTCTCCAAAATGGCACTTCTTCGAGTTGAGGACCAAACCCGCTTTGTCCAAGCAGTCTAGCACAAGATTGAGACGTGCGTTGTGCTCACTGAACGTGCGCCCGAAAATCACTACATCATCGAGATAGCACATGCATACTTCCCGCTTCAAACCACGCAGGATGTTGTCCATGAAGCGCTCGAAAGTTGCAGGCGCATTACAGAGCCCGAACGGCATCACATTAAATTCAAAAAGTCCATCTGGTGTTACAAATGCCGTTTTCTCCTTGTCTGCCTCGTGCATAGGAATGTGCCAGTACCCTGACCTCAAGTCAACAGACGAAAAGTAAGACGCTGATGAGAGGCAGTCGATAGCATCATCAATACGCGGAATAGGATATACGTCCTTTTTAGTGATGGTGTTGAGGCGGCGGTAGTCGACACAAAATCGCCATGTACCATCTTTCTTTCTAACCAGGATCACTGGCGCTGCCCACGGACTACAGGATTCTTGGATTACATTCTTATTTAGCATTTCGTGGACTTGGTCATTGATCACCTTGCGTTCAGATGGTGAGACTCTGTATGGTTTCTGTCGCAGCGGTTGGGCAGATCCCGTATCTATGCGATGGTGTATACGAGAAGGAGGAAACAATGGTGGTCCCTCTTGCTGGAAGAAGTCAAACAGTCGGGCATGTTTTAGCAGAATATTCGCCACTTCGTGACGCTGCTTAGCGCTGAGCGACTTGTTTACCATAGTCAGAAATGAGGAGTGCGCCGCAGGGCAGACATTAGCGAAATGGCCCTCATCCGCAGAATGAAGGGCCTCTGTAAGAATGGCGAGCGATAGCACGTGATCTTCATGGTAGGCGGCAAGTTTCAGACCCTGTGGTAGTATTGCAGGTTCACTCGAACAGTTTACGGCCCATAAGTTGGTGCGTCCCTGAACAACTGACAGCGTGCAATACGGTATCAGTACATTCCTCTTGATGCAACTCAGGTGAACGGGCTCCACGGTAGCGTCAAACGTTCCGTCGGTGGCGGGGAAACAGGCGACTGAAACACACGTTGCGGATAACGGAGGCACAACGGTATCCCGGGATACACAAAGCACACTTTCACGACACGGTGGGCCTTCCATAAACGCAGCAGAAAAGCTCGTACCTACACTGATTTCACCCGTTTTGCAGTCGACGGTGGCACCACACAGTTTCAAAAAGTCAAGGCCCAGGATTACGTAGAATGAGGTAGAACAGCGAACTCCGCGTTAAATATTTGACCACCCAAGGTTACGTCTACATTACACACGCCCACAGGATACAACTCCCCACTCACTCCGCGAAACGTATCGGCACGGTCCCAGCGAAACATCACCTTTCGTCCTAGAAGGCTTTTAAACGCCAGACTCATCACTGAAACGGTTGCTCCCGTGTCCACTAAGGCCATAGATGAAACCCCGTCAATTAATACAAACACCTTATTCTTAAACATCCAAATGGTTGGAGGTATCTCTGTCGACATCGAAGATTGTCCAGTGACCTCACCTCCAACGGCCGCGCTGGCTAGTTTTCCGGAGGTGGCGACGGGTATCGACGCCGCGGAGAGGGCGATCGGCTTACACGAGGAGCGGGGGGTAGTGTCAAGCTACGATCGGATGCTGGAGAACGGTTCCGCAGCGGCTCCGGGTGCTGTGAGGCAAGCTTCCTAAATATGTGTGCGAGGGCGAATATGTTTCGCCCAGAGGAGCGCGGTACCGCCTAGACATCGTCGATCGGTCGAACCTTGGTGGTTGGCGGCGATTGCAGTACCTGGCAATGTGACCCAAGTCGCCACAGCTATAACACAGAGGTAAACGACGATCGATGAACTGCCCTTCGAAGCGCTCAGCCGTGGGGGGTCGTGTAGCCGAGCGAAGCGGCTGAGCCTGCTGCACAGAAGGAACGGTCGGTCTGCGTGCAAACCTGCTGGGGCGAGGGTGTTCTGCAGGTCGGTGTTCGGGCGTAAATGTGTCCTCACGTGGCCATGGAGCACCTCAGTGGTTGACTTCTGTGACACATAACGCCGGTTGCCAGGACGCGCAGGGTGCGGCAGGAGCCATGTGTTGCGGGTAATAAGCGTCAGGTTGTCGTATGACGTCGCGCGCAAGTTCCTGGTGCCGCAGCAGTTCTTCACGCACGATCTGCCGTATAGTAGACGAAAGATCGGCAGACGGGCTCTCATCGACGCTGGCAATGGTTGTCACAGGCGTCCAAACTTTGGCACAATGCGACGTGTTTTCAACGTCTCAAACGTACGGCAATGACGCACGACATCTGAGACGGAATCAACGTGTTCCCGACTTATGAGGAAATTGTACACATCTTCTGCAATTCCTTTGAGGAGATGTCCGACTCGGTCTTCCTCAGACATCTGCGGATTTACGATTTTGCACAGCTTGAGGATTTCCTCTATGTATATAGTGCATGTTTCTCCAGGAGCTTGAGCTCTTTGAGCAAGTGTTCTGTCGGCGCGTTTCTGTTTGGCATGGGTGTCGCCAAAACACTTCTTAATTTCCTCGACAAAGTGCTCCCACGTTGTTAGGGAGTCTTCGTGGTTTTCATACCACATCAGCGCTGTCTCACTCAGAAAGAGCGCAACATATTCAAGCTGAGTGACAGAATCCCAACGGTTGTAGCGGCTCACCCTTGCGTAGTGCATCAGCCACTCGTCGACGTCTTCGCCCACTTTTCCCGCGAACGAGCGTGGTTCCATGTAAGTGCCGCAAAAGTCCAACTGGCGCTGACCTTTGAGAAGGTGAAACTAGAGCTGGCATTTGTCCACCTCCGTCCTGAGCCATAGGGAAGCTCGTTGGCAAGAGACCGGCAAGATGACGGCTCCGGCGAAGTTCTGGATGTTGTGACTCCGTGGTACGTTCTGTCGTACCCCGCACCTCCACCACTCTGTTACGCCCACAAAAGGCGTTACTTTGAAGACGGGAAGAGTTAGAAGCGATGACCTTGATCAGCTGAGCGCCTGTCGAGATTCAGCCAGCCAGCCACCCGTCGTCTTCGTTCACCACTCTTCGGTGCCCCCGCATAGTGTTTGTTGAGGCGTGAACCCACTATGCACCTAAGGGCGTCACAATATATATATATATATATATATATATATATATATATATATATATATATATATATATATATATATAATTCCTTTTCTTTTGTATATTTTGTATGTATATGATTCCTTCTTGTAGCAGCACTGCGCGACTGAGGCAGAAAAAGAGTAAGTAGAGTGCACGCGTTGACTCGGGGTACTCTGCGTCGCCTTGGTCTTGCCTGCGACTTCCTCCTGGACCTCGTTTCACCCTGTAAATGAACATCTTTCGTAACATCTTTAGTGGAAGTGCGGGGTGAATTCTGGACGATCCTGGCCGACCCAGTTCTACCAACTGTCCGATGTAGTAGACGCTTGGCCGGTTTACGACCACAAGCAGCGGATATGACCGATCCCGGAGAAGGCAATGACGAGACCATCTGCGAAGAATCAGACAGAAATCACGCTGGGCAGGCTGGCTAATGGACACCGCTGCGAGAGCCGCGCACCTTTTCTGGGAAGGCGAACGAAGACTTCGACGACTGCCTGAAACACATTTTTAACGTGCTTTTTTTGGCTCAAACCGCGCTCCTCTGGTTTGAAAACTACGAGAACGTTATGACAAGCTGGGATAATTTTGTAGAAGAATTCACCAAGTGCTTCTGGGACCCAATCTCTATGAAAAAGAAGGCTGAGTAGACGCTTTCCCGACGAGCTCCGTTACCTGGCGAAACTTGTACAACGCGCATGGAGGCTGTTTTGAAATTATGCAAAATCGTCAATGCCACCATGACAAAGGCAAAGTAGGACATCTGCTTAAATAATCGCTGGAGATGTTTATAATTTTCTTATAAAGAAGGACGATCTTAGTACTCCGTCTGATTTGAAGAAACGTTGCCGGGCGTTTGAAGCGCTGAAAATAAGAAGGATTGGACCAAAGTTCGGACGCTTGGACAATGCCACCACTATTGCAAGTTTGTCCCCCCCAGTCCATGAAGCCATCTCGGTGATTCGGCTAGTGGTTAAAGAAGAGCTTGAACTCATTAAAGTTGTTGACGACGCTCATGTGTGTCATCAGTGTGCATTTAATGATCGCTCTCGTGTGACAACGGCCACCTGGGCACGTCAGAGTTACCGAGAGCCGCGCAGGACCTATGCTGATCGTGCGGAAAGCAGCGACTTCCCTCCGCAATCAAGAAGTCGCAGACGCCGCCAAGATGCACCACAACGATTTTTTCTGCGGGCTCGTCCCTCCTACAACCAGCCTCAGAGTACGCTTCCACCCATGACACCCATGTCACCGGTGTCACCCGCGACAAGCCGCGACTGCCGCATTTGCTACAGCTGGGGCGTGCCTGGACACATTGCTAGGTATCGCCACCGCCGCCAGCAGCGTGCTCCACGGTTTAATTCCTACACACCCCGCGTGCCCGCTGACGAGCCCTCGCCGTATCCCAGTTCCTTCCAACGGCTGCAGCAGGGACGCGCGAACCGCATTGACTCCCCCGTTTCCGAGCGCAGCCTTACACCACCACCCACACGACAACGGCACTTTCCGTCACATCGTCGTCGCTCGTTGTCACCGCCGCTGCAGAGAATCTAGCTGGTGCGATCGGCTCGGGTGATGCCGCAATATATTCCTCTTCATCAAGACCCCCTTATGCGATAATGTTTAAAACAAAACGAGTGTTCCAGTTGACAATATGAGTGATTTTGCTTTAGTTGACAGCGGGGCTGCAGTTTCTGTCATGAGCCTGTCTTTCCAAAATCATCTTGGACAAACAGTTATATTTTCTTGGGATCGAAACAATACCTTGCGCGGACTTGGCGGGGAAATGTTACGCCCACTTGGGGTCCGTTCTGTTTCAGTTACGATAGGGGACCAGACATTGCGAAGTGAATTTGCTGTGCTTGCACGTAGAACGCATGACATTACTTTAGGAATTAACTTCTTACGTCAGTGGGGTGCAACTTGGGATTGTGGCACTGGCGCGATTTCACTTCGCCGTGACACTCGAACTTCAATGACAGATAACACCAGTGATGCCGAGGACGTTCTCTCCGTGTCGCAAAATGTGTGTTTTCCCCCTCAGACTGCAATGTTTGTGCCTGTGAACACTTCTCGCCCTCATACGGGTTCTAGTTGTGGTTTAGTCGAGCCCTTTAATAACAACGCGCTCAAGAAAAATGTGACAGCCCCTCGCTCCCTCGTTCTCACCACTGATGGTTGTACTCGTTTGTGGACAGTGAATGTTCCAACCCAATCCATAACATTGCCACTAGGACCTAAACTGGCGAGCTTTGACGGACAAGCCATTGTCGGGGAGAACCGCCAGGGGGCCAGCGAGTGCGAACGCGCTTCGCATCGGCTCTGTACAAACACGGCGATTTCGTTCGAATTTCCCCTCACGCAGTGCCCATCTCTTCACTAAACCGTTCGTAAAGGTGAGCGCTACCACCTGTTCAAATTTGGTGGCCGTCGGTCCCCCCTAAGCGGGCCCACGGGCCGAAAACCGCCCTTTGCCGATCAGCTGCCGCACTAGGCCTCGCGCCACTGTGCGCTAAGCCTAAGCCGTTTCAACCTCCCCTACGTCGACAGTATGGAGGCCCAAGTGATCTGAGAGACCATCGACCCAAAGGACTATGATCCGAGGGACTGGAATCATATCCTGAGCTTACACACCCGTCAGAAAGGAGCACCGAAAATCCAGGACCAGGCGAACGCCGCCACCGGCTCGCGACCTGCAGATGCCGTACACCAAGCGTCCCAGCTGCGCGCGACGCGTCTCGCGGCGCAAAGGTCGCAACACCAGCCGCGTTTGCCTGAGGATGCCTACAAGATAGTCTTTTGTTCAACTGGGGGACTTACCTTGACCGACCTTCAACCACGCCAGCTTCGCCTGGCCCTGCTAACTGCAGCCAAGGACCTCCAAGCACCGGACGCCACCAGCTTCATTATCCACCCCCTCAACAATACCTGCACGATGAGTACCCCGCATAAAGCCGACGCGCTACGCCTGGTCGCCATCCAGCAACTCTCTATTCGAACCCAAGTCTACGCCGTAACCGCCTACATCGCCCCCCCCCCGGATGGTGCAGTAAGAGGAGTGATCCCTAACGCCTACTGGGAAGAAACCCCAGCACAGATTCTGGACGGCCTCATCACGGGCAACCCTAGCGTCCCCATTATTGATGCACGCCGCATGGGACGGACCCCTTCGATCATTATCACCTTCCGGACGGGTCCGGTGCCCCGAACCATCTCCTACGGAGGCGGACTCCACAGCTGCAGTTTATACAGAGGACACCTGGACGCTTGCACACACTGTAGAAAACCAGGGCATCACGCGGATGTGTGTACCCTTCAGCGTACGCAAAACTGTTCAAGATGCGGTATCCCGCACCCCCGAGAGGACACCCCGACATGCACCCCAGCCTGCATACTCTGTGGAGGCGCCCACATGACCGGTGCTAAAGGCTGCAAAGCGAGGGGACGCCGCTCACCGCCCGCGTCACGACAACAGCACATCTCCCGCACACCGTAACGAGACGCGGACCGCTCCAGCGTCCGTCGCTCCAGCACGTCTCGCTCATCGTCTCGTCGCCGCCAGGACCAACAGTCTTCACAGCTTTCCTGGGCGGACAGAGTAGCAGGCGAAACACTGAACGCTCCCAGCAAGCTCTCAATTTCCCGCCCACACAGGTGGACCCCGTGAGTGGGAGCTCCAGGCCCTGTGAGAGGAGGTGTGTCGTCTTACCTCTACCATCAAAACTACCACCTTTACCCCACTACCGCTTCTGCTAATCGTCCCTCCCACCCAAACCACGCCGCTACCTCAAACACCCACTGAAAACATGGAAGAATCCGACTCCCAAACCCCCACCTCACCCCCACCCAAGAAAAAACGCACAACAGAGCACCCACCCGTCACCCAGACCGACCTTCAATCTCTAGAGGCCCGCATGGACGCTAAACTTGCCAAAATGGACGCGCGTCTAGAGGCAAAATTCAATCAGCTTATCGACCACCTGTCTCAACGCTTTGAACAACAAATTGAAGCGGCATTTACGCGCATGGTGCACACCCTTGAGATGAGCCTTGCACGGTACGACACCCGCCTCCAAACAATCGAGCAGGCCCTTCCCTCGCTGCAGCTCCCCAATCGCCCCTGTCAATCCCGCCCACCTACCCCACAGAACTCCCTACCCAACCCACCTATACTCACCCCCCCAAGCTACAGTATGGTGGGGCTACCACCTAATTCCTTATCAATTCTGAAATGGAACTGTCGCCGCTTCCGGGGCAAGTGCGCACCCCTTCAACTCCTCTTCCCCACACTTCCCACGCCTCACATCCTCCTCCTTCAGGACACACATGCCCCTGCCACACTTCCCAGCTACACATCCGCTCACTTGGAGGCAACGAATACACCCAGGGCTTCCAGACTCATACATCGCTCCATTACACACCAAACGCATCTGATCACCTCCAAGACGCCCTGCGTGATCACAGAAATCGTGCAACACGCACACTCCACACCATCTATTTTTATTGCAAACATATACCACCCACCGCCTCATCCGATGGCTTCATTGGAAACGCTACTGCGAGATCTCCATCATATTGCAGGCAAGCATCCATTGATAATCGGAGGGGACTTCAACAGTCAGCATACTGACTGGAGCTACCTCACCACCACGGGACGAGGACGACGACCCTGGTCCTTGGTACAAGAGCTCCGCCTCACAATACACAACAACTTTAACACCCCCACGAGAATTGGCAACAGTGTCAGCGCGGACACCAGCCCGGACTTGACACTGAGCCGCAACCTTGTGGGTATTACGTGGAACACAACACATCACACATTAGGGAGGGATCATTACATCCTCTATGTTACAGTACCCTACAAACAAAGAACGACCCTTCACCTAACACACAAACTCACCAACTGGGATGCAGTCCGCGCCGCACGGGCTGCCCTTCCTGACGCTCCCATTACAGACATCGACCAGTGGGTGGCATCACTCATGAACGATGTCTCCGCACACACTCGAACCATTGACACCACACCAGATACGCCCACCCTCGACACTCACCTTGCGCACCTATGGGAGGCCCACCGTAGCATCCTAGAGCGATGGAAAGGGCAAAAGCTCAACCGGACCCTTAAAAAGTGGCTAGCCGCACTGCAAACAAAAATTACTGAGCACTCTGAGGAGCTCTGCCGATCCAACTGGGGACAGATTTGCGATAGTATGGCTGGCAATCTGTCCTCCAAGCGCAGTTGGCAACTCCTCCGTCACTTAATTAACCCCACGCAATCTAAGACAGCCACTCAGCAACACGTCACGCGCCTTATACACAAGACCGACCTTTCTCCCGACGCACTCATCGACATACTTAGGAACACACATACAACTCCCGGTACCTCAAACCCCTGGCCCCCTATGCAGACACCCCGAATGCCAATCTCGACGCGGAGATTACGGAAGCAGAAGTCAGAGCGGCCCTCCTAACTCTACGCTCTAACTCCCCTCCAGGAGTTGACCGTATCTCCAATAGCATGCTCCGCAATTTGGACGATCACTCGATTGCCCAGCTCACGGGGTACTTCAACACATGCTGGCAAGAGGGCACCCTTCCGCAATCCTGGCGTCACGCCAAAATCTTATTCATACCCAAGCCCCACAAACCCCTGACACCTGCAAATCTTCGCCCCATCTCCCTAACCTCATGCCTGGGCAAGCTTTTGGAGCATGTCGCACTCGCCCGACTCACCCAACACATGGCGGAGCAAGACCTCTACCCGCACAGCATGGTGGGCTTCCGTCCCCACCTGTCGGCACAGGACGCCATGCTCCAGCTCACACAGGATATTTTCGACCCCCTCATACCGGGGCACACAAAAGCCGTCCTCGCCTTGGATCTCTCCAAGGCCTTTGATCGCCTAAACCATCGAGCGATAATGGCGGCGCTCTCCCCCTTGAACATAGGTGAACGTATGTACACCTATATTCAAGCATTCCTTACGAACCGCACCGTCGAAATTCACTTCGGCACTTACACATCCCGTCCATACACCCTTAGTGGGATTGGCACCCCCCAAGGATCTGTCCTCTCCCCTTTTCTCTTCAATGTCACTCTCATTCCCCTTGCCCGCAAACTACAAACCATCCCTCACCTTCGGCACACACTCTATGCTGATGATATCACTCTATGGACCACCCATGGCAGTGATGGAGACACAGAGAATACTCTGAAGTCGGCAGCTACCCTCACCCAAACACATGCGCGGAGTATCGGACTCTCATGCTCTCCGGAGAAGTCGGAGGTCCTCATACTCCGCCCCACAACCCGAAACTGCCTCACCACCCCTATAACCGTGACACTGGAAAACCGGTACATCCCTGAGGTACACACTCTCCGGGTACTAGGCCTGCACATCCAAAATAACGGGAAAAACACTCTCACCATCCATAAACTCAAGCGGACGGCGGTGTCGATATCCCACCTAATCCACCGAGTTTCTGCACACCACCGGGGTATGAAGGAGCATGACCTATGTCGTCTCATTCATGCCTTTGTCCTCAGCCACTTTCTCTTCACGCTCCCCTAACTTATACTCCAGGGCAGAGAAATCTCCACCCTGGATGCCATGATCCGAACAGCATTTAAGACAGCACTACACCTACCCCTAAATACCTCCACCCAAAAACTCCTCCAGCTAGGCTTACATAACACGATAGGTGAGCTTATTGAGGCCCACCGACAGACACAATACATACGTCTCGCGAGAACCATCACCGGCAGACGCATCCTACACACCCTCGGTATCAGGATACCAGCCACGGATCCCACACAGCTCCAGGTCCCCCACCACGTTCACCGCGAACTTCTTATTAAACCTCTCCCTAAAAACATGCACCCCACCTACCACGATCCCCGCCGCAGAGCTCGCGCACGGGCGCTCCACAAACACTATGGCACGGAACCGGATGCTGTGTGCGTGGATGCCGCATGCACAGGTGAGGACGCGGTTGTTGCCATCACGAACCCCTCCCTACAACCGATTAACACCCTTCACTCCCCGAACTGCCACTTCGGAGGAGGCTGAAGAGGCCGTCATTGCCCTAGCTATTACGCGCACGGAGGCCCGGTATATATTATCGGACTCTAAAACTGCGATACTAAATTTGCTCCCGGGAGAGTTCACGTCCCTGCATTTCGCATACTGAACTCCCTCGCTGCACACCCACCCCGCCACATGGAGCTCATATGGGTGCCTGCCCGCTCTGGGAATCCTGGAAACGAGGCTGCCAACGCCTTAGCTCGAGGTTCTCTGAACCGGGCACCGGCGGCCTCCGATCCAGGGTTCTCACGGGAGCGCATGCATTCATTCAGTGAACTGACGCAAGCCTGCAAAGCCGAGCGTCGGCTCTACCCCCCACCCCATCCCTCCCTCGACCCTTATCACCAGACACTGACCCTTATCACCAGACACTTTGGAGGCGGCTCCAAACACGCACCTTACCCTCCCCTTATATACGCTCACGCTCTCACCACGTCAACACCGACCCCTCCTGTACCCTCTGCCACCACCCCAAAGCCACTCTCGATCACATCCCTTTCCTCTGCCCGGCGGATCCTCCCCCGCGGGGCCTGGAGCACCTTACTACTTGGGAGGCTTGGGAGACTCTACTGCGCTCCGAGGACCCAGCCAAGCAAGCCATCGCCACAGGCCGGGCTGCCAGCGTCATGAGCCTCCGGGACATGAACGTTTGAGTGCAGTGGGGCCATGCGGGGGCTCAAGGACCTGCGTGTCCGCAACTCCCCTGTGTGCAATAAAGTTATCACCACCACCATCATTGTCGGCGTCGGAACGGTCGAAATGTCAACTGCTGGAAAAATACAGCCCCGATTACAGCCATGATAATTATGCTGACTTTAAGCACATGATTAGCAAGTCAGCTGCCTACTTGTGAGCAGTGTCTGCTTCAAGGAGTGCTCGCTCGCTGCGCCACAGTGTTTCATTTCGCTCAAGGCCAACGAGCGTCCCATGCACCACCGGCGTCTCGTATGCAACACCGCATCCATACAGGGCAACCGACGCCAATGCGTCAGAAGCCTTCTCGCAGTTCACCTTCACAGAGAAAAGTCATCGCTGAGCTGGTCGAAGACATGTTACGTGAAGGAGCGATTCAGGAATCATGTAGCCCCGGGGCTGCTCCTGTGATCCTAGTCAAGGAAAAAAGACAACTCATGGAGATTATGTGTGGACTATCGCCGCCTAAACACCGTCACAAAAAATGATGTGTACCCCGTAGCACGAATAGACAATGCCATCGACTGCCTCCACTCCGCGTCGTACTTATTTTCTGTTGATTTATGATCAGGACATTGACAAAGTCCAGTACACCGCTCAGACAAGGAGAAGACAGCCTTCCCAACACCTGACCATCTCTTTGAGTTCAACGTTATGCCCTTTGGCTTACGCAATGCTCCAGCGACATTCGAGCGATTTGTGGATACGTTGCTCCGCGGACTCAAATGGGAAATTTGCATGTGCTATTTAGACGACGTCATTATCTACGGCCGGACATTTCACGTGTACAATCAGTGCCTGTCGGTCGTTCTTGACTGTATCCAGCAAGCTGGCCTTACTTTAAACTCGAAGAAATCTCATTTCAGTGAGCGTGAATCAGACCCTGAAAAAACAGCAGCCGTTCGTCGCTACCAACATCCACACACGGTGAAAGATCTACGGAATTTTTCGGGCCTTTGCTGATATTTCCCGAGCTTTATCACAATTTCGCACAGCTTGCCTCTCTCCTCACATTGCTCTTTCACAAAGATACCCCACACTTGTGGACTGCTGACTACTAGTCGGCGTTTCCACAGTTGAAATTTTTGTTGACCTCTGGACCAGTTCTGCGCCATTTTTTCCGGAGGCGTCAACTGAGCTGCATACTGACGCCAGCGGTGTGGGTGTTGGTGCTGTGGTTGTTCAGATCTGCGGGGGCCGTCAGCATATTATTGTTTATGCTAGTCGGACTTACAAAAGCGGTGAAAAACTACACCTCTACTGAACTCGAGTGCCTAGCAGTCGTCTTCGCCATTCAGAAGTTTTGCCCATATATACACGGCCGCGCATTCGCGATTGTGACTGACCATCATTCACTCTGTTGGCTCGTTGGGCTGCGTGACCCGTGTGGCCGGTTGGCCCGCTGGGCTTTGCGCCTTCCGCCAAATACAAGAGTGGTCGATGTCAGACCGATACTGAGTGCCTATCCCGTCTCCCTTCGCCGTGCACTAAACCTGGCGCTGATGACTTCGATGAATGCCTAGTTTCCATCTCTTGCGACTTTCCAGACCTGAGTACCTTCGAGAGCCAGCCAGCAGGAACAACGCTGTTTACTTTTCGTAATTATTTGCTGTACAAAAAAAACTACTCGGCTGATGGTCCTCCATTGTTTCTAGTTGTGCCCGAAAACCTGCGCCCTGCCGTCCTTCGTTCCATGCATGACGATATCAAGTCTGGGCACCTTGGCTTCGCACGCACATTACACCGACTTCGCCAAAGATTTTTCTGGCACAAGCTCTGGAAAAAAACGAAACAGTATGTCGCCAGCTGTACTGTTTTCAAGCGCCATGAGCAAACGAAGACGGCTCCAGCAGGCAATTTGCAACCAGTTAGGCCGTCGACACTGCCCTTTGGAAAACTCGGCCTTAACTTGTGAGGCCCGCTTCAAAAGACGTCAGCTGGCTACCGCTGGACTATAGTATGCGTTGATTACATTACTCGTTATACGGAAACGGCGGCACTTCCATCTACCTGTGCAGCAGGTGTCTCTTCCTTTTTTTTGCATCACGTCATACTCCTTCACGGCACTCCACGGGTTGTCATCAATGACCATGGGCGGCAATTCATCGCTGACGTCGTTGAGTAACTTTTACGGCTTTGTGGTTCTGCATATCGTCATTCCACTTCTAACCACCCGGACGGAGCAGACGAATCGAACCCTTACCAACATGCTATTACTGCATGTCGCTGCTGACCACAAAAATTGGGGCGCCGTCCTGCCTGTTTTCAGGTGCGCCTACAATAGTGCCAAGCACGAAGTTACTGGACATGCGCCGTTCTTTTTGCTGTACGCACGCGCTTCCCAGAGCTTTCTGGGTTCTACTCTATCCTTATTGCGTCAAGAAGAGTCTTCAATCGCCTAAACTCTGTGTTGTGCTGAAGAAGCACGTCAAATGTTGCTTCTTAGGACGTTGTCCTCGCAAGGCAACAGCAAGATTTGCTACGATGCGGGGCATATACCCGTCAGCTGTACTACCGGTGACTGTGTTTGGTTGTAGACACCTGTTCTCAAAAAGGGATTGTACCGCAAGTTTATCACCACTTACACCGGACCATTCGTTATACTCAGTCGCTTGAGTGATGTGACCTATGTCGTCGCCAAAGTGACGGCAAGTAATCGGCGTTCACGTGCGACACAAAATGTTCACGTAGCCAGACTCAAGCAGTAGCATCACAGGTCCATTTAACTCGTTCAGCGAGCTCCGCCTGTCCCCAGGGAATGGTACAGGCCGGAGCACTTTTCTTTTATATTTCTCTTTTAGCTCCCACATAATATATGTCCCCAGGGAAAATGTAGCAGCACTGCGCGACTGAGGCAGAGGAAGGGGAAGTAAAGTACGCGCCTTGGCTCGGGGTACTCAGCGCCGGCTGGGCCTTACCGGTGGCTTTCTGCTGGACCTCGTTTCAAGCATCTTTCGCAACAATATAGTTATAGAACTTGAGCGGTGCTACAGGTCAACAAAACAAGTATTCAATTTCAACAGTTTCGACCGGTAGACCGATCTTCATCAGGGTTGAAATGAAGGTCGGTCCACCGAACGACACTGTTGAAATTAAATACTTGTTCTGTTTACCTTGTAGCACCGCTCAAATTTTTTTACGTTTGAAAGGTAGCCTGAAAAATTACTCTTTACCTACTATATATATATATATATATATATATATATATATATATATATATATATATATATATTTATATATATATATATATATATATATATATATATTGTGCTTTCTAGGTTTTCCTGCTTTCTGAAAAGTAACTCAAACTTCGCAATTTTGGTCGCTTTTGCCAGTGGCGAAGCACTCAAAGTATTGGAATACTTGAAAATAATTGGCTGTTTTGGTAGCCACATCATTTCATTGTCTTGTCATACAAACCATTTGAACGACAGGCTGAAGGCTCAAACAATGTTCTTTGAAAAATAAATGTAAATTGATGCCTACTATCTCAGCTGGGCAAGAAAATATTCTCCGAAGTGCTGGGACATTTTCTGCAATGAAAATAACCGGGGAGCACAAGTTTTGACTTTAAAAAATATGTGGAAATTTTTTGCAGCCATATCTGTGATGTTCTAAAGAATGCTGGTCGAGTTGAGTGGAATGACCTATGAGTAACTTCACACCATGCAAAAATAATGGTTAGTGAGTATCAGCGGGTATCGACTTATGCTACCAACCTACACCTGTTGTAAGGTGACCATCCAAATGCACGCAAAATGGAGCATTTATTGACAGAAAATTTGTTCGCAAGGCATCTCTGCATGTCGTGAAAATATGTGGTGATCAGAAACTGCGTATGTGATCAACCTGGTCCTGTGGTTGTAAGCTACATGACTGCCTTGTTGAAAGTTGGATGCATGGGGCATAAAGTGCTCTTCCTTCTTTCACTCGACACTTTCCGCTCTGGGCGAGCTTGGTACCTGTTAGCCTGTATTTACACTGGCTAACTTCCCTATCTATCGATATTCTTTTTTCTCCCTGGTCCCCTGTTGTCTCTTCCACGAGAAAGTGCAGTGCTCTTCGTCCTTCTCACCTTCTCTTCCATATTCAATTTCCTAAAGCTTATGGCTAGTCTATTACGATGCAGCTTCAGCTACCGTATTGACCGTTGCATCAGTGGCAGGACCTCATCTCCAAATTTGCATGAGTTGTGAAGAAATAGTGCACTTTTGAAGTTATTCATGTTAAAGGATATCATAGTTAGTTTGTCACGCTCTAGGAACTCAGTTGCACTTCAGGTGTCAGGTGCTAATGAAGCAATAAAGTGAGACAGGTTTTCTCGTCAGTTTTCCTTTAAAGAAGTCGGACTAACGATATTTTTAGGGGGCAAACATTCTAGAAAATTAAAGTGAAACATTCGTGTTCAACATACTTTACCCTCTTCCATATGCATTACCGGAAAGAACTTAATGGGAAGCCTGCGAGGGAGTGTGCCTTTGTGGTGGGGTGTGAGAGATAGAAAATGTGGTAGGTCTGAAAGCAAAGTTATCACATGTATTAGACAAGTGAGCATGGATTTTTTAAAACAGTGAGGCAGTCTCTAAATTCTCGAGAACACCTGTTCGACTCAACTGATTTCACTTGTGTTGTTACATGTACCGTGGAATAATGGAAAGTTAATCAGTACATTTAAAATGTAATCTTTGTTCATTTAAGCCGTTCTATTTACCTTGAATGCAAGGACAGATGCAGCCACTGTCCCACTATTCCAGCCAGCGTTCCAAAGGAGCATAATAATGAGGTAGCTGTGCTCTAATTGGGTGGCAATGGCAGGCAATTTGTAAACAAAAATATTTTCATTGTGACAATACATTTAAAACTTCAATGCATACAAAAAAATAAAATCAGTTCCCGTCACAAAAATGTAATAAAAGATAACTTCTTTCTATCTGCCACACCCCTTTCACAGTGGCTCAGATTTAATCGGAAGCAGCCAAGTACGTTCTCGCAAACCGTTTTATTACATATCTGGTTGTTATTGCCTCGAGCTGAACTTCTGTTTTATGTGGGCTGTTTGCCACTGAACAGTATAAAATATTGTCAGTATTGCATATGGAAACGGCTTGTTTCTACTTCTTTTCTGGCTGACAGCTAAATGTTTTGCTTTGTCAAACTATGTTATAACTTGCTTCAACTGAAAGCGGCTTGGTGATTACTTTTTAGGCCCTTGGGCTCACACGATCGTGGATCTTTATTTCTGCTCCCAAGTTTCGGGGCTCTGCATAATGCAATTAACAGTGGGGAACCTCTCACTTCATCAGCACACAGAAAGTTCGTGGACATCCTGCTTGGAAAAATGCTCAAATTCACTGTGTAAGCCCATCCTCTCGAAATTTCCTGCCATGTAAATTTAACGCCGACTTTCTTTAATAACATTTCATGCGTGCATCATGACCATGCAGTTTATTTTGCTGTATAGCACGCAGTTTTGTCATGTATATACTTGAATGGTGTAATGACTTCATACTGAAATGCAATTTAAAACATTTTAAAATTGTAATGTATTTATCTTTAAATTGTTTAGACATGACTCTTTAAAACGAGAACGTTCGCACGAAAATGCTACATCAGAAGTTTTCTGTGTGTTCTACAGAATGCCAACGCAACCATTCTAAAGTTACCTTCCAGCTGCTGAAAAAGTACTCACACTTGGCTGATATTATAGGTTCTGGAGCTTTAAGCTTTTCATTTTATTTTTTAGGAACACTGCAAGCTGATCTACAGGCTACATTATCTCAATATGCGGCAATACAAGGCCAGTTATTGGACTTGCATTGAGTTGTGTTCTTAAATCTGTTTACTTTGCTACTGCCGAGCGTGTTCGGCATGCATAAATAAATAACGAGGAGTGCACCTCCTCAACAATGTGATGCACCGAAATGTTCGTTGGGCACACACAGAGATCCAAAATAACCAAAAACTTTCAAGCCATGAAAAAAAAATAAAAAGATTTGAAAGACATACTAGCATCCTACTGCGCTATGGCATACGGAACTAAATATAGCTGCAACTGAGGTGTATGCAGAGAAGTGTTTCTAAACGCTTATAAGATATGGACATTGTCAAAGAAATGGTTTTGTTTTTATTTACTCGGAGTTTCTTGGTAGAATGGCAGTGCAGTAAAAGCTTAGGTAGTGCAACAAAACATCGAGATGATGCCCTGCTCTAAAAATAGTAGCTTTAAATTTTAAAATGAAATTCTGGGGATTGACATGCCAAAATTATGATCTGATTTTTGGGCACCCCGTAGTGGGGGACTCAAAATTACTTTTGGCCACCTGGCCTTCTCTAACGTGCACCAGAGCCTAAGTGCCTAAGCAAAATTGCATTTTACCCCCATTTAAGGGCGGCTTCCATGGCGTGGATTTAAGCTGTGATCAGCACAGCTCACCAGCATGGCGCCATAGTAACTAGGCTACAACATCGGGTCAAGCTGAGAAATGCTGCTCAGAACTACCAACTTCTTGGCGCACATGCACTTTGAACTACTTTGAACGAGTATGAAGAACTGACACCAATCATTTGTGTACCAATCTCTTTTTAGGATCTCGGCTCTATTATTAGGACGCGAAGCTTCAATTAGTCAAAAGTACCCTCAACTACACAACCTGCTCAAAATTTGTACCATGTCCAGCAGGCTTTGGACATGAAAATGGAGGCAATTCATCTCGCCGAAAATGGAGGTGGCAGTCACACTGTTTCATGCGTTTTGCCTAACACATAATTAGTGAATAATAATTAATCAATTTCTCAAGTATTGTTCGCAAAAAGTGTTTTTCAAGCCTAAAAGAAGCAGCCAAATGGTGTTCAGGTACACGAGCGGCTTGTTGCGCACCACTTCTTCCGTGTGCTCACGGGCTTCTTTCAGGCTTGGAAAAAGCAATTAGGTTGCATCTATTCAGCAATAGAAAGCTGGATTGAGAATTTCTCAGGATGTTTTACGGTTTTCTCATTGACACATTTGTTCTGACTGTAATCTTTGATCAGTTAAATAATTGTTAATAACTAATTATTTATTTTGGCGAAATGCGAAAATTCGTTTTACTTCCTCCAAGCAATAGCAAACAACATCACCTTGGTTTTGTCCAGCTACGTGACACTTGTACATATTTAACGCTCGCACAACTCACATAGGCCACTTGGTATTTACAAGGGAATCATAGAAGAAATATTCCAGGCATGTCAGTGAGCCTCGTGTAGCGATTCACGAGATGAAGCCATGTTTCTTTGATTTTGGTCCAGGGTGACATTTACATGCTCAACACTTTGTATCAGTGTGTTGTAGTCTCGTTTATAGATTAACTGCTACATAAGTAGTTTTTCTGCACGTGTAAGCTCATGCGTATCTTTCAAGTACATTGCCTTGTGTTCCCAAATGAAGCCGTCCTGCCAATTTCTTCATTATGTCTTCATCTGTTCCTGTGCTAAGTTTTCAACATGCAACAGTCCAAATTTTCATCTAGTTTCCGTGTTTCCTGGTTGTCTGGTGGCTTCATTCCTGAACAAATTCTTTTCTTTAAACCCTGTTGCATACAACAGCGCTGACCAACGTGGGAAGTGTTTTCTTGAACGAAAAAACCAGTCAAAAACACAAAGGACAAGAGGAGAGGTTCACACCACAACTAGTATTAGCGCAAAAACCGGTCGTTGTGGTGTGAACCTCTCCTCTTGTTCTTTGTGTTTTTGACTGGGTTTTTCGTTCAAGTATGCACCAGCTAGCCCAGATTTCAACCCTTCTGCAAAGTTTTTTCTTCTTTTTCAGGTTGACAATAGTACACCTTGCCTGATCAATGTAAAGCTTTCTTTGTAACACGGCCCTGTAGTAATGTGTTACATTGAATTCCAGCGTCATGCAAAAGCTGTTTACTTACCAGATGACAATATGTATATGTGTTTTAAGTAACATAACTGGCAGCCAGCAGATAATGGAGGCAAGGAAAGCATACGGCAACATATTTTAAATTCCTTTATATGAAGTAAAGAAATGACAAATTCAAGGGAAATGAAAGTAGATGAAAAGGCATTCGGCTGTGGGTGGGGAGCCGTCCCACAACCTTCACATTACGCATGTGACGTAATCGCCACTGTGGTACTACGGCAACGTTCCAGCGTCGACAATCTGAGGTACCATTGTGGCCTTAGTTAGTAGTAAAACAGGGGTTAGTGCATCGCGTGGATATTGCGAAAGTTGTAGGTTTGTTCTCAACCGATGGCTGGTTGTTTTTTCGACCACTTTCAATTGCCAATATCACTTTTACACTTGAATGGAAAAGTGCAAATAACTTTGCATGCGCTTTCCTTGGCTTCTTTCAGCTGTGATTTTAAAAAAACGGGACCCTCAGTTCCCTTTCTTCTGGTTTGAAAGAACAAGAGCTCTATCTTAAAAATAATGAATTCACCTTGGACACCATCTTGGTGTGGTCTCACAAGGCTATCTTATCACAGCTTGTGTATCACTAAGTGAAGTTTTTGTTAAAATGACGTTATAACATGGGATTCATGAATAGCCTTTATTCATAGAAATATGACTAGTCTAATAAATAGGGATTTTAAAAAGCAATTCTAGCACGGTCTGATCATTTGTTTAAGAAACCTTAACATTATTTCAGGCATAACTGTTGGCCCTGAAAAACATTTGGGTCATCTGCATTGGCATTGTTTTTACGGAGCACCTGCTTTGATTGAACTAGCCTCGTGACACATGGACCATGTCATCTTGCTGAGCCGTGGAAATCTGCTATCGCGATATCTGAGGCGCATGTGTCATATACTCAGATGCTGTTTAGAGGCTGCTAATAAGAAAATTACTTCACTAACCTTCCAGAGCTTGCTGAGATTCCTTGAGTAGCATAAGCTACTCGATCATAACCAACTTACCCAGAGTGAACTTTCATCGCAATTGACTTTGAAATGTTTATGCGAAATACCACAGTTGCCTGTTACTAGATACGTGATCACACTAAAACTTGGAATAAATGACCATTACGATTTATAGTACAGCAGAACATATTTTATTATTCGAGAACACAATGACATGGCACTTGGGTTATTACTTAATATTACGTTCTCAGAAACTGCCTCAGGTAGCTTAATTTTGCCTCGTGAGGCACACTGCTTCAGGTTTAATAAAGTCATGTCCATAGGTCTGTTCTATTGATCCTTCTCATCGTGACCTAGTTCCCACCAGTTCAGTGCCCGTTCCCGCTCGTGCGGAAGCGGCAGCACACCTGCTGCATGAACACTGCACTGCTTTTCTGCCATGTGCAGGGAATGCTGTGCACATGCCCTGTACAAAGCCTGCACTAAGTAAAACAAATCACAACGTGCAGTTGCTGCCATGTTGAACTGGTGGAACGAGTAGTGAAATGCAGCACCTCCTGAACTAGTTCAGAAAGTGCAGGTTAATCGAGTCGAGTTTACATAGCAACAGAAGTTGAGTAATTCTGCATTATAATTCTCAAAATATACGTCCAAGATACCTTTACACTCATTTCTTCGGTTATTAGGTATCCATTTTGCATTGTTTCACATAATTAAAGAGTGCCAACGTATGTTATAGCATTTACTGACAGCAAACGTGTCAAAACTCGTTCTAGTTTCCGGATTGCCTCTTAACACTTTAACCCCCAAGTTAACTTCGCAAAATGTACCGGATTTCCCAAATTTTTATTGAACTCATAATTTTTTCTGTGTCATTATCATACTAAAAATATATAACTTAATTTGTTTCTGGTTATAATTGACAAATAAATAAAAGCTGCTCTTGAGTCAGCTTTCCCTCAATGCCGAGCGTAAATAATTTTTGATAGCCAGAGCAGCATAACATCGTGCTGAACTAATGCGACTCGTCATAGGCGATATTGGTACTACCTCCGACCACTTGTACACCTAGGTGTACACCTAGTACACCTAATTTTAATTGAGCAGCTGTCATACGTGGGTGCAATGTGTGTATCTATATGTGCATGCATTAAGATAACTTCATGCTAGAGCAAAGCAACTGTAGTGCAGAGAGGCATCAGTCATTTTTATATAGTTGCTTTTTAAAGATGCACTCAGTTTATCTTCGCCGTTTTGCAGTACCAAGTGCTTCTCTTTCTTTCTACAGGATCGGTGCGCCAGCGTAAACTTGTTCTTGCACCATGCACTTTCCACACACAAAAACACGGCATGCCACCTGAGGTGTTCTTTTTTCAATCAAAAATGATGCATGTTGTGCTTGTCAAGCTAGATTTCTTGCCTCAAATGAGCTGATAATTCTACCTGCACACATATGAAATGTGTTGCGGTTATGAACCCTCATACTGCAAGACACATGGACGTCAGACTCTAGAGTTTTGCAAGACGCGTAGCGCCTCCTGCCCGTGCGAAGAGGCAGTAATTGAGTAGTGCGAAGCCCAACTCTCTTGCTAAGTTGCCTATGCAGCTAGCGACGGCGAAACAACGATTTAACTAGATTTTGGTCCATTGCAAGTGTTTTGCGCATTTAACACCCAGACAGAGAGCTATGAATTTCTACGCTAGTCGGACGCGCCGCCGAACTACAATAAAGCGCTTGCTGGCTCACTCTTCAGACTGATGGCGGAAACGACGGCAACCGCGATAGCTCCGCGCGCTACGAAGAAACGCCGCAATCGACGCTACTGTTGTGTCGTAAATTGCCATGAACTTGAAGGACGGAATAACAACGTTCAGTTTTACCGATTTCAAACGCGATCGTATGAAGGGGAAAGGCGAGAGCGCTGGATACGGGCCGTTCAACCTGTTGGGTAATCGGATTACTTGCATTCCCTACAACACAGCGGCTCGCATGAGAAAGTGCGACAATTTTGTTCTTCTGTAATTGTGTTGCGTAGCCCTGACGGAGGACCGTGGTAACCAAGCGAAAAGTCAAGAATCTGAAGCCGCCACTTCGTTCGTAACAGAAAAAGCAACGTTGCGAACCATCCGGCTTATGTGCCATCGATATCTCCACCTTTTAACAGACGTCCGCCTCCGCTTGACTCAACAAGTGGAACGGAGAGATTTGGCAGGTCAGCTTAACCAAACATTTTGGTTCGTTTATGAATTCAAAATCCTCTTCTAGAGCATCGTTGTATCGCGAGCTCATTTCTACTTTCAGTATTTTCTATGTCCTGCGCCGATACAACAAGCACGCTTCGCAATGCGCTGAGCCTGTTCGGCTGCGCTTTTCAAATGTGAGCAATAAGGTTGCTGTAGGAGCACTGGATGAGTAATTTCGAAGTAACGCACGTGTGTAAAGAAAAAACATGTCGCGTTTATTTACATTTATTTGTGCGCGTTTGTTGCTCGAAGCGTCTGCGGAAAGTTTAAATTAAGGTACGAGCGATGCTGTAGCTCCTGCGAGAAAGAAAGATGCAGGGCGTAGGCGCTGTAGGAAGCTTACTTTCGTGATGATCGCACGCTGTTTGCTGCCTTGGAAAACATCTTCTGTTTGCTGCCCTGGAAAAGGCTATGAAAGGATTTACTCTCTGTAAATAATTGCGAGACAGAACATTACGATAAAATACGTAAAGATATAGGAGATACTTAAGTCTTGTGTTCAGGACATATTCAATATGAACCAATTTGAAATGCTTAGATTTGTATGTTGTTATGCCTATAGACAAACCTGATGCTCTACGTACTTGCGAGTTGCAGCACGCCGAAATAACACTTGAGACTTTATTGCGCACGTACTTCGCCCTGCTGAGCTTCCTTTCCGAAGCGTGGATGGGCGGAAGAAGCTTTCCGGGTCCTTGATTTTTAGGAAAGCGTTCCTCAACACAAACGAAAGAGAAGGCTCCATTGTGGCATATGCACCTTCGCTTGCGGACAGCTCTCCTTGCACTACTCAGTTCGCGCCAAGGCTGCGATGGGAGCTCTGGTGACGGGTTTTTCCGCAGCGCCGCCTGGGCAGAGTCTCAGGTCTATAGTACAAAACTTTTACGTATTAAAACAATTTCACGAAATGTTTAAATACCATGTCAAGCATGCTTTTTTACCCCAATGCAGGGAGAAAAAGTCGCGGTCACGCCATGCATTCATTACGGCAGTCCAGACCTTGCGTATGCAAGCAACCTCATTCGTGTCGGCCGAGAGGTACTGTTCAGTGTCTCCCAAAGGCTTTCTCGCGAAGCCTTCAACATTCTCGTCACAGTTGAATGGCTGCTCATCTATCAGCGTGTCACATCACCAAGACTGCCAGTCGTAAAGCTATTGAACACCTTTAAGAAAGCTTAGTTACTTTTTATTTACTTCTCATAGTTGGCCTTACACCCTTAACCTCTTTAACTTCCACAAACCTGTGGGGTAACTTTTATACCAGTGTTTGTCGTGTTTAAGGGGTGCTGACTCTAATTTCTATCTGGTTTTGCAAGTGTTTAGGAAATTTGAATGTCTAGTGAGATAGCACCATTTGAATTTGTCGTCGTGACTTGCTTCAATGAGCTGCTAGGAAATACTATGTAAGACTTGCCGCACGCCAATGATAGCATTTTTGTTTTCATGACTACAGTGTACGGATTTCAAAAGTTTGAATGTGAGAAAAAAGCCGCCAGAACGTATTAATCCTAGACATGTCATGACAGAGTAAAAAGGAGCTTTCGTAAAGAATAAGCGCTTATTCACTTCAGCAAAAATGTTCATTCATTACTAGTCACTACATATAAAATCATGCTCACAGCTTACAGCTCTTCAATGACTAATATATCATACACATTGGAAGCACATTGGCGACAAGGCCTACAGATATATTTGGTCAGAAAATGGCTTGCATCCACATTTGCCATACAGTTGATGGCTGATGGCTTTCTTTCCTTTTGTTTTTGTCGTCGTCATGTTACCATATTGTATTCGATATTCATTTAAATGAAAAACACACTACACACATTGGAATACCAAATGACACCTGGATTTTAGGCAACAAAGTGTCCGGCATGCCTGTCACATGTTAGGGGCAACCTTGCCCCTATAGGTAAATGCACACCAGATGCTCTGCATATAATGCAATCAGTGCACTTGTCTGGAGTGCTTGAAAGATGTGCTACGGGCTATACTGGCACTGTCTGAAGATAATGCATGGCTCTAGAAAGCTTGCAACTGAGCATGTGCCCCCACATTGAAGGAACTGCCCTAATTTATTTTGCTGATGAGGTTGAGGCTTTAGAAGCTGGAACTACAGGCGTGACCGTGGCAGCGCACCTGAGCCGAATTACACACCTCGACTCCCACAGTGCACTCTGAAAGTTTTGCTGCGTGGTATCTCTTCGGTTATTACTTGTCTTTAGGCACTTTTACGAGCCGTCGTAGGTGATTGCAGCTGCTAGAGGTTTCCTAACTGGCAAGGTGAAAAGAATAACCCTGTGCCATCAGTGTAGCTGCACATGCTGAGATGCAAGCTATATTGAACTAGGTGTTTTGTAGACGGTACCTCCACAGCTAAAACATTGTGCTTGAGCCCTGTCGACAAGTGTGTTGACTATTGCACACAAGTGTGCTGTCACAACAGAAAGTTGAAAACAAGCAGAATTTATGCGGATGTTTCTTCAAAACATTCGTGCAAGTCATTCTTTCACCAAGGCTAGTAATCATGCGTATGTATTCGGGACAGGGCATTCGTGACACACAAGGGGTCATAGTTTGTGTAGAGTTTAATTAGACCCACCAATCCAGGAAACGGATCGATAAATAGTAGGCCTTAGGTTTCCCAGTAGTCTCTCTGGCACAGGCATGACAATATTTCAGGTAGTTTCGTTTTGACTTTCTGTATCTATATTTATTGTGTAGGAAAATTTCCGGCATCTTCTGACAACGCATTTTTCCCTCTACATAACCTAAAGTGTTATTTTTTCTTGAGTTAGCCGTTATTATTGTGCTACTATCCCTTAAATACTGTTTTGTTATAGCCAAATATTTCCCGCTCGCTGTGTAATTCTATTGGTTATATTTTACTTTGTGAAAGTTTCTTGTTCACTGACCTCTCGCGTTCAAAAGTATGTGGTTTGTCCTTTGTACAATTTTAACACCACATTACTGTATGTTAGCGCACTTCTTACACTGTATTTTTTGCATATGTATTCACATATGTATTCTAATTATAGCATAATCGTTGTGTGTACTCTCCCTCCTTACACAATGGCTCTAGGGGCATGTAAGGTATATTTAAATAAATAAATATTCCAACTGTAACTGGCAGTCAGTGCTCTCTCCAGTCCAGCTTTTATGCTGTTTTAAGATATTTGCACTATTTTAGAATGACTTGAGCTGAGCCATGAAGAAGCCTTTACTATTACTAGTTTTCATGTTCAACTTTTGTGCAGTGCCCACTAGCCATTACTAGTCATGTTTTGCCCACAGAGGCAGACTACAACATGTTTTGTCTATTGTGCTAGTTTCTGTACTTTATGATAAGATGCGGTGTTCTTATAGTGAAAAAATGTTGTGACTAGTTTGTAATGAGGTTATTGAAATAGAAACCATTTCCTGCTAAAGATTTAATTGGAGAAGCCTGTGCCAGTGTTCGGCGCATATGTCTTGGTATGGGTATTGCTGTACTCCTTACCTTGCTTTTTAATTTTAAGATGTGCAAAGTTTATTATGTAACCATTTCTCTTAAAAAAATAATAAATATCTGTTCTGACATTTTATCGCCAATTATACAATGATTCTGTGGAGTTGGGTAACCTTGGACTAGCTGGCTTCTTTTTCTGATAGCTTTCCATTGCTACACCTGCAGTATATTCCGTGCAAGCACAGGGCCACAGTAAACTCAATAATTGGGTGTAGCAGGTCACTGACTTTAAATGGAGCATGCAGAAATTTGAGGAAATAGTGAATGCTTGTATATTAAACAACATGCACAACTACGCATGTAGTTCTGTTTGTACGTGCTGAAATATTATCCTAACTGGAAGCGCTTTGTCGCACTTTCTTCTTTGGCCTTCAGTGCTACCATAAGTCATTATGTATGTGAAGCTACTTGTAGCATCTTGCCGAGATTAATGACAACTTTGATCAATAGAGATATAAACGTTGTGCTTAAAACATGGCAGGACTGTCTGCTAGGCAGGTAAATGTATGCTTCCGTAGTACCCCACTGGTTGCTGTCACCAATCCATGCATTGCTTGTGCTCTATCGCATTCAATATGAGCTACACCAGTGAGCTGTGGTGGATTTCTCTCCTGGTCGAACTGGTGTTGGTGTGAAAATTTTTTAGCCAGTAGAGTGGAGAGTTTGTTTATTATTTTTTAAATGCATGTAACGTCATGCTTAGTTTGTGCGTTTTCTCACATGGAGTGATAAATACTTTTGTGCCAAGCAGCGGGATATCCTGTCTTTAGTGCAGCATGCTTTCTTGCGCTCTGCATCCTGGCGGTTGTGTACTATCACTGCAGAGGAAGATGACGAAATTAATTCGATGTGTGCATTGCTGCGATGAAAAAACCTTACGTTTTTTGCCTGAAAGGGTCGCACATTATCTATACTACCACATGACAGCTGACTGTAATAAACTAATTGGAACATATTCTCAGCGCCCGTGACCAGTATACCATTAGTGCAAATATTGTTGTTATTTCGTGTAATAATTATAGTTTTATTATAATGAATTTAGAATTTTTCTTAATTGTGTACCTTATGACCGAAGAATTTGCGTGAAAAGTTGCTACACACTTGTTTTATCCTGCTCTGTGTAAATAATCTTGTGTATTCTGCTTACCCTGATTGGCACTTCTGTGTAGTATTTTATAAATAAAATAAATAAATAAAATATACATTATGGACAATTCTATACCATGTAGAGCTGGGTATTGTGCTATCCGGTGACGACTATAGTAGCCTTGTCATGGCAAGGGCGTAGCGGACTTAGTATGGTTGCTACTCTCTTTTCCGCAATATTAGGTTAACATTTGGGAGAGATATGATATCAATCAGTCCATATTATTAAGCTAATTTAGAAGATGGTCCTGGGGACATTACTTCAGTCGATGTAAACATCAAAGATGCATAGGAGTTTTGTTGTAGTAAAGCTAAAAGTTTAGTTCTCACAGAGCTTCCACTTGAGGGAATTATATAAGGCACTATCCCTCATACTTTTCCTCTTTTTTTAAGCTGCCGTCTTATGGTAATTACTAAAAAAAAGCTGTTTACTGGGCCCAATTCCACCTGTCAGTTGAGAATGTACACAACTGTATTGAGCCTTCCTTTGAAGTGCAATGTTTACGCAGCCAGAAAAGGCCCTCAAATTCTAGTGACACTTCGTGGAAGTCATTTTCAACATGCACGGAGTGTCTCACTGTGACATCCGTAACATTTGCGCCGTGCCGCTTCTATGATCGAAACGTCCTTTCCCGGCAGCACACACTACAGTCATGGTTTGTTCTCCGATATTCAGCCAGCTTGAGTTTCTACAAAATTCTGGTCTCCTTGCAGCAACTGAGCTTGAGTGCTTCGAGAATGTGGCGTATTACGGCTTCACCCATTCATGAAGCCATAATGGCACTCATGGTACGCGTGCTAATATGGTCGGCTACCACAACCTTTAGGTTTGTGTCTTCAATTGACTGAACTTTCAATTGTTTTCAATTGTTTCGGGGATGAACGTTCAACGCTTAGGTCTCCCTCCAAGTGGCATGGAGCGCCGCATTGCAGCGTGATGTCATAGCTATCAGCCATCTGCTCGTACTATTTGCTTATGAATGCAGGTTCTTTGTCAATGAAACTTTATTTTATTTTTTATCACAATTTATCGAAAAATACAATCGTTAAAAAATATCAATGCATAAAATGATTGAAAAATTGAGACGAAACGAAGAAATTTGCATATTTATAGAAAGATGTCCAAAAGAAAAAAAATACAAAGGACTGAACAGATAAGCATTGCATAATCAACAGCCAGAAGTATTGAAGAAACGCAGCAAGCTAATTTGCTTTGAGACATTATACACTGCGTAATGTTTTTAAAAAATAAAAAAACATGACATAACGTGTGACAATGCATTGAAAACGTAAACGCAATGGGACTGATAATTACCTGCGTACTAACTCAACGCTGCGCATTCTGTGTATAAAATGCTTGACTAAATTAATGAAAAAGGCATCGCAATTTCTGAGCGAAGCAATGCTATACAGAAGGTTGTTTCAGAGACGAATAGATACTATTTCTCTGTTCAGGAGGCCAATTATAATGATATAATTATATCTTGCATCGTGCGCTGCCCCCATACAGATCAAACTGCATGGACTACACTTCGCCTTGTTTACCTGCTGCGAATGACAGGATCTCCCATAATATTCTACATTTTCTGTCATATTCTCCAAAGTTAATCTTTGCAAAAACCTTATTCTAAGTGCGCCACGCTCTCCGAGGTCAGGGCTGTTACGAAACACGCGAATTACTTTTAGTATTATGGTCTCAGGCACAACAAACTTGCAATTCTATAACTGAGGGTCGTTAGATCATTCGCAGAGCTTTGCAATATTGCAATATTCGTTTGCAATTTCCACGCCCAAACGAGCCAAGGCATCTACATATGTAAAGGCGCTGCCCGCACGATGAAGTACTTGAATGTCTAACCACTGAATTTTATTTATGCAATAGGAATAGCGTGCGCCTAGGCTCCGATAGGGTCAGAAATGTAGTCAGTGTTCGGCGGTTTGTACAAAACATCAATTTCTTGCATTGATGTATAATCCGAAATAGCGCAAAACCAATCGAACTGCGAGAGCTTCTTTTTTGGTCGAGTGACGAAAAACAGAACGTATAGGAACAAAATCTTGCAACACGAAGTTATTGGTTGGGAGGAGAGATACTGTTCCTGTAGTAGAAGAGAGGCCACGTGCCACAACTTGAGCTGGACGTAGCAGCGGCGCCATGAGGGGACGCAGCGTGTGCATAAAGAAGCGTTAGAGAGAAACCCGACATCACAAGCATGACACGTGGTGGCGATACTGTGTGCCTTTACATAAATTCATTCATAGTCTGAATAACATCGATAGTCATCCAGAGATGCTTTCCGAGACTTTAAAAAGAAGTGCGACGAGAAAGAATTTCCTTTACCACCGTTTCCATTTACCCATTATAACTAAGACTGCATAATGTTTCCTTGCCCTCACACGGCGGATTTCTTCCACTCTTGTTGACGTACCACGCGAACTCAAATGTACTGTCTTTAAGTTCCCTAGCCTTCTTTGTGGGTACAACATGGAGCCTTCCGACTTTCCGGAAACATATTGCGCGAGCGTCGACGGCACGAATTGTCAACGCCTTACAAGTGCGATGAGCGGCGAGATTGGAGAAAGTGTGTGCAGAACTGCGCGAAGCACTTTACCGCTTTCATACCATCTGCTGCGCAGTTCGCTTCAGGGTTGCACACATCCGGCATTTGTTATCGGCGAATCCCCACAGCAGACAGCTGCAAAAACCTAGGCCGCGCAGTCACAGATATTTGCCATCATTGTGTCTGCTACTTTCTTTTAAAGAATGCTCTCGTACGTGCTCTAAATTTCCTTTCTTTATTCATCGTTATTCCTTGACGCATACGCGGGCTTTAGAAATACGAAGAACTGTATCAGCCAGAAAGTCATTTGAGCGTGTACTCATGCAAAACATTGTTGTCTGCTTGGGTGAAGAGTTCTCTCGAATCGTGATAATTTTCAGGAGCGGAACGGCAACCGCAGTTATAGTGTGTATGCAAACTACTGGTGTCCTTCTTACAAGGCTAAATGTCACTGGGTCCCAGTATCCATTGCCATCTCGGATTATGGACTCAATGTCGTGCTGGTTACTGGAGCGCTGGAGTGGCGCGGCATTCTGCGAGGTGATGGGTACTGATGCCAAAAACAGCTATAGAGAAAGCTTTAGGAAAAAAGAGATTTCTTCCTACCATATTTCACATTTTAAATGAAGAGTGAGAAAAAGCACTCTAGTGGAATAAAAAAATAAAGAGTGGCACACTTACTACGCGAACGCCTTAGTCACAGACCTCAAGCCCAGTACCCTACCGCTACGCCATGCATTAATTTCTTTCGCTTGCTTCGCGGCCTGACAAACGCCGCCGATTGGAAGAGCTGGATAGCAACGCATGCGCGTTAAACAATACACCAGAATGTGGTTGGTTGCGAATAAGTTACCACGTCAGCAGACATAGTAGATGCGCTTTCCTCGCTCAACTAAAACTGAAGCCTCTGCCAGGCAGAAGAAAATGTCGGTATCGGATGGGACGTTGTCAATTCCTACAGAGCCGATTTTCTTTCACGATTAGTATTTTAACTTAAAAAAAAAACTAAAATGGGCTGCCATACCCGAGACGCCACAATCACTGTTACTTTTGATTTTGATGGCCGTTTCTTGTTCCTCACGTTTCTTGTTCCTCAACAGGCTGAGAATATCGTTGTTCGCTATAGTGCCATTAGAGGAATGCAGATGCACGAGCACCCACCTATTGTACTGTCGCCTGCTGGAAGCGCCTTATGCCAGTAAAGCCGCCATGTCAGGTAGGGTGCTCTCATGCAGCTCTATCGAAGGACCCGCAAAGTCCCGTGAAGTTGTCAAAATACGTATGCGATGCACCAAGGAAATTTCTCACCTTTGTTCAATAATGCGCATCAATCGGGAGGTCTGTGTCGTCACACACCTGAGTGACCGAAGCAACGGTGAGTGTGGCCTTCGGCGTTAGCACTAATGTGTATGCTTACAAGTCGTTCCGTCGGTGCACACCACTCCTTCTGCGGGCACAAAAACAAAATCATTTATTCATGATCACGGACGCAAAGCTGAACTCTTGAGTGATTTTTCCTCGTGATACTTGTTGATTCCCAAGCCAAGAAGTACCGATCGCGCGTAGATGGGCTGTATGGTTGTATATGTTGTGTATATGGCAACGCCCCCTGCTTGCGAGTCCATTGGTGCTCATAACGATTTCAGTACACCCATCCACTTGAAACAATGCATCTAAATGTATTTGTTTCATTTATTAGTATTTATTAATAATAATAATATTATGGGCAGAGTGCTTGAAGCCTGGTTCACCTCCAACGGGGGTCGGCCCGGTATTTCACTGTCTCAGGGATGGGCCGGCTTTCACCCTTTTATTGTTCATGAACAAACACGAAAAATGCATGGAAGCCTGGCCACATACAGCTTCGCTATAGGATTAAATCTGTCTTTATTATTCAACGGCACTTACTCCTTGCGTAGGGAAACCAGCGCGGCACCGAAGCAGTCAGCGCTGCTTCCAGTATGTGTCAGTGGACTACAGCAAGAAAAAGCACGTTTCCTGCCCCTGCAAGTGTGCTTGAGCTTCATAGCATTGAAACCAGCGCTTCTTAGAATGCCATCCAACTCTTCGCAAGTGGCTTGACAAGTCCTCCAGGAGTCCCCGGGAGACCGGTGAATAGAGAACCAGAGTGATCCAGTGTCAAGCAGTGCGTTTGCGTTACACTTGCTGACACAGGAAGAATCTGTTTCTATAAAAGGGGTGTGCAGCAGGAATGATACAGTGTTTGTTGGAGTAAATGTTTTATTAGAACGAAGTATTAAGATGATCGCGCAAATTATGTTACATTATAAATTCATAAATTTCTACATTACTTTGACATAAGTTATTCAGTGTGCAGGTGCAGCGATGGCGTAGAGGTAGAATATCCGCCTCGTGTGCAAGAGGAACGTGGTTCGAATGCCGGTGCCCCGCAATTTTCCACTGGATTAAAAAAAATTCGGGTGTTGATAAAATTGCATAAAACAGGCCTGGAGTGTGGCCTGATCCCGGTGACCAGAACCGGTAACGCACTCCCTCACCAGAGCAGGATTGGCCACCCTGGTGCAGTACTTGGCCACAACCTCCTATATGAACACAACAATCTAAAAATTAATCTGCAGAAAACTAAAATACTGTTTAACAGTCTCGGAAGAGAACAGCAATTTACGATAGGTAGCGAGGCACTGGAAGTGGTAAGGGAATACATCTACTTAGGGCAGGTAGCGTAGGCGGATCCGAATAATGAGACTGAAATAATCAGAAGAGTAAGAATGGGCTGGGGTGCGTTTGGCAGGCATTCTCAGATCATGAACTGCAGGTTGCCATTATGCAGGTTGCTGCAGGTTGCCCTCAAGAGAAAAGTGTTTAACAGCTGTGTCTTACCAGTACTCACGTACGGGGCATAAACCTGGAGGCTTACGAAAAGGGTTCTATTTAAATTGAGGACGACGCAACGAGCTACGGAAAGAAGAATGATGGGTGTAACGTTAAGAGAAAAAAAAAGAGCAGATTGGGTGAGGGAACAAACCCGAGTTAATGACATCTTAGTTGAAACCATGAAAAAGAAATGGGCATGGGCAGGACATGAAATGAGGAGGGAAGATAACCGATGGTCATTAAGAGTTACGGACTGGATTCCAAGGGAAGGAAAGCGTAGCAGGGGGCGGCAGAAGGTTAAATGGGCGGATGAGATTAGGAAGTTTTCAGGGACAACATGGTCACAATTAGTACATGACCGGGGTAGTTGGAGGAGTATGGGAGAGGCCTTTGCCCTGCAGTGGGTGTCACCAGGATGATGATGATGATTCAGTGTGCATTGGTTCGCTGGTTTCATTAACTTCACTGATGATGGTTCTGACGTAAGTGAAGGTTTTGGAGCTTTCGGTGAAGCCTGCGAGGGTCTGTGGACGAGGAACGTAAATCATTCCTATATCATGATCAGAAATAATGCAGTATTTCGGCGATACTGGAAACGTCCGAAATGTGTGCTGCCGCTTCTTAAAGTGAAGCGTTCTTTGCCCACTTATAGACGATTACTGTTCGTTTACGGCTGATCACTTGGCAAGTTATGATGACAGACCTACTACTGACGACTTGCAGAGGGTTGCTGTTCAACGCTGCTAGTTATATGGAGATACAAGCGGAATATCAAATATGCTGTCTGTCCTGTGCAAATCCTCAGGCCCTTCTTGTTTAGAAACTTCGAACTTTTTTATAAACATATTGTACGTTAAATGCCATAAGTAAAATTACAGACCCTACGCACAGTGGCAATCGATCAAAGCGAAGCTTCATGCCCGTTTAGCGTTGATCAGCTGCATTTGGCGGTAATGTAGATGGAATACGAAATCGTGATGTCATATTATGTGTTACCTTGCGTACACCACTTGCCAAAGTCTACATAGTGCAAAGAGCACACAGCCAGACGTGTTTGCACGAGGTGTTGTCGTGCGCCATCGTTCGTAGCCTGCAAGAAGCTCAGCACTATCGTCGCCTCACACGACATGTCGCATCGCGTCTGAAGTGTCGGTTTGCGTGCCTATCATCATCTTCGCCCTTACATCTTACTCCGTGGTCTTGACGCTGCGGGGCTTTCAAAACGAGTTTGCATCTGCGTACCGTGCTTCAGTTGTCCGCATGGGCACCTTACCCTCTGTTTAGTTATCAGCAATAGCAGAAATGTGCCGTACGGTACCTCGAAAAAAATTTTTTTTTTCTAGTTTGTCCGCAAATTTAGCCGTGTCTAGTAGTTATGTTTTCTTTATTATGAGACCACAATCTTATCATGCTTTCTAACGGTGCATTCCGTATTCTCTTGATTCTCTCATATTTATTTATTTATTTATTTATTTATTTATTTATTTATTTATTTATTTATTTATTCCTCAAATTCCACTGAAGAGGGGTTTTACATGAGGGGGTGGGCACCTCCCAAGAAGAAGGTGTTCGATGGCAGTCTTGAACGCAGTCGCACTGGAGTGATCCGCTGCCTCCTCAGGCAAATCATTCCAGTCTGTCGCTGTACGTAGGAAAAACGAATGCAGATGTACAAGTTGTCATGAGCGAAGAGTGCCATCCTTGCTATTCACCCGAGTCATGACTGCATTTGCTTTGCCCATTCAATGTCTCGTCCCTCTGACTCCCCAGTGCGATTCTATCTCCCCTGTACGATTCTTTTATTTCTCTTGACTCTTGCGCGTGAGTACAAAGGCTAGCGCTACACCATCTGCAATGTCTTTTTCTGGGCGCTGACGCGCGAATACAGCTGTCCAGAGGGCATTGTGTAGACGGCCAGGAGAGTTCTATCGGGCATTGCAGCAACAGCAATTTAAGCTCCAGATGGCATTGTGGCTACGCCGCGGGAGCTCTTGCTGAACAGGTCTCCTTGGCCCCTCTCCCCTTCAATACGATGTGCAATATACACGCTCTCAACCACCTCCAGACAGCAGCAGCTGCGGACAGTCGAAGGAAGGAGTGAAAATGCCTCGCTTTAAAAGCCGTAGGCCAGGGGGTCTCAAGTCCCGCATTTTCCTGACGTGCGTGTGGTCTATAATTACTCTGGTGCGTGCCGTGGGTATGTCCATGGCAGCCCTCTCCCCTCCAAGACTTCTCGATATTGTTTGAGGCGCGTGTTGGAGCCACAAGTGCCGCAGCTGTTTCCTACCAAGCACCGTGCGCGCGATCGCGGGCGGCACGCCTCCTCGCCGCCTTCCTCCTTTGTGTGCGATGAGCCAATCCACCAACTTTCTCTTTACGCTTTCACCGGCACCTACAGTGTACGGCGAAATGCCGCTATCTCATCGCTCTTCAACATATGCGGAACATCACGGCTACGACTCCGGTGGAAATACGCCCGGAGTGTCCACATAATTGCTATTTCAAAAAATTTGACTTTGTTAAAGCCAGTCAGAATGGGCGCATATGACCGCGGGCCGACAGTCCAGAGAACGTTGCCGTCGGCACATTGCAGCTCCAGCTCCCGCTGTCGCGGGAGCTGGGGCATCATAAAGTGATGATTTCCATTTTTTTGTGTGAATTCATTCCCGAAAAAAAAGCTCTAAGCACTCGCCGATCACATTACCGGCTTCAATCGCTACCTAAGCATTTAGCCTCACTTCAGTAAAGTCGCATCACTTGCTCCAACCTCACGACCTTGCCCCTACAAATAGCGATCGCCTTCCCAACTCCTTGAGGATCAGACAGATGAAGGTTACGATGTCCTCACCATAAAAGTTACGTTTATTAGGTACATCAGCAGAGAGTTGGATTGGGAGCTTAGGCTCAAGGCCCACCATCGTGAAGACGAAAACGAGGGCACGGTAAACCACAGGCAGGTAGAGAGAAAAACTGCGAGAGAGAAGAGAGAGAGGTAGAGAGAAAACTGAAAAAAACTTTATATATAGTTGGTAGTCAGGTCTTCTTAATCACTTATTCTTTCCTCTATCCAGTTGAGCGCTGTGATTTGGAATGCCGGGAAACGCCACCTAGGCTGAACTCGTACGTTTTCATAAAAAAAAAGTTTCCATTGTAACCCTTATAGCGAAGCATTGATGTCATTGCTGGCAAAGAATTGTTACGGTGATGTTGGGAATATAGAAAGTCTGTATTTACAATATATATACAAGATGAGTCAGAGTAGTTAAGATGGCTGACCACCAACAACATGCAGCAGCCAGCGTCCTGCGGTCTTTTTCCTCTATTTTCTTTAATCCTTCCGTAACAGGAGCCCCGGGTGGTGAAGCGCCGTCTCGGCTCATGGTAGGCAAAGAATTGCGAGCGAAGTACGGCTTCAGCCGCGAAACATGCACGGAGTCAACAGGCGTTGGACTTGAGGATGCATCAAACTGAAACGGCGAAATCTCGTAATTTACGTCGTTAACTTGACTTAGGACTTCATAAGGCTCTGTGTAGCGAGAGAAGCTTCCGGGAGAGGCCAACCCGACGACATGGTGACCAAAGGAGCACCCAAGCACTTGGCACGAACTTAACATCACGATGGCACTGGTCATAACTATTTTGTATATGCTGCGAGGCTAATAAACGTGATCGGGCGACTTGACGTGCCACGTGAGCGCGATCGATGACTACACAAGTGTACCCAGGTACAACACGTGGCACAGAAGGGAAGATGGCGCCAAAGGGCAAAGTGGTATCGCGATCATACAAAAGATAAAAGGGTGTATATCCTGCGACGTCACGTTGGGACGAGCCATATGCGAACATCACGTAGGCCAGCGTGGCGTCCCAGTCGCGGTGATTATTGGAGACCTACATCGACAGCATCTCTGTGATTCTTCGGTTGAGACGTTCTGTAAGACCGTTCGTTTATGGGTAGTAGGCGGTGGACAGGTTGTGCTCAGTGGCACAAGAGCGGAGGTGGTCGTTGACAACTTGAGACAAGAACGAGCGGCCGCGGTCTGTAAGTAACTATCCAGCTGCACCGTGGTGAAGAATGAGGTCGTGAAGGAGGAAATCGGCGATATCTGTTGCGCAATTAGTCGGAAACGCCTTTGCGATGCCGTAGCGTGTCGCGTAATCAGTAGCGACGGCGATCCACTTATTCCCTCTAGCCGTCATCGGAAAAGGGCCAAGCAGATCAAGGCATCCGCGAAAGATAGGTTCAGATGGAACTTGAATTGGATGGACTCATCCGACAGGTGGCAGGGGAAGTTTCTTCCGGCTCTGCACAGTTCGCAAGTTGCGACGTGAAGACGCACAGAGCGGTGGAAACCCGGCCAGAAGAACCGGCGTCGTGCACGGTTGTATGCACGCAAAACTCCAAGGTGTCCTGCCGTCGGTGCATCGTGAAGTTGTTCGAGAGCGACGGATCGCAGATGACGAAGAAAGACAAGGAGAAACTCGGAGCCATCAGGGTTGATATTGCGGCGGTCGAGGATGCCGTCTTGCAGCACGAACAATCGGCACGTGCCGTCGATGTTGCTAGATTGCACTCCGGTGATGATGGACTGTAAGGGTTCGTCGCGTAGTTGTTTAGCGCGCATGAGGGTCATATCAGTAAAAGACATCACGCCACTCACCGGATCATGCGCAGCAGGATCAGGAAAATCTACGGGGTGATCAGAGAGGCAGTCAGCGTCCATGTGGAGGCGTCAAGACTTGTAATTGACAATAAATGAAAATTTCCGTGAGCCGCAAAGCCAGCGACCAAGCCTTCCTGTCGGGTCCCGGAGGGAAGACAGCCAGGAGAGTGCATGGTGGTCTGCAACGGCCGAAAACGTGCGGCCGTACAAATATGGCCGGAAATTCGCGACAGCCCAAACTAACGCCAAGCACTCCTGCTCGGTGATGAAGCAATTTCTCTTGGCAGGTGACAGCAGGCGGCTGGCGTAAGCTATCAAGCACTCCGTGCCATTTTGTTTTGGGCGAGCACAGTGCCGATGCCAAAGCCGCTTGCGTCAGTGTGGACTTCGGTCGGTGCAGCTGGATCAAAGTGGACCAGCTTAGGAAGGGTGGTCAGGAACACGATCAGAGCAGGGAATGCGTGAGCCTGCTTCAGGCCCCAAGAGAATGGCGTGTTTTTCTTTAGAAGCTCTGTCAAAGATCGAGCAACGTCTC